>NC_057810.1:456765242-457139868 GCF_018294505.1 Triticum aestivum | reverse complement strand
ATTTGTTTCATGGTTGACCAACCATGGCAAGCCGCCGAGTCTAGTCCTCCTTCGTAGCAGTGGACCTCACACCCTGCCGGATCTACCTTCTGCACCTTGGAACCCCCAACTGCCAACTCACCACTTGCTTCAGCGACTGGCTTGTCCACCGCTCCAGATCTCCTTGACCGCCATCATGGTCCAGCGCACCGGATCCGCTTAACCGGCGCCCTCGTTTACCACAGTGCAGGCCCTTCACTGACTCCCTCGTCCGCCCCTTCGCTCGCCCTTCATATAAGCCCTCGTCCGCCACAACAGATCCGCCTCACCGAAAGCACTATACAACACGCCCGCCGAAGCCTTCGTCCACTGCACCAGACCCGCTCCACGGACGCCATATTCAACTCCACCGACCCTGCTTTACTGACGCCGCAGCCTCATTAGGTTATTCGATTTGTACTCCTTCGGTTTTTCTCTTTATCATGAAACTGTTCACTTACCAGAGATGAGCTTTCTTGTATGTCGACAGGCGCCGCAACCGTAGCACCGAAGCCGCTTCAGCGACGGCGACAGCCGGCCCAAACTCAACTGCAACACGAGCACCATCGACAATTCTTAGCTATCAAGTATGACAATGATACCCATACGCCACCGAGAATCAGGTATTATTATCCAACGACTAGCGCCTACGTTCACTTTCCTAGCATAAGCACCGCACCTTTGAATTTCTTCAGGGCATCATTCAGTTTTTCATGAGACGCGTTATTCTGCTTGCACCTGTAGGGCCATACTTCTGGCAGTGAACATGTTACATGTGCTAAATTGCATACCAGTGCACATATAGTTAATATGCTTTAGTTTTTTCCTAAGTACTCCCTCCGTTCCAAAATAGATGACCCAACTTTGTACTAACTTTGTACTGAAGTTAGTACAAAGTTGAGTCATCTATTTTGGAACGGAGGGAGTATTACTGTACTTCCTAGATATCACTTCCTACTATTTTACTTCTTGAATGCTATATTTATGATAATGGTGTTGTTCTGATGCCGCTTGTTTGTTCCATCAGACCGCTTAATGTTCTCTATGCTTAATTACACATCAGCAAACTATCATGTGGTTCCGCTGCTTTTTGTTCATTTTACCCTACATTTTCTGATGCTAGCTATTACATCACTGCTTCGAGCCTCTGTTCATTACTTGTTTGTGTGTTCTTGATCTTCCCAAGTTGCATAACTAGTTTGATGCTTCTATTAATTATGGAGCTGCCAACCCCATCAAGCAAAATACTTGTTCTTTTGGGGCTAGCACCTTGAACAAGCATACAAATAGAGGGAAGCAGATATATTGTCGTGTATGCACACACCCTTCTTTCATTAGTTTAGATGAACCATTGATGATCAATTCGGACCAGTGCATGCAATTAAAATTAATTTTACCTAAAGAGAGGGTGCAGAATAAACTACAACAACTAGATTTGCAACCACGGGATGCTGACGGTATCTTCAAAGAACATTGCAACATCAGCGAGGCTTCACAACAACATATGGTAAGCCAGTGTGTTTTAGTACATGTGAAATGTAATGCGAGTGGGCTGCTTTCTTGGCTTCTGCCCTCAACCTGTAATCCTACCGAATTACAAATAGTTCGGTTGTCTGCTTTGCTGTATTGCTTGATTCGAATGCTTGTTTGTTGTTACGCTATACCTGAGTTAGCCAATATGTCAGCAGTGCCTGCTGTACTATTGTAAAGAAATGCATGCCTATTTCATTTGAGACCTTAACTTTTCCTCTCAACTTCACCACAAGACTGTCTTTGTAGTTTATATGAGGCCACACTATTAAGTGCTTTCTCAGATTATTTCAACTGCTTAGATGCCTTGGAAACTTAAATATAGCGGTGGTACACTCCCTTTCAACTAGGGATGTGAACTGGGTCCTTTAACCCTGATTAAAGTCCACTAGTGGTATGATAGTTCAAAAGAGTTTTTGTTTTTTGAGGAAAATGAACTAGGGAGCTAGCAAAAACTAACTAGATGTGACTGGCGGATGTCGTTTGTTTGCCACTTACATCCCTAGTTTCATCTTACCATTTTAATTTCTTTTCGGCTGATGCTGCTTCGAACCATTTAAATATACCTTGCCATGCTCGGCAATAATCCGTCCGTCGTTTACCATGTAAGCTTACTGCCTGGATCATACGATAACTATCTCTTACTTATGTCCAGCGGAAACCTTTCAGGATGCCGTTCACACTAGGACACAATGTACAACCCCAGAATCTATTTGTGGAAGCAGTGCGCCATTCATGTTACCAGATGGTAGCAGTTCAGAGGCAACACTGCCAGAGAGCAGTCTGAGCATAGATATTATAGTGCTTGAGGCTCTACTAGAGGCAGAAAGAGATGGTGTGGCTGCCATGAATGTGGTAATCTTTATCTTGAGGCTAGAAATTACAGAATTAGTGGCATGCATTATGCAAGCAACCCAAGAATTGGAGGAAGTAAGAATGTTGCATTTGAAGACGGAGGAGGTCCTGCTGGTTCTGCTATCTGAAGCCCAGGGTAATCCCGGTTCTTCTTTAGATACCGGTTGAAATTGTCATTAGATTATTGTACTTGCATGCTGTGTCATGTCTCTGAATGGATTATGTTGCAAGACCCGCTATGTTGTCCATGTGTTGTAATGATCCGAATTTTTTAGGCGAGGAAATCCTCAGTACTTGTATGATTGACATAAGGTGAACTGTTTTTCGTGTGAGCATACTGTATTGGATGAAATAACTGTTTGACTCAGAGTGTATCCAACCTACTGAATTCGAAGATCACGGCATTTCTAAATCATAATCATATATAAAGGTGGAATAAATCTTTGTTGTGGTTTTTAAGAAATAAATAACAAAACGTAGAATTATCTGTGGATATTCGAAATCGAATACAAATTGGATTTGAAATTAGTTTGCGAGGGCCCAGGGCAAACATGAATGCTAATTCTCTCAAGTTTTGAACGAAGCGGCTAAACACCCACTATAATTTGTGGGCTGCCCGAAGCAAGTGTTTACGAGATGGAAATTACTGTCTACCCCTGACACTTGACATCCTTATCGACCGGATTTACACTGTTGTCGACAGGGGTAGACTAGTAACTTCAATCAGATGTGACACGACGGCCTCTGAGCCCATTCAGACACGGTGGGCGCCAAACGTGTGCGGCAAAACACATTTGATTCAAGCTCGTATGAAAAACATGTGTCTCTTCCTCCATCTCCCCATTCATACACAGTGGGCGGCAAAACAAACTCTCCTCGTCCGTAATCGATGTAGGCTAATATTTTAAATAGGGGTAGATGTGTAACTTCCCTCAGACGTGACACAACCGCCCTACCTGTCAACCCCGTTCATACACCGTGGGCGCCAACCATGGGCGGCAAAACACCCTCTCCTCGCCCGAAATAGTTACCGGCAAATATTTTTGAGATGCGAGGTTACCGTCCTATCCCCAACCGACGCGATGTCCGAAATTTTAAACGGGGGATAAGTTCCTAACTTCCCCACATTTCAGACAAGCGCATCCCAAAGTTTGAGATCCCCCTCCCCTCCATTTCCCCATTCATACACCATCGGAGGCACGTCAACCTCCGCACTGCGGCCAGCCTCCTCCATCCGCCACCCCATCCTCCACCTTGCCGGAGCCGCTACCCCTACCCCATCGTCCACTGCAAGAGATGGACGTCTCTCATCCACGACGCTGGACCAGGATCCTTTCATCGCCTCCTCTCGCTTCATCGGCGCCGTCGTCCACCTTGCCGTTGACGCTCCTACGACCGCCTCATCCACGGCAACAGGATTTATCCCCCGACCCGGCAGTCTGCTGTCTAAAGTCTTCTTCTCCGCCGTCGACAGCCACCGCACCCGCAGCACCCTCAACGTATCAGCATAGGCCTACAAGGTCTCGCAAGAGAGGTGGTACTCTTCCATATGTGCTTAAGTTATTGATCTCACCCGGAAAATAGATCATAATTTGTTTACTGTACTTTTCTTGTCCGTACCAAATCATAGTGGTTAGTTGAAAGCAAACATTGGTTGCGAAGTAGCTTTGTCCGGTTTGCACCTTCAGATCCGCCATGGCACGGGCACTATACTCGTAAAGCTTATGGTTCCCCCCTTTATATTCATTACCATCATTGTAGGTGCTTCGTGTCGTGCTAGCACTACTCCTCAAGACCTCAACCCAAAGCTTACGTGTTGAAATAAGAATCTAATATGATGCTCATATCACTAAAATAGAGAACGTTTAATTGGTCACCTAATGTTCCTATATTCATTTCGAAAAGCATGTGCGCCACCCACTGGTCCAGCTAGTTCCACTTTCCTGATTTTTCTCTTGATGCTTAGGGTTTTCCCCTTTTTTCTACTCTACTATGATCTATGTAGGTGCTTTCTGTCGTACTAGCATTACTCCACCCTTCAAGCTAAACAACACAACACTCAGAATTCGAAAGCTTAGTTGTTCAAATATGATTGTGATATGATACTGATATTAGTTAACCGACACATTTAATTGGTTAGCTAAAGGTCCCACTTGAGTTTCCAAATGCATGTCGCGACATATAGAGAGACAGCATAATTGCATTTCTTTGTCACTTGTTGACCGTACTTTCTTGTCCATACCAAATCTTAGTTGTTATTTCAAAGCAAACATCGGTTGCTAACTACCCTTTGTGCAGTTTGCAGCTTCAGATCTGCCATCCCACTGCCACGGTCAACACTGTACTCATCATGCTTATGGTTTCCCCATTTTATGATGACCACAATCAGCCTACATGGTTCGTGTCGTAATAGCACTGCTCCACCCATCGAGCTAAACAAGCTTAGTTGTACAAATTCATATCTAATATTATTGCTGATATTAGTAAAACTGAGAGATGTTTAATTGGTTAGCTAAATGTTCCTACTTTAGTTTCGAAATGCATGTGAGCCACATATGGAGAGACCGAAAAGAATAGTATTTCTCTGTGCGCTCTGGTTCATCATGGGTGGCCAACCGACATTGTATTGAAAGACTTGTAATATCTTCAATCTGCTTGCTCTTCTGTTCTTCTTTAAGATGATCTTCTTCTCTTGCGGTCGACTGGTCAGGTCGAGTTGTTCTCCCTTAGTATATTTTGAATCTGTCAGGTCAGGTCGACTTGTTCTTCTTTACTATATGTTGAAGCTGTCATCTGCGAAGTGTTATCACTTTTGGAGCTCTCATATTTTGAGTAGTAGGCCACATTATATTAATGCACACACCAAATTACAGCATGCATGGCATCTCTTAAAAGAATTGCAGAGATAGCACAAAGGGGTTTACAGGGAGGCAGTATTGGATTAGAATCACTTCTGCATTACAAAGAAAATCTCACTTGTTTTTATGTTTTCATGCATGTCAGATATTGAACATTATCAAAATGAATATGAGAATGGGTGCACGAGAGGAATATGGTGGAACAATCCACTGGCTAACAAACTTGGCATGGTGTATGATGGCCTATCTTATTCACCCATCAAGGTGCTTGCTCTAACTTTGCAAAGTTGTATTGGTCGCACATATTTTGCATCTGACCTCTTGCATTACTTCTACTTTGTTACACCATCTGCTTAGTTTAAGCATCATATATGAGTATATGTCATACCTATCCATTTTCTGTACCTATTCCATGTGTCGTCACACTATGTTTTTCTAGTCAAATGTTGTTCTTTCATAATAGATGTCCAAAAGGAAGAGGGTGAGTGCAGATCCTCAAGGAGTACAAACTAGGTATATGGAAAAGGTAGTGATACCTGTTAAATCAGATAGATTGGCAACCACAAAAAACACAGGCCCAACTGTACCACAGTTTACCCCTACTCTACTGGCCAAACCCCTATTAGAACTGCTGAGAGCCCAGCGTCAGGTACTGTCTATGATATCAATTCAAAATTTGGACTCCTAAATTTTTGCATGTGCCTTACCTTCTCTCTTGTATGAAAACTAATTTCAGATGAATCTCCTTGCTCAAAGGATCATACGATCTCACAACAATACTAGGCTCTGCATTGCTCTTGTCAGTACCTCTCTCCCTTTTGCCTTGTAATGATGTACTTAATTAATTGCTATTTGATTATGTATCATCAGTCTGCACCTGAGCTTCATTATCCTCTGTTTCTTCCAACATTATTTGATCTATATTTACTCTTTGCAAAATGTAGAATAATGGCAACGCTTATAAAGAATTTTCTTTGGGGAATTTTTTGAATGATCCTTCCATCAACATGGAGAAGGGCTTTGTCCAGCCCGTGTTAACATGTAATGTAAGTTCATCCTTCTCAAGCCTTCAAACTTTGTTCTAGTATTGATTTGGATAGGCATCATTTCCTCCAATGTTGTTTGCTTTGCTGTTTACATCTGATTGGATGTTTGCAACAACTACCAGTTTGAAATTGTAGTTGTAAAAACATGTTCCTTATGCAGAACATATCCATTTATTTGCTTATATAATTGTGAAACCTGTTACGTGTCTCCTTGTTTCTCTTTCAGAGTCGTATCTCTTATGCCAGGCAGAACTTTAGGGAACATAGTGAGCCAAACCATCTTGAGGACAGCGAGATGACCCCAAGGTCCTGTCTTGATGAAGACAGTGAGTTGAAGCTACTCACCAGCAGGTGTGAGACAACCTCTGTGCAGTCGCTGCCTCAATCAGTTCGACTTCTTCAGTCTCAACTTAAAGCGGAAAGGCTTGCTTCAGCTTAGCTCCGACCTGAAGTCAAAGATGCAATGAAGATGTCAGAGGACTGCCATGCGCACCATCATGCCATACTTCTATGGTTGATGCATCTATCGTTGACACAACTGAGGTATACTCAGCTTCTTCGGCTATTTGTGCGGGGCCGACCTTGCCAGGCCTAGTGCCTTCTGAAGTGCTCTTAGTTTTGTATATTCTTTTGTCAACGCGTTTATTCGCACTTGTGGAAAACTTTGATGCCCAGTGGATGTAATATGTGTGATAGCCGTGATAGCCTAGCATAAGTTGCTTGCTTATTTATTTCCTTGTTGTCTTGTTTATTTGTTTGCTTGTAGTCATTGCAATTCTTTTTCCACGGTTTACTAGTGGCGACAATAACCTATTTTTTAAAACTAGGCCACAATAACCATGGGCTAATATTTACTGTAGTGACACTGGGCCTCCTACGGTCCGTAGAAATAGTGGGCCTTCTACGGGCCGTAGAAACAATGGGCCTTCTACGGGTCGTATCATGAATGGGCCTTATACAGGTCGTATGATCGATTGGCCAAACATGGGCCAATAACAGACCGCATTATGGCCGTAAGCGGGCTAGAGTTGGAATCACCATTCATGGGTCAACCATAACGTGCCATTGTTAATAGGCCATATTTGATGACGCTATGAAAACGACCCAACGTATTAATGTACCACAAACGGGCCAACTGTAACCGCGAGCTGAATTTGGCCCACAAGCAGAAAATGACAGTAATGGGCCGTAAGTAAACAAATGCTGGAAATGAGCCCAAGAATTAATGGGCTCTGAGAAGGCCGAAAGATAACATGGGCTGGAAACATCCCAATGGAATAACGGGCCGTTAATGGGTATAAAGTGATACACTATTCATTACGGGCCAGTTTCACCATGGGCCGTTAATGGGTGTAAAGTGATGCACTGTTCATTACGGGCCAGTTTCACCACGGGCCGTTAATGGGCCAAGAGTTACAGAGGGCCTCATATGGGCCGAAAGACGTCATGGGAAATACATGGGCTAGAAGTGAAAAAGGGATGGAATCATATTGGATGGCCTAGATGACGCTACTAGGCATAATTCAGATAGGGCGTAACGGGCCTTGGGTTAGCGGGCTATAAATGGGCTATATGCGAATAGGCCATTAACAGGATTTCCATGGGCCGGCCCGCCACCTTTTGACCAAGTCAAATGGGCCGGCTTTTCACAGGAATGGGCATCTGTTGGGCCGTGCCACGTGTCGACGTATCATAGGCACCTTTGTCCAATGAGTGGATGACATCTGTCCCAACGATGAGCCGACACGTGTTCCCTCCAGCCAATGATGATTTTACACGTGGAAAATCCCCTTTGGTCGGGGCTATTAACGGGTTATTGGATCCAAAACCCGACCAGATAGCTTAACGGCATTCCGTTACGGTGGATGCCACGTGTCGGTCACCCTTGACGAAAGCACTTCTGTGATGCGTGATTTATCGTCGTGGAAGTGGACACTTCCGTGATGATAATTTTGGTAATGTCATGGAACACTTCTACGACAGCACAGGTATGACTATCTTGATTCTGTCATAAAATCGTCATGGATGTACATGCATGACAAAAAAAGCGGCCTATTGTGACAAACACGTATCATCACGGAAGTGTATTTTTTTGTAGTGTCGATCGTCGTCGGGCCTGCTTCCTCGCCCCTGCACCCTCTGTAAGCCCCCCACC
This sequence comes from Triticum aestivum, assembly GCF_018294505.1. Taxonomy (NCBI): domain Eukaryota; kingdom Viridiplantae; phylum Streptophyta; class Magnoliopsida; order Poales; family Poaceae; genus Triticum; species Triticum aestivum. The sequence continues at coordinate 457,131,406 of NC_057810.1, read as the reverse complement.
GCTCCTCCTCACTCTACTATCTAGGGTTCTTCGGTTAATTTAGTTGGGTTTTAGTTAGGGCAGTAGGTTAATTAGGTTATCTATTTAGTTTCAAATATTTTTTTACTTTCAAATTTAGGTAGCATAAATTTAGTTTCAAATATTGTGAAGAAAAATGACTTGTGCTAAGTGGACATGTGATATTTGGAAAATGATGATATTTGGAATTTGGACATGTCATATTTGGACATGTGATGTTTTGGACATGTCATATTTGGAAAATGATGATTATGTGTAGGGTAAATGATTCGAGTGGCCTATGTTTCACCGGAATGTTGATTCATTTCATGTCCGGTGAATTTCAGGTGCTTGATATGGCCACTTTTTAGCAAAGGTCATGCAAAAAATTTCCGTGAATTTTGGCATGACTTGTGCTAGAAAGTAGGCATATCGAGTGTCGAGATTTGCTGGGAGACGGCATTCCGGCAAACATAGATCTTTTTTATGTCATTTCTCATTTTTTATAGTTTTAGAATTAAACAAGGCGAATTAATCATAGGAAACATGTCGAACAACAAAGAAACCAGGCCTCCTGACCAAGATGCATACGAGATGGATTACGTCGCAGACATGTGTTTGCAGGCCGACGGAACCCCGTGCACCATACTCTACTTGATCAAAGGCCAGAAGGTGGATGTGGGAAAGGGGATGATAACGAAGCCCTTGGAACTCATGTTCCACAGCCAGCCGATGCCCCGTGGGCACTTGAGGGTTACCTTGTCGAGTGTGAAACCGGGGTACAAGGATTTGCCTCCTCTAGTACGGCTTGGGGGAGAGGACGACAAGACCCCGCCATGGATTGGAAGCTGCAAGGGTTGGGTGCTGCTATGGCCAAAGAATCTTCTTCGTCTGGAGCCGGCCAAGGGGCACACCAATAACCACACATCAACAAGCAGGTATGGACACCACCACCCCGCCTACGCAATTACCAACACCTATAGTGCCGGGTGAGAGCAGCGGACGACGTGATGATGGTGGTCCAATAGTGGCTGATGTAATCGCCCTCGTAGAACAAAGAATGGATGAGGAGATGGAGGAGGACCCTCTTCGGTTCCTCGATACAGGCGCCTATGACGGTGACTTAGATATGTTGAGTCAGCCATATGAAGACTCGGGCAATCAGCATGCTGATGAGGATATGGATGATCTGCCCAGGAAGGAACGTCCTAGCAGGGATTGCAAGAAGTATCTCTTCATGCAATCCTCGCAAGACACGCCTGAAGATGCCGCCTCAGCACATGCTCAACTAGCCGGGGATCGTACAGTGCTTAGCCTGACAACACTAGGGCAGGGGGTTAAGGAAGGGTCTGGAAGGTCAGCCCCAGAAAAAGGAGAAGAAGAGACCGGGGAAGAGAGGCTCTGCTGCCTACAAACAAGCCAGAGCACGTAGTAGCCAGATGGCGCATTTTGAAGAGCGTGTCCCTATCAAAGGTGCAGCCATGTTCCATGTCCCGGGCTAGCCGATGCTACCGCCGAAACCACTGGAGGCAATATCAGGGGATCTTAGGAGACTGCACGACCATGTGCTATCGACTGAGAAAAGCCTACTAGCCTCGAAGGATCCGGGATATCCGACATACGCGGCTCGTATGCCTGAGGGGAAGCGCTACGTCGACACACGGCCCGTGGAGGCATTCTTCCTGCAGTTTGACCAAATCTTCGAGATGTTTCTGACAAGGCGGCTCGATTGTACAATTGTCCGCCTTTTTGCGCTACATATGAGATTCATCATGAAGAGATAAGAAGTCTCGCAAATCTGTGTGGTGGATCCATACTACATGCACGAGTCCTTCTTGAATCTCGGCGACTTTGAGCGTAAAACTGCTAGGGAGTACATAGAAAACTTCGTTGTACAGAATAAGGACCAGGAAATGGTCCTCCTGCCTTATCATCCAAAGTAAGTTAGTGCCGGACAAACCTTTCGTACATTTCAATCATTCCTTCTCGCTCATATGGAGAATAATTAGAGGTGTTTTTCCCCGCAGCAATGGGCGCGCCATCCTTATTGTTATTTACGCACAAGTCTCCCACGCCGTGTATTTCGACCCTACCAGAAACTATGAGAAGAAGGACTACACCCACATAATGAATATTCTAGATGATGCTCTCCAAGGCTTCAGCTTGAGGGGTGGCTGTCGGTGTCAAAACCGCCAGATCTCGGGTAGGGGGTCCCGAACTGTGCGTCTAAGGCTAATGGTAACAGGAGGTGGGGGACAGGATGTGTACCCAGGTTCGGGCCCTCTCGATGGAGGTAATACCCTACTTCCTGCTTGATTGATCTTGATGATATGAGTATTACAAGAGTCGATCTACCACGAGATCATAGAGGCTAAACCCTAGAAGCTAGCCTATTATTATGATTGTATGTGTCCTACGGACTAAAACCCTCCGGTGTATATAGACACCGGAGGGGGCTAGGGTTACACAGAGTCGGTTATAGAGAAGGAGATCTACATATCCAAATTGCCAAGCTTGCCTTCCACGCAAAGGAGAGTCCCACCCAGACACGGGAGGAAGTCTTCAATCTTGTATCTTCATAGTCCAACAGTCCGGCCAAAGTATATAGTCCGGCTGTCCAAGGACCCCTTAATCCAGGACTCCCTCAGTAGCCCCTGAACTGGGCTTCAATGATGATGAGTCCGGCACGCAGATTGTCTTTGGCATTGCAAGGCAGGTTCCTTCTCCGAATACTCCATAGAAGATTTTGAACACGAGGATCATGTCCGGCTCTGCAAAATAAATTCCACATACCACCATAGAGAGCACAACATTCCACAAATCTAATCTGCTGACAACTTTTCATAGCATGACATCATGCCACAGCCCGGTCCATATTCGAACCGTTTTTCTCAACCAGCTACTGCTCATATTGCGAGGTGGTTTCCTTGGCACGTCTTGTCAAAGCAGAGATCGTGTCCCCTTATCACGGGATTCTCATTAATACGGGTGTGGGTAACCCAACCGCGTCATCAATCGCGGCGCTTGGGGAATGAACGATTTTACATGGCAAGTGGGGAGGCGCACAGTTTCTACCGCCTTTATAAAGGGACAAGGATTCCTCTTTTTCACTAACACCTTCTTCTTCCTTCGCTCATCCACTCTCGCACGCTCGAGCTCCAGCGCCCAAGCTCTCACCTTCTCTGTAAAGCCATTCCAGACATGTCCGGAGCAGGAGGCAAGTGGATGGCCTCCTCCGTTACGGGGGAGGACATCACGAAGCTTCGGGAGGCTGGATACTTGGCTGCTGACATCGCGCACCGGCTCCCGGACGCAGGGCAGATCATCCCTACTCCAGAACCCCCCGAGAGTGTTGTGTTTCTTGCCCACTTCGTCCACGGACTGGGATTTCCTCTCCACCCATTTGTCTGTGGGCTCATGTTTTACTATGGGCTAGATTTCCATGATCTGGCCCCCAATTTCATCCTCAACATATCAGCGTTTATCGTCGTGTGCGAGGCCTTCCTCCGCATCAAGCCCCACTTCGTCCTGTGGCTGAAGATCTTCAATGTGAAGTCAAAGATAGTGGTCGGCCAGCAGGCGGAGTGCGGAGGCACCATGGTGGGCAAGATGCCCAAAGTCACCTGGCTCGAAGGCTCCTATGTGGAGACCGTGAAGGGGTGGAAATCGAGGTGGTTTTATATCATTGAGCCCGCGACTCCAACTGGGTGGCGGCCCCCAAATTTCGATCCGGCTTCCCCATGCGGATTACCTCCTAGAAAAGGAAGGGTTTAGCCTTGGGTGAGCAAGCGGAGCTGACCAGACTCCAGAACTGTGTCAAAAATATAATAAGCAAGAAAATCAAGTTTGTCAACATGGTCCAAGTCATGCTCTTCCGCCGGATCCTTCCGTGTCAAAGATGGGCATTCAATATGTGGGAGTTCGACCCGGCCGAACACCAGGCACTGCGAGAGCTCTTCGACATGATGCACAAAGACGTTTGGAAGGTGCTGTTCAAGGCCGCCGAGGTGCCTCCTCCCCTTGCCGAGGATTGCAGACTCAGTGGAAAGCGCTGCACCAATCCGGTAAGCTAACTGTATTTCACAAGATGTGCCTTTCCCCAGTATATTCGTGGGAGGAATCTAAGTCGTCATGCCAATTTTAACAGGACTGGGTAGCGACAGCGGAACGGATCGATTGTTCGGCTCCGCTACCAAAAGATCCGGCAACGGCTCTCTTTACGGAGATGCAGTTTTCGGCGCCTTACGAGGTGCCGGAGAAGAAGGCCAAGAAGAAGGCCACGGGGACCAGGAAAGGTCTCCGGCGCAAGGCGGTGTCGGACTCATCGTCCGAAGACACCGAGGCGCACTCCTCCAGCGAAAACAAGGAGGAGTAAGAGGAAAACCCTCCCCCCAAACTGAGGGGGAGAAGAAAAGGAAGGCCGCCCCGTCTGGGGAGGCTGAAGGGTCCAAGAAGGGAAGGACCCTCCCTCCGGGCCACTCCACAACAGCCGCCTACAGCGACGAGGAGTGGCTGCCCAGGGACAAGCCCCTGGCAAAGTCGTAAGTATCCGGATACCATAATACTTCCGGCATGTTTTGCTTTATTGCTTCTTATCATGTTGAATATGATCGTGCAGTCCGTCCAATGCCTGCATCGACTTATCCTCCTCGGATGGGTCTTTGAGCGCATCGGCGATGACCAGCGACTCGCTTTCGACGGCCACCACCCCCAGCCCGCGGACGACACCGAGGTGTTGTCCCAGAGGTTACCGGGCCAGGGGAGAAAGTTCTGGAGGCGCCCCGAGGTGAAACCCCCAACGCCGGGCACATGGGGAGGAAGACCCCCATGGATTCTGATGAGGGCGGCCGCATCAGGTTTGGCCCCCAGCCGGATACTGCGCTGGAACCTCTAGTGGTTCCGGACTTAGGCAGACAGCCCCTCGCTAAGGGGGGCGAGCCGCCTGTGCCGATGACCTCTGTCCATCCAGAGGCATCGGACAACTTGCTGGAAGCGCTTCAGGGCGCTTCCATTGATAAAGAACACCATACTCTTATGAGTGCGGTGATATAGAAGGTTCGGTCCGCCAAAAGCGGACTGACCGAAGCCTGCACCAGCCTCCTAACAGGCTTTGAGGTAAGTAATTAAATTATGAGAAAATATCACAGTATAGACAGTAGCCCCTGATGCTCTGTTGGGTGTTCGGAAAGAAAGGCCGAACAGAGTATCAAATAATATCCGCAAGAGTCTAATCATATTATGTCTATGTGAATAAGCAGACGTCGCTGCTGGTCGCTGCCGCCCTCACTACGAAGGTCTCTGGACTAAAGCAGAACCTAGGGCGGACCAAGGAAGAGCTCGGCCTCGTGAAGAGGCAGCTCGAGGAGAACAAAGGTAAGCGATACCCCGTCCATGTGTAATATAAAGGAAAAATCGTTGATGCTAATAGAAGCATCATGAATTTTAATAGGGGCCACGACCAAAGTGGTGGCCCTTACGAAGGCACTGTCCGAGGCCGAAGACAAGGCGGCCAAGGAGTGCACCGAGCATGAGAAACAGGAGGCTCAGGTTAATGAGGTCCAGCAAGAAGTCGAGGACTTCGTCAAAAAATTCGAGTCCTTGGAGCGTGACTCCAAGAGGCAAGAGTCCGAGCTTGCGAAGGCCCTCCAGAGCGCGCAAGACGCCAAGGCCGAAGCCCAGAAGGCCCTTCAGGAGATTCAGGCGGCCAAGAAGATAGCGGCGGGTAAGGCATTCATTATGCAAAGTAAGCATGTGAAGGAGACTTTCCTTTTACTTACCCGAATTTGGAGCTCTCCAAGAGCGTTCGCAGATCTGCCGTGCATCATCTCTGATGCCACAGAGTTCTACCGAGCCGAGGAAGGGAGCTCGACGGAGAAGTTGTTCTGGTCCCAGTATATTGGGGCCGAACATCCGATGCCTTTGAGCGACGAGCTGAAGCAACTGGTCGAACTTCACAAGGCAGCAGAACTGGCCATGAAGGATCGCATAGTCCGGATGTGGCCTTTTGAGTCCCTGCCCAGCAGCTACTTTGGCCTAGTAAAGCGGCTTGTGAATGCCTGTCTACGGCTTGAAGCCATTAAGGGGTCAGTCTGCATTGAAAGTGCGCGCAGAGCCTTCGCCCATGCGAAAGTACACTGGGTGAAGATGGATGCCGAGAAGCTGGTGACAGAGGGGCTGCCGGAGGGCAAGGAGCATCGCCACCCCGAAAAGTATTATGACGGCGTCTTGAAGGGTGCCCGCCTTGTGGCGGATGAATGTGCTAAGGATGTAATGTTTGAATAAATGTACTCATGTGATCTTGTAATATGAAAACAAGTTAATGTGCGCTATATAACGCTTGTTGATTTAAAATATTACCTTCTGTGCGGCCATTTATAAAATTTGAGAGTTGGCCAGTCGTAGGCTTCTGCCCCCATGTAACTAGTACTGGGGTGTTTGGGATAAATCTAAACACTCTTTATCCAAATTTTTGGTCCTTTAAGGAGGTGGTTAGCGCAACAAACAAGGCAATCGGACTATACATCTTTATCACTCTCACTTAGCCATAGAAGTCTACAATTTTAAATTTTGGCGAAGCCCCTAGTATTCGGAAGGCCGAACTTGGGGCGCTATGCACGCCTAAATCGGACAAGGCCGATTCCTCGCCTAAAGCGGAAAAAATCTTTAAGGATTTGAGACCTCTCGAACAGCGACCGGCTCTCGCCGCATCATGACAACCAGTTTTCATCTTTCTCTACTCAGGTGCTCGTCCGAAAGAACCGGGACACAATCGCAGTAGTTCTCCCTGTGCTACCTTAGCCAATATAGCGGAACGTAAGGTACCAAAACATGGGTGTCGGGCAAACCCAACTATTGACCCAAGACATGATTCAGAGCTGATGCATATACTGCTATAAGTTCGGGGTGCCGCACTGTCGAAAGTTTTCAGTCTTTTCTTGCTGTGTTATGTGGTACACTGAAGCCCCTAGCGAACTGAACGTACCAAAATGTATGGGTTCACTTTGTAATAAATAAATGGTAAAGGAAAAGCATAGAGAAATGTAATAGTAAGCTGACGCTATACATTATTTTCCATTGTTATTTGAATAATATGCCAAGGCGTATGTGTACAAGTAGTGCGATAAGTGGAATAGGACTGTTTGACACGTCCTGACCAAGAGCGAGTTGCGTGTGGGTATGTAAAACAGGTATAACGATCGTTATCAGAGACCACCTGAGGATTCCCTTGTATGCCAAAGCTTCTTGTCTCCTTGGTGTGTCCGTCCCGCTATGGGTCCGATAGTCAGGCTATCGGAAGAACTTCCCGAAGATAGGGACCTGAAAGAAAAAGAGTGTAAAGATACATGGATCCTGGGGCGGTCAAACCGCATTATGGACCGTGTCATAGCCGTGGTTCCTCCTATGTCCATGGTATTTTGAGTGCGTAATTATGTACGCACAACACAAATTTCGCTGCTTGACTGGGACTAGGACGGAGGCCGAATTGCTAGTCGATCGCTGGACGTGCCGGACGATCTTGTTGCAGGGTACTTCGGACTCGCTTGATGGTGTCCGGAGGTTTTATCACCGAATTGGCGGTTTGCCAAAGAAGGCTGCTTTGTATTTCTGCTGTGAGGGCTGCAGTGTGCTCCTCCATACGGAGCGAGCGCTTTGTGTTTCCATTAACTGTTATAACCCTGTGAGGTCCTGGCATTTTGAGCTTGAGGTATGCATAATGCGGTACCGCATTGAATCTGGCAAATGCAGTCGTCGGAGCAGTGCGTGATAGCCACTGCGGAAGGGGATGATATCGAAGATTAACTCCTCGCTTCGGAAGTTGTCCGGAGATCCGAAGACCACTTCTAGTGTGATTGAGCCCGTGCAACATGCCTCTACACCTGGTATGACACCTTTAAAGGTGGTTTTTGTAGGTTTGATCCTTGAGGGGTCGATGCCCATTTTGCGTACTGTATCCTGATAGAGTAGGTTCAGGCTGCTGCCGCCGTCCATAAGGACTCGTGTGAGATGGAATCCGTCAATGATGGGGTCGAGGACCAATGTGGCCGATCTGCCATGACGGATACTGGTGGGCTGGTCCCTATGATCGAAGGTGATCAGACAAGAAGACCTTGGTTGAACTTTGGGGCGACTAGCTCCATCGCATAGATGTCCCTTAGTGCATGCTTCCGCTCCCGCTTGGGAATATGGGTTGCGTATATCATATTAACCGTTTTCACCTGGGGAGGAAATTTCTTCTGTCCTCCTGTGTTCGGCGGCCGGGGCTCCTCGTCATCATCTCTACGCAACCCCTTTTCCTTGTTTTCGGCGTTCAACTTGCCGGTTTGTTTGAACATCCAGCATTCTCTGTTGGTGTGGTTGGCTAGCTTATCGGGGGTGCCGTGAATTTGACACGAGCGATCGAGTATGCGGTCCAGACTGGACGGGCGCGGATTGTTTCTTTTGAATCGTTTTTTCCGCTGACCGGACTTGGAGCCACTGAATCCGGCATTGACTATCGTGTATTTGGTGTTGTCCCCATTATTGCGACGCTTGTGTCTATTGCGTCATGGCTTGCCTTTGCTGTCTCTAGCATCTGAATTGCCAGAGTTTCTTGATATGTTGTTGCTACGAGCCAGCCAGCTATCCTCGCCAGCACAAAAGCGGGTCATGAGTGTCATGAGGGCTGCCATGGACTTCGGCTTCTCTTGGCCGAGGTGTCGGGCGAGCCACTCGTCACAGATGTTATGCTTAAAGGCCGCTAGGGCTTCGGCAACCGGACAGTCAACAATTTGGTTCTTTTTAGTGAGGAACCGAGTCCAGAATTTCCTGACTGGCTCTCCGGGCTGTTGGGTCATGTGACTTAAGTCATCAGCATCCGGTGGTCGCACATAAGTGCCCTGGAAGTTGTCAAGGAATGCGTCTTCCAAGTTCTCCCAACTGCCAATGGAGTTTGCCGGCAGGCTATTTAGCCAATGCCGAGACGGTCCTTTGAGTCTTAGTGGGAGGTACTTGATGGCATGTAGATCATCACCGCGGGCCATGTGAATGTGGAGAAGGAAATCTTCGATCCATACCGTGGGGTCTGTTGCACCATCATATGATTCAATGTTTACGGGTTTAAACCCTTCTGGGAATTCATGATCCATTATTTCATCCGTGAAGCATAGGGGGTGTGTGGCGCCTCTATGCCTGGCTACATCATGATGCAGCTCAAATGAGTCCGGTCTGTTGTATTCGGCCCGGCCGGACTTGTTTTTAGTACATCCGGCGTGACGGTCGTCATCATGCGTTGTGGCGCACCCCCGTGATCCGTAGATCGATCTTGACTGGCATGCTTTGTTTTCCAATACATCTCGCAGGTCCTGCGTGTTGCCCCGGGCCTTGGTGTTTTTGTCTAATTGGCAACCGGGTGCGGGCTGGTGTTCGGGCTGATACGCTGCTTTGTCTCGGCCACGGGGTGGCCAGTCAGCTGCATCGTGCACTAGTAGTGTAAGTTTTGATGCCTCCTCCTCAATTTGAGGTAGCAACCTGTGCTTTGGGTAAGTTTTGGTTGGGCGCTCGAGTTCGTATTCCTCGGTTGCTAGGACCTCGGTCCATCTATTAGTTAGCATATCTTGATCAGCTTGAAGCTGCTGTTGCTTCTTCTTCAGGCTTTTTGCAGTGGCTATAAGCCGGCACTTGAAGCGCTCCTGCTCGACGGGGTCCTCAGGCACGATGAATTCTTCGTCGCCAAGGCTTACTTCATCTTCGGAGAGGGGCATGTAATTGTCATCCTCTGATTCTCCATCTGTTGCCTGTTCCTTAGGGCTAGCTTGTCCATCCTCCCGCTCGGCCTGCTCGAAGCCTGGCTGGGCGGGATTGTTTTCGTCTTCGGCACCATCCGGATTGCTATCATCTCTTGTGCCGGTATCGCTATTTTTGCTATGGCGGGGCTTAGAGCTGCGCCGATGACGCCGGTGCTTAGATTGCTTTTCCAAGGGAAAATCCTTCGTTGCCTCATAGCCGTTGCTTTCTTTGGGTGTGTCCACCATATATATATATCATATGACGAGGTGGCTGTCCAGCCCCCGGTGGGCGGTGGTTCCTGTTCTTCTCCTGCATCGTCATCCATACCGTCGATGTCTTCGGAGTTGAAGTCAAGCACGTCGATTAAGTCATCGACAGTGGCTATTAAGTGGGTGGTGGGTGGGGAACGATTTTGTTCATCGTCCGCTTCCCACTCTAGCCGGACATAGTTCGGCCAAGAGTCTCCTGACAAGGAGAGAGACCTTAATGAGTTTAGCACATCGCCCAAGGGCGAGTGCTGAAAGATATCCGCGGAGGTAAACTCCATGATCGGTGCCCAATCAGATTCGATAGGCACGGATGCACGTGGTTCGGAGCCTGTGGCTGGAGACGAGTCCGAGGGTCCGATGACATCGGCCTCATAGGAGGTCAGGTCAGTGTTTGGCTCTATCGCCGCTGAGGGTGCGGCCTCCTTGGCGGGGTCCATCCACCCATCCTCGGATGGCATGATCTACTCCGGATTGAAGGCCGGGGCGGCCGCAGGTGTGATCTCCCGAACACCGTCCGATGGCAGATCTAGGTCATGCTCGTCGTGACAGTCCGACGCACCTGACATGGGCTCGAATCCGTCGAAGATCAAGTCTCCGCGGATGTCGGCAATGTAGTTTAAGCTTCCAAACCTGACCTGATGGCCAGGGGCGTAGCTATCTATTTGCTCCAGATGGCCAAGCGAGTTGGCCCACAGTACGAAGCCGCCAAATACGAAGATCTGTCCGAGGAGGAAAACCTCACCCTGGACTGCATCGTTGAAGATGATTAAAGGAGCCATCAAGCCTTATCGTGACGACACAGTGGAACTCTCAGTGAAAGCAGCAATGTCGGTGTCAAAACCGGCGTATCTCGAGTAGGGGGTCCCGAACTGTGCATCTAAGGCTAATGGTAACAGGAGGCGGGGGCACGATGTCTACCCAGGTTCGGGCCCTCTCGTTGGAGGTAATACCCTACTTCCTGCTTGATTGATCTTGATGATATGAGTATTACAAGAGTTGATCTACCACGAGATCGTAGAGGCTAAACCCTAGAAGCTAGCCTATGATTATGATTCTATGTTGTCCTATGGACTAAAACCCTCCGGTTTATATAGACACCAGAGGGGGATAGGGTTACACAGAGTCGGTTACAGAGAAGGAGATCTACATATCTGAATTGCCAAGCTTTCCTTCCACGCAAAGGAGGGTCCCACCCGGACACGGGACGAAGTCTTCAATCTTGTATCTTCATAGTCCAACAGTCCGGCCAAAGTATATAGTCCGGCTGTCCGAGGACCCCTTAATCCAGGACTCCCTCAGTGGCCACCGGCAGATCAGGAAACTAAGGCACAAGAAGACGGGTTTCTCGCATAAAACTAACTTCTGCTGCATCCATGTCCCAAAACTGTAGGATCGAAAGTATGTCTAGAGGGGGGGTGATTAGACTACTTGAACAAATAAAAGCTTATCCTTTTCCCAATTTTAGTCTTGGCAGATTTTAGCTAACTTAGCACAAGTCAAGCAATTTTAACACAATTCAAGCAAGCATGCAAAGAGTATATGCGCAGCGAAAAGTAAAGCATGCAATTTGCAAGAATGTAAAGGGAAGGGGTTTGGAGAATTCAAACACAATTGGAGACACGAATGTTTTTGTCGTGGTTCCGATAGGTGGTGCTATCGTACATCCACGTTGATGGAGATGTCAACCCACGAAGGGTAACGGTTGCACGAGTCCACGGAGGGCTCCACCCACGAAGGGTCCACGAAGAAGCAACCTTGTCTATCCCACCATGGTCGTTGCCCACGAAGGACTTGCCTCACTAGCGGTAGATCTTCACGAAGTAGGCGATCTCCTTACCCTTACAAACTCCTTGGTTCAACTCCACAATCTTGTCGGAGGCTCCCAAGTGACACCTAGCCAATCTAGGAGACACCACTCTCCAAGAAGTAACAAATGGTGTGTTGATGATGAACTCCTTGCTCTTGTGCTTCGAATGATAGTCTCCTCGACACTCACCTCTCTCTCACAGGATTTGGATTTGGTGGAAAGAAGATTTGAGTGGAAAGCAACTTGGGGAAGGCTAGAGATCAAGATTCATATGGTAGGAATGGAATATCTTGGCGTCAACACAACTGTAGGTGGTTCTCTCTCAGAAAATGCAAGTTATAAGTGTAGGTTCGTTCTGATGGCTCTCTCCACGAATGAAGAGGAGGTGGAGGGGTATATATAGCCTCCACACAAAATCTAACCATTACACACAACTTGCCAAACTCGGTGGGACCGAATTGGCAAACTCGGTCGGACCAATTCAGCAAATCTAGTGACCGTTAGGATTTTCGGTGGGACCGACATGCAACTCAGTAGGACCGATATGATTAGGGTTAGGGCATAACGTAATCTCGGTGAGACCGATTACACAAACTTGGTGGGACCAATTTTGGTAATAAGCTAACCAGAGAGTTGGTCAGGTAAACTCGGTGGGACCGGTTCGCTCATTTTGGTGGGACCGAAATGTTAGGAAAAGGAAACAAGGAGTTTACATTGCAATCTCGGTGGGACCGATCGCTCATCTCGGTGGTACCGAAACATTACGAAGGTAAACAGAGAGATTACAATCCCATCTCGGTGAGACCGAGATCCCTATCGGTGAGACCGATTTGCCTAGGGTTTGTGGCAGTGGCTATGACATCTGAACTAGGTGGCGCCGGATAGAAAGAATCGGTGGGGCCGAGTTTTACTTTTGGTTTAGGTCATATGTGGATGTGGGAAAGTAGTTGAGGGTTTTGGAGCATATCACTAAGCACTATGAAGCAAGAACCTCATTAAGCAACACCTCATCCCTCCTTGATAGTATTGGCTTTTCCTATAGACTCAATGTGATCTTGGATCACTAAAATATAAAATGTAGAGAGCTTTGAGCTTGAGCCAATCCTTTTATCCTTAGCATTTTGAGGGGTCCACTTTTCTCATCCATGCCATGCCATTCATTGAGCTTTTCCTGAAATATTTATCTTGGAATAATGTTAGATCAATGAGCTATATGTTGTTAGGAATTACCAAAACCACCTAGGGATAGTTGCACTTTCAATCTCCCCCTTTTTGCTAATTGATGACAACATATAGATCAAAGCTTCGACAAATGATAATAAGAGTGAAAAACATTGTCGCTTTGAGAAGTATGTGATAAGCAAGAGCTCCCCCTAAATTTGTGCATAGTTTAAGATTTGCTTTGGACTGCAAATGCACAAAGAGTTTGGCTCATGGGTTACTCTTCCATGTCACATACATCTTGGTGGAGCGCTCAAAATGATAACAACTGAATACATGCACTCATCACCAAGCAAAGTGAATGATCATATAGGGATAAATGGATAATGTCATCCAATAAGCATTAAGGTAGCATATGATCAAACACATGATCATCCAAGTATCTCACAAACGCATAAAGTATCTCAAACAAACAAAAGCAAACAAAGTTCAACCACCAAAGAAAGAGAGAATAATAAGCAACGCTCTCTCTCGAAGCCTATGATCTATACATCCCCCCTTTGGCAACAAGTTACCAAAAAGTTCATAGAAAATGCATAGCGCTAAACCGTCTCTCAGGCTTGATCTTCAGGTGGTGGTGTAGAGATGGCTCCTTGGACGAAGACTTCAGTAGATGTGGATGGAGCTGGTGGAGTAGGTGCAGGAGCTAGTTGCACTGCGGCTGTAGCTGGTGCAGATGAAGTGGCTCTGGTGTTTGTCACTGGCACTGCAGCTGATCTCTGAGCTCTAGGCACTCTGGCAAATGCCTTAGTGGTTGTCTTGCCCTTCCTCTCCTGCATATCATCCTTGAGTTGCTCAACAACAGACTGGATCTCAGTTACCTTCACATCCAAGTCATAGAACTTTTGCTCCATGATCCTCTCCAGGCTCTCCTGGTTTTGAGTCAAGGTGGCCAGTCCATTCTCAATCCTCAGAGTGGATGCAATCAAGTACCCAAGCTGATCCTGTTTGCTCTTCAAAAAGTACTGAGATGCCTCTTCCATTGTTGGCATCTTGGCAGCTGAGGGAGTCCTGGATTACGGGGTGTCCGGATGGCCGGACTAAGACCTTTGGCCGGACTCCCGGACTATGAAGATACAAGATTGAAGACTCTGTCCCGTGTCCGGGTGGGACTTTCCTTGGCGTGGAAGGCAAGCTTGGCGATACGATATGAAGATCTCCTCCCATTGTAGCTGTCAGGACCCCGACTCGATGTCACATCGATCTAGCCGGTAACACCTCATATCACTTTGCGGCCTCACGCACGGTATTCCCACGGGTGTCGCCTTACCTTTGCCCGGGACCGTTTGCGCCTTTTGGCTCACGTATATGATAGTGTCGCTAGCATCCATATGATAAGGAGCCCGAGCTGACATGACTAGTCGTAAACCCAAAGTGGCACAGACTTACAGGGACAGGCATCCATGACCCAGCTCCGAACGTGTCGGTCATCAGCAAATGGGTCCGGGCTGTAACACTGGGCTAGCAGGACTCCGGTAAACCAGGCTGTAGCGGGCTAACAGGACTCCGGTACTCAAAGCGTGACATTTCCCCGAAGGGACAGACACAGGAACGAAGAAGGACACATGCCGGCCAGCCTAAGTGTTCCAGAGCAGTAGCAAGCTACCATGGCTCAGCGGTAACACTAGGAGACATTTCCCGGTAAGAGAGGCTACTAAAGATAAACAACTAGATAGTCAGATCCCACACATACCAAGCATTTCAATCATACACACAATATGCTCGATATGTGCAAATACAACGAAGCATCACAACATGACTCTACGACACAAGTACTTTATTTAAGGCTCAGGGAGCCATACATAACATACACAAAGGTACGGGTCTCACGACCCAACATACAAGTCATACAGTCATACAAACCAGCAGCGGAAGTACATTGTCTGAGTACAGACAACTAGTAAAATAAAAGAGGCTTGGAAAGCCTAGCTATACTACGTGGTCCATCACAATCTCAGGGTCACCACCTGGGTCTTTAGCCTACTCGTTGATGTCAACGTCTACATAGAACCCATCAGAAGGGGTTGCAGCGTCTTCTGTAAAAATGTAGATTATAGCAACATGAGTACAAAGGTACTCAGCAAGACTTACATCAGATCCTACATACATGCATAGTATCAAGAAGGGTTGGTGGAGTTATTGCAGCAAGCCAGCTTTGACTCTTGGCTAGGCTATCCTACGATACTTCAATTTGAAATGGTTTTGCGCACACGAGTCCACTACTCACCACTTCAATACACTACCGAGGATCCACCTCCGTCTTCCTACGGAAGAGCCATCCTCGGCACTCACACTTATCTTGAGGCTTTTAGTAGTTTCCATTTGCTTGTCTATGAACTGTATAGGCAACCAAGTAGTCCTTTACTGCGGACGCGGCTATTCGAATAGATCATGTTAACCCTGCAGGGGTGTACTTCTTCATACATGTTTCCACCACTTAGCGTCTGCACACGACATGTGCTCGGCAGACTTCAAGCGAAAGCCGACGTGGGTGTAGACCACGACCTACCTAAACACTTAAGCCTCTAGTCCAGGTTTATCGCCTATTCAGGTTCCATCCGCAAGGAGTCCGGCCGAGGTTTCCCATACGGCCCCGAACGATGTGAACAGGGTTCCCGAGATACCTAACGGGTATTCGGTACACCCGGCCACGTACCTACCGCATCACAGCCCACCCCTACGGTCAGCGCTGTCCACGGCCTCCAGTAGGCTACAAACACCAGAAACTACTTGCAACTCCTGGACAGAGAGCTAGGGTGAATAAGAAGTCGAGCGGGGTCATATTTCAGGGCCCAATGCATGGTAGTAGCTGTATCTTAAATCACATATACAGATCTCAGTGCTTAAGGTCGGCTTCAATGAAACAACCCACCATGTACTCCTACATGGCCTCTCATCGATACCTTTACCAAATCGTGTTCACCACACCACTCTCATTACCGACATAAACATTTCACTCTAGCCCATCACCCAGATGAACCACACCTGACACGACTCTAAGCATAGCAGGCATAGCAAGGTAGGAACAACACATACACATGGCTCAATCAAATCCTACACATGCTAGTGGGTTTCATCTAGTTACTGTGGCAATGACAGGTCATGCAGAGGAAATGGGTTCAACTACCGTAGCACACAGCAGTTTGAAACGCGTTGTCTTAATGCAGTAAAAGAGAGCAGGAGCGAGAACATGGGATTGTATCGATATGATCAAATGGTTGGTTGCTTGCCTGATGGTTCGATGCACTGATACGGTTCTTCGTTAGGGTAATCACGGTACTCCTCGGAGGCAGAACCTGTCGTAAAGGACAGCGATGCACAAACATCACCAAACAATATGCGACAATATGATGCATGCATGAAACATGGCAATATGAGTGTGTTGGGCTAATGCAACTAAAACCAGAAGGGTTTGAACAAATTTGAATCAAAGATTCAAATTTCAAACTCAAACATGGCCTTTTAAAGTGCTTTTCCTTGTTCTGCTTAAAACATCAATTTAACTTGTTTGATCATGCATGAAAATAGTACAGATGGATAGATTGGATTTTTCTGATCATTTTTCATATATAATTTGTCTAATTTGGAGTTACAGAATAAAAGTTATGAATTTTTGAAGTTTAAATAATATTCTGGAATTTCCTGATTAAATTTAAATCCAGAAATTATAATTATTGCGCCAGCATGACGTCAGCATGACGTCAGTGGTCAACTGCGGCTGGCTGGAGTCAAACCTGACGTGTGGGGTCCACACGTCAGTGACAGGGGGTTAAACAGGGTTAGTTTAATCCTAATTAGGGGTTAGTGGCGATGGGGGCCCACTGTCAGTGTCAGGGGTTAACCATTAGTGGTTAGCACTAATCCTAATTAGCTACAGGGCTGGGCCCACCTGTCAGGGACTCAGGGGGTGTCCTGCCGTGGTCAAAGTGGGTCAAACCCACCGGCGACGTGACGCCGGCGAGGTCCGAGACGGCGGCGCGACGCGGGATCGCGCTACAGGGCACGGGCGAGGCCGTGGTTGGGCTCGTTGGAAAGCTCTTGCTCCCGCGCGTCGAACGGTGGCCGTGGCTGGGCCTGGGGTGGCCGGAGTCGACGGCGGCGAGCTCGGCTGCGGCCGCCGGAGTTCGGGTGCGGTCGGGATCGGTGTTGCAGGGGGTTTGGGGAGGCGTTAGCGCGTGCTGCGTACTCCTAGTGAGGTGTGGAGCACGATAGTGTGCTCGGTTGGGTGCTACGGTGACCGTGGCCACGACGGCGACATCGCCGGCGGCGTGGAGCTCTTGGCCAAGGTGGGGCTACGGCCTAGAGGTCGGAAGAGACCAGGGAAGAAGGGGGAAACGATCCGGGGGCTCACCGCGGAGCTGCAGGGATGGTTAGCGGGCTCGGGAACGCGCTGGAGACGACGAATTCGACGGCGACGATGGTCGGAGCCCGAAGAGGGGAACGGCGACGTGGCGGCGATGCAGGGCTTCCGGGGAGCTGTGGGTCGGTGGAGAGGGAAGAGGGGGTCGTGGCGGAGCTTCTGAGCTAGTCGGGGGAGCGAGGGGTGGCCAGAGACGGCTGCTGTGGCGAACGGCGGCGAGGGTGGTGTTCGGCCGTGTGAGAGAGAGAGCGAGGGAGAGGAGGGAAGAACTGCGGGAGAGTGAGAGAGAGCAGGGGGGGAGGCGTGGCGTCGTCCAGGGGCATCGAGGCGAGGTGGGGAGGGCAGGCAGGCAGGGAGAGAGGTGGCGTGGCGCGGTGGCGCGCGCGCGCGCCGGCCACACTCCCCTCCCTCTGTCGGGACGAAGACGACAGAGGAGGGAGGTGGGCTGGGCCGGCTGCTGGCTGGGCCAGCCAGCTGGCTGGGCCGCACAGTGGAGGAGCCCAGGTAAGCTCCTCCTGTTATTTATTTCTGTTTTTTCTAATTTCTGACATTTGTTTTGATTTAAATAATATATTAAATCATTTATTTAACTTATGCCAATTTTTGCAGGAGCTAGATATATTATTCCAGAGCTCCTTTATAAATGGCATAATATTTGGACATATATTAATATATATAAATAATATTTTTCCAATGCAAATAATTATGCATTAATTCCAAATGCCCAAAATAAATACCTATGAGCTCTTAAAAATATTGGTTTGATTTTTATCTCTGTCCAATATTTTCAGAGAGCAACATGAGCATTTTCTTGGACCTTTTTGGAGAAATTTTTATTTGGATCATTTTCAAAATGATTCTGAGGGTTTCACAGATCCCCATTTCAAATTAAATGGAAATTTAAACATGATGCACACACTCTGATGCATGACTAGCTAGGGTGTGACAACTCACCCCCACTCAAAAGAATCTCGTCCCGAGATTTGGGTTCCTCCGGGAAGAAGGCGGGATACTCGAGTCGAAGACGATCCTCCCTTTCCCAAGTTGCTTCATCCTCAGAATGGTGCGACCATTGAACTTTGAGAAACTTGATATTATGACGTCGGGTGGTACGTTCGGCCTGATCGAGGATACGGATGGGGTACTCTCGATATGTAAGATTATCTTGGAGATCAAGCGTTTCGTGGTCAACTTCACGGATAGGATCCGAGAAGCAACGCCTGAGTTGAGAAACGTGGAAGACATCGTGGACTCTGGAGAGGTGCGGAGGTAGTTCCAACTGGTAGGCAACTTCTCCTCGTTTGGCGAGAATGCGAAAAGGTCCAATGTAACGAGGAGCCAATTTGCCTTTGATACCGAAACGATGGGTTCCCTTCAGAGGGGTGACCCGAAGATAAGCCTTCTCGTCAACCTCGAAAGTCATAGCCTTATGTTTTCGGTCATATTGACTCTTTTGACGAGATTGGGCTGTTTTCAACTTTTCACGAACGATGCGAACTTGTTCTTCTGCTTCCTGAATCATATCCGGGCCAAAGAATTGTCTTTCCCCGGTCTCTGACCAGTTAAGGGTGTTCGACACCGTCGTCCATAGAGAACTTCAAAAGGGGCTTTACCCAAGCTAGATTGATAGCTGTTGTTGTAAGCGAATTCGGCAAATGGAAGGCACTTCTCCCAGTCCATTCCGAAAGAGATAACAGAGGCTCGAAGCATGTCTTCTAGAATCTGGTTGACGCGTTCCACTTGACCAGTCGACTGAGGGTGGAAAGCGGTGCTAAAGGAGAGGCGGGTTCCCATAGCATTCTGAAAACTTTCCCAAAATCGAGAGGTGAAAAGACTTCCTCGATCTGAGTTGATTTCCAAAGGAACACCATGGAGGGACACTATTCGGGAGATGTATAAGTCTGCTAGCTGGCTAGCGGTTATACTCTCACGAACACGCAAGAAATGAGCTACTTTGGAAAGACGATCGACCACGACGAAAATAGCATTATTCCCTCTCTTGGTCCTGGGAAAACCGGTAATGAAATCCATACCAATTTTATCCCATTTCCATTCAGGAATAGCTAAGGGTTGAAGGGTGCCAGCAGGCCGTTGGTGCTCTGCTTTTACACGACGACAGACGTCGCAATTAGCAATAAACTGAGCAATTTCTCTCTTCATCCTAGTCCACCAGAACCTCTGGCGTAGGTCCTGATACATCTTAGTACTACCGGGATGAATGGTGAGAGGAGATTCATGAGCTTCTTTAAGGATCAATTGCCGTAGATGTTGGTTCTTGGGAACCACTAGACGGTTCTCAAAGTACACAACACCATGATCATTTGTGGAGAAACAACTAGCACCTCTGCTAGCAATGTTCTCTTTGATTTTAGATATTCCCTTATCTCGCCTTTGGGCAGCGATGATTTGATCCGTAAGAGTAGGTTTTGCTACCAAGGTGGAATGAAAACCTTGAGGAACAATGTGAAGGTTTAGCTTCCGAAATTCCTCATGGAGAAGCAGTTGACTTTGTTGTAACATCAGGTTGTTACAATAAGATTTACGACTTAGCGCATCAGCCATGACGTTGGCTTTCCCTGGGGTGTAGGTTATTCCTAAGTCGAAGTCTGTGATCAATTCAACCCAACGTCTCTGCCTAAGATTCAAATCCGGTTGGGTGAAAATGTACTTCAGACTTTGGTGATTAGTGAATATTTCGCAACGATTACCGAGGAGGTAATGTCGCCAGGTCTTAAGTGCATAGACTACGGCTGCAAGCTCTAGATCATGAGTAGGATAATTCTCCTTATGTGGGTGCAATTGCCGTGAAGCGTAAGCAATTACGTGTCGATCTTGCATAAGAATGCAACCTAGTCCTTGTCGCGAGGCATCGCAGTAGATAACAAAGTCCTTGGAAAAGTCTGGCGGTACCAGTACGGGAGCAGAGGTCAGGCGTCTTTTCAGTTCCTGAAAGCTGTGCTCACATTGTGGAGTCCATTCGAACTTTTTATCTTTCTTGAGGAGTTCGGTTAGAGGCTTAGCAACTTTGGAGAAGTTCTCGACAAAGCGACGACAATAGCTCGCTAAGCCTAGAAAACTCCGAACTTGCTTGACCGATTCAGGTGGAGTCCAATTAAGGACGGCTTGAACTCGTTCAGGGTTAACAGCAATACCTTTACCAGATATTACATGACCCAGATAGGTCACTTCTGACAACCAGAATTCACATTTAGAAAATTTGGCATAAAGGCGATGCTCTCGAAGTTTCTTCAACACTAGCCTTAAATGTTCGACATGTTCTTCCTCGTTCTTGGAGTAGATGAGTATATCATCGAGGTAAACCACGACGAATTTATCCAAATACTCCATGAAGATTGAGTTCATTAACCAAGAAAAGGTGGCTGGAGCGTTGGTTAAACCGAAGGACATGACAGTGTACTCGTATTGGCCATAACGAGTAACGAAGTCCGTTTTAGGAATGTCCCCGTTTCTGATTTTGATTTGATGGTAGCCCGACCTCAAATCCATCTTGGAGAAGACTGAGGATCCAGCGAGCTGATCATACAGATCGTTGATCCTGGGAAGTGGATATTTGTTCTTGATTGTGACCAAATTGACAGGTCGGTAATCTACAACCATCCGATCCGTACCATCCTTCTTCTTGACGAATAGGACGGGGCAAGCCCACGGAGATGAACTAGTCGGATGAAACCTTTTTTCAAAGACTCATCGAGTTGTTTCTTAAGCTCGGCTAGTTCTAGTGGTGCCATCTTATAAGGTCTTCTAGCAATCGGAACGGTTCCTGGAATGAGGTCTATTACGAACTCAACATCCCTGTCAGGTGGAACACCTGGCAATTCCTCTGGAAAGACATCCGGGAAGTCACGGACTACCGGAATGTCCTCGAGGTCTGGCAAAGGGCTGGCGTTAAGAGAATATAATTGTCGCTTGGCTATTCGGGTCAAGACATTGACTATCTTCCCCGAAGGATGGGTGAGTTGAACAGTCCTAGAGAAGCAATGAATTTTGGCTTGATGAGCTGACATCCAGTCCATACCCAAAATGATATTAATATCTGAAGAATTAAGGGCTATCAAAGACGCGAGAAAAACAAGTATGTCGACTTGGATTTCATTTCCATAACTTACCCTAGAGGTCTGCCATCTAGAACCAGGGGTAGAAATTTCCATAGTGGATGGCATGTCACAGAATGCAACGTTATGCAAGCGAGCATAGTTTTCAGATATAAAAGAATGAGAGGCTCCTGTATCGAAAAGAACAGATGCCGGGTGGCAATTAACAAGAAGCGTACCGAGAACGACGTTGGGATCCTCTTGAGCTTCTTCGGCAGAGATACAGTTGACATGGCCACGTGGAGCGGTGACCGGTATGGCGTGGAATATTTTTCCTGTCGGCTTGCCACGGCCAACAGCTTTAGCAGATTGATTGGGGTTGGTCTGGGGACACTCACGCATATAGTGACCAGATTCCCCACACTTGAAACAAGTCACGGAACTGGTACGTGGAGGAGCATTGTTAGTTGGACCCCCATAGGGCTTGGCCGGTGCAGACTGTTGGACGGGGCGAGGCGCCTGGAAGGATGGCCTCGGTGTGAACCTGGGTGGCAGGGCGGTGTTGGATACCCACACGCGGCGCTTCTGAGGACCAGCACCGGATGAGGAACCCATATCGCGGCCATGCTTGCGTGTTGCGTCATAGTCAGTCTGACCAGTTTCAGCACTGATGGCTTTGTTGACAAGTTTCTGAAAAGATGTGCACTCATGCAGACGGAGGTCGCGGCGAAGCTCAGGACTAAGTCCCTTACGGAACCTTGCTTGCTTCTTGGCGTCAGTAGAAACTTCCTCGGTTGCATATCGTGCGAGATTACCAAACTCCCTGCTATAAACATCCACAAAAAGTCGGCCTTGGGTGAAATTGCAGAATTCCTCATGTTTACGGTCCATGAGACCCTCCGGAATGTGATGTTCATGGAAAGCCTCGCTGAATTCAGCCCAAGTAGTGACATGGCCCGCTGGGCGCATAGCTCCATAATTTTCCCACCATAGACTGGCGGGGCCTTCAAGATGATATGCAGCAAAGGTGACCTTGTCAGCCTCCGCTACCAGCGCGGAACGCAGTTTGTGAGAGATACTGCGAAGCCAGTCATCAGCGTCGAGAGGCTCGACGGAGTGGTGGAACGTGGGTGGATGTAATTTGATAAAATCACTGAGTGACACCACGTTAGTCCTCTGATGGTGTGCTGTGTTCTGTTCAATACGCTCCAACAAACGGTTGGTCTCCCGCTTGTTTCTCTCCGCTTCCATCATAACCTCGGCTAGTGAAGGAGGATGAGGCAGATTTGCATCCCTGACTTCACTGCCTTCGGCCTGCTCTTGAGGAGCAGGGTTAGTGCGCGTGTTGACCATCCTAGGTAAACAAGACAATGATTTAGTCAGGATGATAAAATTCCGACATAGGACACATAATGTAAGGAATAACTCGGAATGCAAGATGATCATCCGTATGACATGGTAGATACAGAAACTGCTTCTTTTATTCCATCGTCATACACACCATATAGGGTTTAGTACAAAACCAAACAAAGTACTAATACGGTGAAAAGAGGATTACATCTCATCGGAGGCATCCCAAGCTCCTATACATTATTTCTCTACACCTCCGGAAAGAGTACAAACTAGGTCATATCCCACGAGTCACGCGGAACGATAGAAGACACAGCTAGTGCGAACTAGTGATACTACCACTAACTCAGACCGATCCGTAGTAGTCCTCGTAGAAGTCACCTCCATAGCCTGGAAGCTCAACATGATCATCCGGAAACAGACGGTCTCGCGGAGCTTGTGGACCATAGGGGCTAGGATGAGGCCTTGGACCAACAGACGGTGGCCTGCGGGGACCGCGAGGTGGGGTGATGCCTCCTACATCACGCCAAACCATCACGTCCGGCAGAGCAGATCTCACAGGATAGAGATCGCGCATATCTGAGTATCCAGCTTGCACCGCCGGTGCGAACCGAGTCAAAGTGGCCCAGTGGTCAGCACGGGTATTGAAGAGCTCTAACCTCAAGGCCCGATTTTCACGGTTCTTATCCTCGAGCATCTCAGCAGTGGTGCGAGTCCGTGAATCCTCCTGAGTGGGGTCAGCATAAATAGCCTGGAGATACCCTTGTGCTCCCGGAAGTGATCCTGGCATATACCGGAAATCAGAGTCCCGAAATAAACCAGATCTGACTCGCATAATGGTCATCATAGAGTAGGCGGTGTCCTGCACAGCCATCTCAATAGTAACCCCGAGTCCATAGGAGCAGTGAAGAGGCTCGGTGGATCCAGGATAAGATGGAAATATCCTGACAGTGCAGAGATACTGGCTTTGATTAAAATCTCGGAATTGCTCTTCGACCGTGTACTCGGGATACCAGTGGTATCCAGCCTCAGTCATTACCCTGACCAACTTGGCAGTATGGCCGGGTACATCTAGGCATCGAGTCAGGCGAACCACTTGATTGAGGTCGCGAGTGGCCATGTGAAGCACAATCATAATGCAAAGGCATTAGAACTTCTAGCAAATTTTCGGCAGCATAACAGCTGTAAATGCTCAAAAAGGATTTTGAGACATTTGACAAAGGATTTCGTACACACTCAACATCATCATATCAAAGTTCTGAAACCATTCTAGCAACATAATGTGGTAGTAGAACTGAACTAGGCTTGTAACCATCAAACTTATAAGGTACTACTGATTAGTAACTCGTGATCCTGATAGAGAGAACAGATCCTAATTCCTTAACCCCCGGTGGAAGAATGGACTGACTCAGATCAGAAAGTCATAAGATAAAGGAGTAAAAAGAGCCTTACGTTCCAACCCACAAACAATTCCCCTACATATAACTAAAGAATTTCTAGACTCAACATCGACCAGTTTGGCTTGGAGAACCTACAGGCAGTCCGGCTCTGATGCCAACGCTGTCAGGACCCCGACTCGATGTCACATCGATCTAGCCGGTAACACCTCATATCACTTTGCGGCCTCACACACGGTATTCCCACGGGTGTCGCCTTACCTTTGCCCGGGACCGTTTGCGCCTTTTGGCTCACGTATATGATAGTGTCGCTAGCATCCATATGATAAGGAGCCCGGGCTGACATGACTAGTCGTAAACCCAAAGTGGCACAGACTTACAGGGACAGGCATCCATGACCCAACTCCGAACGTGTCGGTCATCAGCGAATGGGTCCGGGCTGTAACACTGGGCTAGCAGGACTCCGGTAAACCGGGCTGTAGCGGGCTAACAGGACTCCGGTACTCAAAGCGTGACATTTCCCCGAAGGGACAGACACAGGAACGAAGAAGGACACATGCCGGCCAGCCTAAGTGTTCCAGAGCAGTAGCAAGCTACCATGGCTCAGCGGTAACACTAGGAGACATTTCCCGGTAAGAGAGGCTACTAAAGATAAACAACTAGATAGTCAGATCCCACACATACCAAGCATTTCAATCATACACACAATATGCTCGATATGTGCAAATACAACGAAGCATCACAACATGACTCTACGACACAAGTACTTTATTTAAGGCTCAGGGAGCCATACATAACATACACAAAGGTACGGGTCTCACGACCCAACATACAAGTCATACAGTCATACAAACCAGCAGCGGAAGTACATTGTCTGAGTACAGACAACTAGTAAAATAAAAGAGGCTTGGAAAGCCTAGCTATACTATGTGGTCCATCACAATCTCAGGGTCACCACCTGGGTCTTTAGCCTACTCGTTGATGTCAACGTCTACATAGAACCCATCAGAAGGGGTTGCAGCGTCTTCTGTAAAAATGTAGATTATAGCAACATGAGTACAAAGGTACTCAGCAAGACTTACATCAGATCCTACATACATGCATAGTATCAAGAAGGGTTGGTGGAGTTATTGCAGCAAGCCAGCTTTGACTCTTGGCTAGGCTATCCTACGATACTTCAATTTGAAATGGTTTTGCGCACACGATTCCACTACTCACCACTTCAATACACTACCGAGGATCCACCTCCGTCTTCCTATGGAAGAGCCATCCTCGGCACTCACACTTATCTTGAGGCTTTTAGTAGTTTCCATTTGCTTGTCTATGAACTGTATAGGCAACCAAGTAGTCCTTTACTGCGGACGCGGCTATTCGAATAGATCATGTTAACCCTGCAGGGGTGTACTTCTTCATACATGTTTCCACCACTTAGCGTCTGCACATGACATGTGCTCGGCAGACGTGGGTGTAGACCACGACCTACCTAAACACTTAAGCCTCTAGTCCAGGTTTATCGCCTATTCAGGTTCCATCCGCAGGGAGTCCGGCCGAGGTTTCCCATACGGCCCCGAACGATGTGAACAAGGTTTCCGAGATACCTAACGGGTATTCGGTACACCCGGCCACGTACCTACCGCATCACAGCCCACCCCTACGGTCAACACTGTCCACGGCCTCCAGTAGGCTACAAACACCAGAAACTACTTGCAACTCCTGGACAGAGAGCTAGGGTGAATAAGAAGTCGAGCGGGGTCATATTTCAGGGCCCAATGCATGGTAGTAGCTGTATCTTAAATCACATATACAGATCTCAGTGCTTAAGGTCGGCTTCAATGAAACAACCCACCATGTACTCCTACATGGCCTCTCATCGATACCTTTACCAAATCGTGTTCACCACACCACTCTCATTACCGACATAAACATTTCACTCTAGCCCATCACCCAGATGAACCAGACCTGACACGACTCTAAGCATAGCAGGCATAGCAAGGTAGGAACAACACATACACATGGCTCAATCAACTCCTACACATGCTAGTGGGTTTCATCTAGTTACTGTGGCAATGACAGGTCATGCAGAGGAAATGGGTTCAACTACCGTAGCACACAGCAGTTTGAAACGCGTTGTCTTAATGCAGTAAAAGAGAGCAGGAGCGAGAACATTGGATTGTATCGATATGATCAAATGGTTGGTTGCTTGCCTGATGGTTCGATGCACTGATACGGTTCTTCGTTAGGGTAATCACGGTACTCCTCGTTTGGCGGAACCTGTCGTAAAGGACAGCGATGCACAAACATCACCAAACAATATGCGACAATATGACGCATGCATGAAACATGGCAATATGAGTGTGTTGGGCTAATGCAACTAAAACCAGAAGGGTTTGAACAAATTTGAATCAAAGATTCAAATTTCAAACTCAAACATGGCCTTTTAAAGTGCTTTTCCTTGTTCTGCTTAAAACATCAATTTAACTTGTTTGATCATGCATGAAAATAGTACAGATGGATAGATTGGATTTTTCTGATCATTTTTCATATATAATTTGTCTAATTTGGAGTTACAGAATAAAAGTTATGAATTTTTGAAGTTTAAATAATATTCTGGAATTTCCTGATTAAATTTAAATCCAGAAATTATAATTACTGCGCCAGCATGACGTCAGCTTGACGTCAGTGGTCAACTGCGGCTGGTTGGAGTCAAACCTGACGTGTGGGGTCCACACGTCAGTGACAGGGGGTTAAACATGGTTAGTTTAATCCTAATTAGGGGTTAGTGGCGATGGGGGCCCACTGTCAGTGTCAGGGGTTAACCATTAGTGGTTAGCACTAATCCTAATTAGCTACAGGGCTGGGCCCACCTGTCAGGGACTCAGGGGGTGTCCTGCCGTGGTCAAAGTGGGTCAAACCCACCGGCGACGTGACGCCGGCGAGGTCCGAGACGGCAGCGCGACGCGGGATCGCGCTACAGGGCACGGGCGAGGCCGTGCTTGGGCTCATTGGAAAGCTCTTGCTCCCGCGCGTCGAACGGTGGCCGTGGCTGGGCCTGGGGTGGCCGGAGTCGACGGCGGCGAGCTCGGCTGCGGCCGCCGGAGTTCGGGTGCGGTCGGGATCGGTGTTGCAGGGGGTTTGGGGAGGCGTTAGCCCGTGCTGCGTACTCCTAGTGAGGTGTGGAGCACGATAGTGTGCTCGGTTGGGTGCTACGGTGACCGTGGCCACGACGGCGACATCGCCGGCGGCGTGGAGCTCTCGGCCAAGGTGGGGCTACGGCCTAGAGGTCGGAAGAGACCAGGGGAGAAGGGGGAAACGATCCGGGGGCTCACCGCGGAGCTGCAGGGATGGTTAGCGGGCTCGGGAACACGCTGGAGACGACGAATTCGACGGCGACGATGGTCGGAGCCCGAAGAGGGGAACGGCGACGTGGCGGCGATGCAGGGCTTCCGGGGAGCTGTGGGTCGGTGGAGAGGGAAGAGGGGGTCGTGGCGGAGCTTCTGAGCTAGTCGGGGGAGCGAGGGGTGGCCGGAGACGGCTGCTGTGGCGAATGGCGGCGAGGGTGGTGTTCGGCCGTGTGAGAGAGAGAGCGAGGGAGAGGAGGGAAGAACTGCGGGAGAGTGAGAGAGAGTAGGGGGGAGGCGTGGCGTCGTCCAGGGGCATTGAGGCGAGGAGGGGAGGGCAGGCAGGCAGGGAGAGAGGTGGCGTGGCGCGGTGGCGCGCGCGCGCGCCGGCCACACTCCCCTCCCTCTGTCGGGACAAAGACGACAGAGGAGGGAGGTGGGCTGGGCCGGCTGCTGGCTGGGCCAGCCAGCTGGCTGGGCCGCACAGTGGAGGAGCCCAGGTAAGCTCCTCCTGTTAATTATTTCTGTTTTTTCTAATTTCTGACATTTGTTTTGATTTAAATAATATATTAAATCATTTATTTAACTTATGCCAATTTTTGCAGGAGCTAGATATATTATTCCAGAGCTCCTTTATAAATGGCATAATATTTGGACATATATTAATATATATAAATAATATTTTTCCAATGCAAATAATTATGCATTAATTCCAAATGCCCAAAATAAATACCTATGAGCTCTTAAAAATATTGGTTTGATTTTTATCTCTCTCCAATATTTTCAGAGAGCAACATGAGCATTTTCTTGGACCTTTTTGGAGAAATTTTTATTTGGATCATTTTCAAAATGATTCTGAGGGTTTCACAGATCCCCATTTCAAATTAAATGGAAATTTAAACATGATGCACACACTCTGATGCATGACTAGCTAGGGTGTGATAGTAACCGACTCTGTGTAACCCTAGCCCTCTCCGGTGTCTATATAAACCGGAGAGTTTTAGTCCGTAGGACGAACAATAATCATACCATAGGTTAGATTCTAGGGTTTAGCCACTCCGGTCTCGTGGTAGATCTACTCTTGTACTACCCATATCATCAATATTAATCAAGCAGGAGTAGGGTTTTACCTCCATCGAGAGGGCTCGAACCTGGGTAAAAACATTGTGTCCCTTGTCTCCTGTTACCATCCGCCTAGACGCACAGTTCGGGACCCCCTACCAGAGATCCGCCGGTTTTGACACCGACATTGGTGCTTTCATTGAGAGTTCCTCTGTGTCGTCACCTTTAGGCCCGATGGCTTCTTCGCTCGTCAATCGCGATGCGGTCCGGGATGAGACTTTTCTCCCTGGACAGATCTTCGTATTCGGCGGCTTCGCACTGCGGGCCGACTCGTTCGGCCATCTGGAGCAGATCGAAAGCTACGCCCCCGGCCATCAGGTCAGGTTTGGAAACTTAAACTACACGGCCGACATCCGCGGGGACTTGATCTTTGACGGTTTCGAGCCACGACTGGGCGCGCCGCACTGTCACGATGGGCATGATTTAGCTCTGTCATCGGACAACGCCCAGAGCGTTGCTCAGGTGTCAGCTCCGACCATTAGCTCGGAGCCCACTACGCCAGTCGGGGACGGACGGTTGGACGCCACCCTGGAAACTGCAATCTCTACGGCGATAGAGCCGGATACCAGCCTAGTCCCTCGCAAGGCCCGTGACTCCAAGGTGCCGGACTCCGATCCGGACTCCATAAATCCTGCACCTCTTCCGATTAAGCCAGATTGGGCTCCGGTCATGGGGTTCACCGCCGCGGATGTCTTTCAGCACTCACCTTTCGGCAACATCCTGAATTCGTTGAAGTATCTCTCTTTGTCAAGAGAGCCCTGGCCGGACTACAGCCAACACGGTTGGATGCGGACGACGAAGAATTCGTAGCCCACCCACCACCCACTTCGTAGCCACTGTCGACGATTTAACCGACATGCTCGACTTCGACTACGAAGACATCGACGGAATGGACGCCGATGAGGGAGACGATCAAGAACCAGTGCCTATAGGGAACTGGAAAGCCACCTCGTCATATGACATATATATATGGTGGACACCCCTAAAGCGGGGGATGGGGAGGAGAAAACGGAGGATGATCCCTCCAAGAAGCAACCCAAGCGCCGACGTCAGCGGCGCCGCTCTAAGTCCCGCCAAAGCAAAAACAGCGATTCCGGCACCGGAGATAACAATATGCCGGACAGTGCCGAGGACAACCCCCTCCAGCAGGATTCAGTGCAGGAGGACGAAGGAGCCAGCCCTCATGAGAGAGCGGCCGACAAAGAAGACGAGGATGATAATTACATGCCTCCCTCCAAAGACGAGGCAAGCCTCGACGACGACGAATTCGTCGTGCCAGAGGATCCCGTCAAACAAGAGCGTTTCAAACGCAGACTCATGCCATGGCAAGCAGCCTCAAGAAGAAACAGCAGCAGCTTAGAGCTGATCAAGACTTGCTAGCCGACAGATGGACCGAAGTCTTGGTGGCCGAAGAGTATAAACTAGAACGCCCATCCAAGAGCTACCCGAAGCGCAGGCTGCTACCCCAACTTGAGGAGGAAGCAACTAAACCTACATCACCAGCGTACGATATGCCCGATCGGCCACCCCGTGGCCGCGATAGAGAGGCCTTCAGGCCCTCAACCCAGGCCGCCCCCCGACACCGCTCAAAACATACTAGAGTAAGGGGAGACACAATAGACATGCGAGACATCTTGGAGAATAAGGCAAGGCAAACAAGATCGATCTACGGATTGCATGGGCGCCCCGCTTCACGTGACGCTAGCCGTCATGCTGGACATAATAAGTATGGCCCGGCCGAATACAACAGACCAAGCTCGTCCGAGCTGCGTCGCGATATAGCCCAGTACAGGGGCACCGCACACCCACTATGCTTCACAGACGAAGTAATGGATCATCAAATCCCCGAGGGCTTCAAGCCCGTAAACATCGAATCATACGACGGCACAACAGATCATGCGGTATGGATCAAGGATTATCTCCTTCACATCCACATGGCCCGTGGTGATGATCTACACGCCATCAAATACCTCCCACTCAAGCTTAAAGGACCAGCTCAACATTGGCTTAATAGCCTGCCAGCAGAGTCAATTAGTTGTTGGGAGGACCTGGAATCCGCATTCCTTGACAACTTGCAGGGCACGTATGTGCGACCACCCGACA
This sequence comes from Triticum aestivum, assembly GCF_018294505.1. NCBI lineage: Eukaryota > Viridiplantae > Streptophyta > Magnoliopsida > Poales > Poaceae > Triticum > Triticum aestivum. The sequence goes on along the minus strand of NC_057810.1, from coordinate 457,100,625 downwards.
CCGATGACCTAAGCCACATAATCCAGCAGCCAGAGGAATCAGCCAAACAATTCTGGACACGGTTCCTGACCAAGAAAAAGCAAATAGTCGATTGTCCGGACGCCGAGGCCCTCGCAGCCTTCAGGCACAACATCCGAGACGAATGGCTTGCCCGACACCTAGGACAGGAAAAGCGAAGTCTATGGCAGCCCTCACGACACTCATGACCCGCTTCTGCGCGGGAGAAGACAGCTGGCTAGCTCATAGCAACAACATAACCAAGAGCCCCGGCAATTCGGATACCAAGGATAAGAACGGCAGGTCACGTCGCAACAAGCATAAACGCCGCATTAACGGTGACAATACTGAAGATACGACAGTCAATGCCGGATTCAGAGGCTCTAAACCGGGTCAGCGGAAGAAGCCATTCAAAAGAAACCCTCAGGGCCCATCCAGCTTAGACCGGATACTCGATCGCTCGTGCCAGATACACGGCACACCCGAACAACTAGCCAATCACACCAACAGGGATTGTTGGGTGTTCAAGCAGGCAGGCAAGTTAAGTGCCGAGACCAGAGATAAGGGGCTACATAGCGATGATGAGGAGGGGCCCCGACCGCCGAACAACAAAGGACAGAAGGGATTTCTCCCGCAAGTTTGGACGGTGAATATGATATACGCACCCACATCCCCAAAAGGGAGCGGAAGCGTGCTCTCAAGGACGTCTACGCGCTAGAGCCAATCACCCCAAAGTTCAACCCATGGCCCTCCTGCCCGATCACCTTCGATCGACGGGACCATCCCACCAGCATCCGTCACGGCGGATTCGCCGCACTGGTCCTAGACCCAATTATCGACGGATTCCACCTTACCAGAGTCCTAATGGACAGCGGCAGTAGCCTGAACCTGCTTTACCAGGACACAGTGCAAAAAATGGGCATTGATCCTTCAAGGATTAAACCCACAAAGACAACCTTCAAAGGTGTCATACCAGGGGCAGAAGCCAGCTGTACAGGCTCGGTCACACTCGAGGTGGTCTTCGGATCCCCGGATAACTTCCGGAGCGAGGAGTTAATCTTCGACATAGTCCCATTCCACAGCGGCTATCATGCCCTGCTCGGACGAACCGCATTTGCCAAATTCAATGCGGTGCCACACTACGCATATCTCAAGCTCAAGATGCCAGGACCTCACGGAGTCATCACGGTAAACGGAAACACCGAACGCTCTCTCCGAACGAAGGAGCACATGGCGGCCCTGGCAGCGGAAGTACAGAGTAGCCTCTCAAGGCAGTTCTCCAATCCAGGTGCCAAACGTCCGGACAATGTCAAGCGAGCCCGAAGTAACCTACAACAAATCCGGCTGGCACGTTCCGAGCAAGCATAGCAGTGCGGCCCCAACCCCGGCCCCCATCAAACGGCGATACTGGCACCATGAGTACATAATTACGCCTTGGAGATACCATGGGCATAAGGGGAGGGGCACAAGAACGGCACGCCCAGAATGCGGCTCAACCGCACTAAGGGGCTCCCTATTTCGCCGTTTTTCTTTTCACACCATTTCAGGACCCACCTATTCGGACGGCCTGTCCGGCAATACTCTCGCCGAACCAACGATGCAATAGCCAGGGAGGGAGCAAGCCACGTCAAAAGTCCAGGTGGTCTCTATAACGAGTTTAATACCTGTTTCTCTTACAATCCTGCAGCTTGCCCCTGAAGGGGAATATGTCAAATACTCCCATCTCTTGCTTACCACACTTTTTGTATCGTTCTGCTTTCGCAGCAGCCCTTTTTAAATGAACAATATATAGCTCTTACCTATTATTGTACTTATATATTTTTATATGCAAATATGTTCAGTCATGACACTATGCAACCATACACTTTGGTACGGATAATACACCAGGGGCTTACAACACCCCATAACATGGTGTGAGAAGACCGAACACTCTAACAAGTGCGGCACCCCGAACTTATAGCTGTCACATCCCTACCTTCTGGTAATGCTCTAGGCTAGCTTCATGTGTGCATCATGTCTATTTTCTGAAACTTGAATTGAGGATTGTTGAAACCTCAGAAATCTAATTAAAAGAAGGGCAAGCACCCTTTAAATTGCATTCGGTGAATCCAAAATGCCCTAAAAATAGTTTTGTGAATTTTGGCAAGAGTTATATATCAAACCAAAATTATGGAACATTTTTAAGGAATTATTTGGTCTCCGAATTTAAATCAATAACCTGCTTGAATTTGGGAATATATTCATAATATATAATGAATATGTTTTCAAATGCTTTGAAGTGTTTTATGTACTTTTGGAATAGTCCAGAGAGGTAACATAAAATATTTCAGAATGTTTTGGCATTGTTTGAAATTCTTTTGAATTTGGAAACAGTGGCAAAATAAATTTAAAAATAAAACAAACAGAAAATAAAACAGAGCACTTACCTGGCTGGCCCAGTTATGGCGCAGCCCAGCAGCAGCCCAGCCCACCGCAGCCGCCACCGTCTTCAACCTCCTGCCAGTAGGCAGGAGGGCGTGTGCCCGGCGCGCGCGCGCACGCGCCAGCCACCTCATGCTTGCGTGCTCGCCGCTGGACTCACCCGAGGGCGCCACGCACCCTCCCAGGCCTCGCACTCTCTCCCGTGCCTTCTTCCCCCTCCTCTGGCTCCCTCTCTCTCCCACCGAGCGGAGCTCGTCGCCACCGCTCGCTGCAGACGCAACCACCAGCCACCCCACGCCTCATCGATGCATCAAGAAGCTCCGCCTCGTTGTCTGCATCGTCCTCGATGAGGCAAACGACAAGGGACGCGCTGCATCGCCGCCACCATCGTTGTCCTCACCTCCGGCCGCCCGAGATCGCCGTCGTCGTTCCGGCCGCACCAGTGTATCCCCTACCTCACGCACGACGCCATCGAGACCGCTGTGAGCTCTCCTCTGTTTCCCCTCCTTCCCCGTGCTCGATTTCATGCCGTAGCCCTGCTAACTGTCGAACCCGCGAGAGCCACGCTGCCGGCCATGTCGCCGCCGTGGCCATGGCCACCGCAGCTCACACCCGTGCACGTCACCGCACTCAGCAACCTCCCAGGAGCTTGTAGCCACCACCAGCTCCTCCTCCCGTGCATCGTAGTGCCAAACCCGACCCCTCCCGCACTCCGGCCGCCGCCTTGCTCGCCGCCGGCGCTGCTCCCGGCCACCCCGAGGCTTCTCGTCCAGTCCTTTGGATGCGGACGAGCAAGAGCTACTCCCCGGTGCCCTCATCTCGCCAAACCACCACCCGTAGCTCAAATCCGAGCTGAGCCGCCGTCGTTTTGGTCGTCGCCGGCAAGGCTCCGGCGACTGCCGACGTGGTCGTCATTAGCAGCTAATCGCGCCACTAATTAACCTCCGGTGAAATAGACAGCCGGGCCCCACCGCCTAACTAACTGGCTAACTAAAATAGAATAAGTTTAATCTAATTGCAGTGGCCCCACGCGTCAGCTTTGACCGCGCTGACGTGGCCGTTGACTGGGCCCACATGTCAGCGACACAAACCAGTCTGAGACACTGACGTGTGGACCCCACTGGCTAGGTTTGACCTGGACCAGCCCCGTTGACCACTGACGTCACCCTGATGCACTGCTGACGCAATAATTCATTTTCTGGATTTATTCTTTTACAGGAAATTCCAGAAAATGCCCTAAACTTCTAAAAATCATATAAAATCAACTGTAACTCCAAATCAAATAATTTATATATGAAAAATTATCAGAAAAATCCAATCTATCCATCTTTACCATTTTCATGCATGTTAGAACAACTTATGACTACTTTTTAGACAATTCAATTAGATGGCATTTAAGAAATCACATATGGAGTTTGAATTTGAACCTAGTGTTCAAACCAACTCCATTTAACTTGTTGTTAGTTGCATTAGCTCAATCAACAGCATGTTGCCATTTCATGATCATGCATCATATTGTGCATTGCATTGATTGTGCTCTTCCTTGTTTGCCGGTGTTTGTCCCCTCTCAATAGACGTGGTTCCGACGATGAGTTCGATGACACCGATGAAGAACTATTACTATCTTCAGAAGTGCCAGGCAAGCAAAACCCCCTTGTTCATTCCGAAACAATCCCATTCTCTCGCTCCTGCTCTCTTTTACTGCATTAGGACAACAACGTTTCAACCGTTATGTGCTGCGGTAGTTGAACCCCTTTATCCTCTGCATGACCTGTCATTGCCACAGTAAATAGTTGAAACCCACTAGCATGAGTAGGAGTTGTTTGAGCCCTGATGTGCGTACTCATTCATGCTTGTTTGTCATGCCTGCTACTGCTTAGAGTTGAGTCAGGTCTGATTCATCGGGAATGAATCAGAGGTGTGTGAACATGTCCTATTGTTGAGAGCTAAGTGTGTGAACATGATTTGGTAAAGGTAGCGGTGAGGGGGCATGTAGGAGTACATGGTGGGTTGTCTCATTGCGGCCGTCCTCAGGAACTGAGTTCTGTGTTTGTGATCCATGACCAGCTACTACCACGCATTGGAATGCTTAAGTGCCCCTCTCGACTTATTAATCAACTTGATCTCTGTCCAGGAGTTGCAACTAGTTTCTGGTGTTTGTAGGTAGTGTTAGTAGTCTACCAAGTGGCACCCGGTATAGGTGGGCTTGGGACAGACTAGGCACAGTGGCACGGTGTACCAAGTGGCACCCGGATGGTGGGCTTGGGAACCCTGCTCACATCGTTTGGGGCCGTGAGCGACACCCCGACCGGATCTCCTTGCGGATGGAATCCGAATAGGCGATAAACCTGGACGAAAGACTTGTGTGGTTAGTGAGGTCATGGCCGACACCCTCGCTGGGCTTCCGCTTGAAGGTTGCCGAGTACATGTCGTGTAAACGGCGGTAAGTGGTGAGAGCGTGTGTGAAGAAGTACACCCCTGCAGGGTTAATATGATCTATTCGAATAGCCGTGTCCGCGGTAAAGGACTTCTGGGTTGCCTGTACAGTTCATAGACAAGTGAAAGTGGATACTCTAAAATACGCAAGATAAGCGTGAGTGTTATGGATGGCATTCTCGTAGGGAGACGGGAGTGGGTCCATAGTGGTGTATTGATATGGTGAATATGTGGACTCGTGCGCGCCACCTCAAAAGAGTTACTTGCAGTCATAGTTCTGGATAGCCACCGAGTCAAAGCTGGCTTGCTGCAGTTAAACCCCACCACCCCCTTTGTTGATAATGATGCATATGTAGTTAGTTCTGATGTAAGTCTTGCTGGGTACATTTGTACTCATGTTGCTTAATTTATGTTTTTGCAGAGAGACTTCAGTCTCGCTAGTAGTACCGCATGGACTTCGACGTTTAGCTTGTGTCAGGACCCCGACTCAATGCCACATCGATCTAGCATGTAACACCTCATATCACTTTGCGGCCTCACGCACGGTATTCCCACGGGTGTCACCTTACCTTTGCCCGGGACCGTTTGCGCCTTTTGGCACACGTATATGATAGTGTCGCTAGCATCCATATGATAAGGAGCCCGGGCTGACATGGCTAGTCGTAAACCCAAAGTGGCACAAACTTACAGGGACAGGCATGCATGACCCAGCATCGAACGTGTGGGTCATCAGCGAGTGAATCCAGGCTGTAGCACTGGGCTAGCAGGACTCCGGTGATCCGGGCTGTAGCAGGCTAACAGGACTCCGGTATTCATCGCGTGACATTTCCCCGAAGGGACAGACACAGGAACGAAGAAGGACACAGGCCGGCCAGCCTAGGTGTTCCGGAGCAGTAGCAAGCTACCATGGCTCAGTGGAAACACTAGGAGACATTTCCCGATAAGCGAGGCTACTAAGGATAAACAACTAGATAGTCAGATCCCACACATACCAAGCATTTCAATAACATACACACAATATGCTCGATATGTGCAAATACAACATGGCATCACAAAATGACTTTACAACTCAAGTATTTATTCAATAGGCTCCGAGGAGCGAGACATTAAAAACATGGGTCTCATGACCCAACAATCAGAGCATACAAGTCAAAGCACATACGGAAGCTTAACATGTCTGAGTACAGACAACTATAAATGAAAAGGCTAAAAGGCCTGACTATCTACCAGATCCTGCCGAGGGCACAAGATCGTAGCTGAGGTAACAAGCTAAACGTCGAAGTCCACGTGGAACTACTAGTGAGACTGAAGTCTCTCTGCAAAAACATAAATTAAGCAACGTGAGTACAAATGTACCCAGCAAGACTTACATCAGAACTAACTACAGATGCATCATTATCAACAAAGGGGATGGTGGGGTTTGACTGCAGCAAGCCAGCTTTGACTCTGTGGCTATCCTGAACTACGACTGCAAGTAACTCTTTTGAGGTGGTGCACATGAGTCCACATATTCACCATATCAATACACCACTATGGATCCGCTCCCGTCTCCCTACGAGAACGCCATCCATAGCACTCACGCTTATCTTGCGTATTTTAGAGTATCCACTTTCACTTGTCTATGAACTATGCAAGGGGTCCAAGTTTCCATATCCGAGGAATCCGGCTATTCGAATAGATAATGATAACCCTGCAGGGGTGTACCTCTTCACACACGCTCCCGCCACTTACCGCCCTGTACACGTCATGTACCTCGGCAACCTTCAAGCGGAAGCTGGGCGAGGGAGTCGGCCACGACCTGACTAACCGAACAAGTCTCTAGTCCAGGTTTATCGCCTATTCGGGTTCCATCCGCAAGGAGATCCGGCCGGGGTGTCGCTCACGGCCCCAAACGATGTGAGCAGGGTTCCCAAGCCCACCATCCGGGTGCCACTTGGTACACCGTGCCACTGTGCCTAGTCTGTCCCAAGCCCACCTGTACCGGGTGCCACTTGGTAGACTACTAACACTACCTACAAACACCAGAAACTAGTTGCAACTCCTGGACAGAGATCATGTAGATTAATAAGTCGAGAGAGTCAATTAAGGATCCCAATGTGTGGTAGTAGCTGTTCATGGATCACAAACACAGAACTCAGTTCCTGAGGACGGCTGCAATGAGACAACCCACCATGTACTCCTACATGGCCTCTCACCGCTACCTTTACCAAATCGTGTTCACACACTTAGCTCACACACAGTAGGACATGTTCACACGCCTCTGATTCATCCCCGATGAATCAGACCTGACTCAACTCTAAGCAGTAGCAGGCATGACAAACAAACATGAATGAGTAGGCACAACAGGGCTCAAACAACTCCTACTCATGCTAGTGGGTTTCATCTATTTACTGTGGCAATGACAGGTCATGGAAAGGATAAAGGGGTTCAGCTACCGCAACAAGTAACAGATGAATCTTTGTTGTCCTAATGCAGTAAAAGAGAGCAGGAGCGAGAGAGTGGGATTTTATCGGAATGAACAAGGGGGTTTTGCTTGCCTGGCACTTTTGAAGATAATATAGCTCTTCATCGGTGTCATCGATCACATCGCCGGTACACGTCTATCGAGAGGGGACAATTACCGGCAAACAAGGAAGAGCACAATCAATGCGATGCAACAATATGATGCATGATAATGACATGGCAATATGAATGTGTTTTGGGCTAATGCATCTAGCAACAGGTTAAATGAAGTTGGTTTGAACACTAGGTTCAAATTCAAACTCCATATGTGAGAGTTTAAATGCCATTTATTTGTTTTGTCCAAAACAGAGGACAAACATTGTTCAAACATGCATGAAAATGGTACAGATGGATTCCTTGAATTTTTCTGATAATTTTTCATATATAAATTATTTAATTTGGAGTTACGGTTGAATTTCTATGAATTTTAGAAGTTTAGGGCATTTTCTGAAAATATTAAATCATTTAAGATTTATTTAAATTCCAGAAAGGAATTATTGCGTCAGCATGACGTTGGCATGACGTCAGCAGGTCAACGGGCGCCGTCCAGGTCAAACTGACCTGTGGGCCCTGCATGTCAGTGTCTGGACTAACTAAACTAATTAAAATTAACCCTAACTAACTTGGTTAGCCGGGCGGGGCCCGCATGTCAGTGTAATTAGTGTAACTAATTTTTAGTTAACACTAATCCTAACCTAATTAACAGGCCGGCCCCACCTGTCATGGACACAGGGGGGGTCCCGCCGTGGTCAACGTGGGTCAAACCCACCGGCGGCTTGACGCCGGCGAGGCCAGCCGCGGTGGCGAGCCTCGGGTTTTGCCCACAGGGCTCGGTTTGGCGCGCGGAGCACAGCTTCGGGATGCGGACGCTCGTCCGCATCCAACTGTGGTGGTGGCGCGGCCGGGAAGTGGCCGGAGTGGTGCCGGCGACGAGCTCGGCGGCGGCCGAAGCTCGGGTGCAAGTGGGGATGGGGCTGCAGTGCGCAAACAAGCGCGGCGAAGTGCCACGGAGGCTCTACGCGATGCGGGGAGCGCGTTGGGCGCATGCCCGGGACCAAATGGTCACCGGAGCATCACCGGCGACGAGTGCGGCGGCGGCGAAGGTTCGGCCATGGCGGGGCTATAGCGTAGAGAGCGGGCGCGACCAGGGGAGAAGGGGGAGACGATGCGGGTGCTCACAGCGCGTCCGATGGCGTCGTCGGCGAGGTCGGGGGCGGTCGGGTTGCTGCGAATCAACGACGACGGCTATCGGTGCAGGGGACGAAGGCAACAACGATGACGGCGCTGCGGGGCGCTCCGGCGTCGTTTGTCTCAGCGAAGATGAAGAGCAGGTCATGGCGGAGCTCCTGGACCGCTCGAGAGGACGAGGGGGAGGCGATAGCCGCGGTGGTGCTCATCGGTAGCGTCGGCGCGGTCCGGTGAGGTGGGGAACAGCGAGGGAGAGAGAGCCAGGGAAGGGGAGAGAGCACCAGGGAAGAGAGGAAGGGCTGGACGGCTCCGGGCGGCTGCGTGGCGTCTTCAGAGGAGTCGGGGCACAGGCAGGCAGCCTGGAGGTGGCGCGGCGAGCGTCAGGCACGCAGCTGCTTCGGTGCGAGGGGAGGAAGACGACAGGGGGGGTAGCGGTGGCGGGCTGGGCCGTGCTGCTGGGCCAGGTGGCTACCAGCTGAGCGCCAGGTAATGTTTCTCTCCCTCTCTCTGTTTTTCCTATTTTACTTCTGTTTTCTATTTTCTGTAGTTTGTTTTGATTTAGTTTAGCAACTAAATCATTTAAATAAATTCTGTAGATTTTTATGTGGCTTGCTAAAATATATACAAAGCCACTCACAAACTTCCAGAATTATTGGAGTCATATTTAATATATATTAAATATAAATCCAAAGCAAATAGTTATTGGATTAATTCAAATGGCCAAAATAATTATCTCTGTGACTCCAAAAATATTGGTTTAAATTTTACCTCTTACCAATATTTCCATGGAATAACAGGAACATTTTCTTGGACACATTTGAGAAGATTTAATTGTTGGTTATTTTTAGAGGTTTCCTGAGGCTTTTGAAAATTCCTCAATTCAAATTTCATTTGAATTTAAACATGATGCACACACCAGGCAGCACCAGAAGCTAGGGATGTGACAACTCACCCCCACTAAACAAGAATCTCGTCTCGAGATTCAAGCGTAGGGTAAGATGAAGGGGAAACGCAAACTAGTATAATCTTCACGATCCAGGTTGCACTTCGAATGAACGTTGATTCGATCACCATCATTGTCTCGAAGTCTTGCTCTGAGAACTCCAGCTAATCATGACAAGAAGAGGAAGGGAAAACTCTGGAAGGATCGGTCTTCTCGAAGGTCGAACAACTCAGGATTAACTCCCGGAATGTGTCATAGCAACATCTCTCGAGCTGAGACACGAGATACACATCAAGAGGGATGGAAAGAACCAGATGACGAAGGTTCACTAGGTGGACAATAATTCCACACTTAAGAAGGTGGTAAACGATTGTCAACGTAGCGAGGAGTTAAGTTGACATGACACCATAATGATGCACCTTAGGGAAGGTGACTCGAAGATATATCCCCTTAAGTGGCAAAAAGAATTACTTTTGATACCGAGATCATTGAAACTCTTTATACCAGCCTAAGGCAATTCTTGAGTGATCGTTTGGAGGGGTTCGGTAGAATGGCATACTCGGACTTGGATGATGTGGATTACCTTGTTGAAGACAACGTAATGGATGAATTTGCTTATCACCGGAAATGGAAGAGACCCATGGTAGAATGGCACATTGGCGGTGTAAGCTGGGAACAAAATGCAAATGCTGGGAATGATTCTGGTAACTGGGGGAAGAACCCAACAACAGAGAGTGAATTCACTGTTTGAAGAGATCATAGCATTGCCGAGGAAACTGAGAGCAAACCCAGTTAGTGCCGATGATAACACCTAGCGCTTGTGCGTGCTCTCAAGAACTTGAGCATTTCCATATTCATCAAGGTTTTACCAACATCCGTGTCAAGGATCCTGGCAACACAACATACCACCATGATGAACAACGATGGACGATGCAGATGCATAGGAAGATAACATCAACTCAGATTTCACCCTAGCGAGGCCAAGGAAACAAAATCTGGATGATCGACCGAGAGACATTTAGCACTCCGCTTCTAATGTTCTCCTTGACGTGCTAGTGTAACCCATTCATAGATATGGTTTGATAACTAGAACATCAAGTAAAGGTCGGACTTCGGGAGCAATAGAATCCATAAGGAACAGTTACGGAGGTAAATCCTACGAAATCCTTATGGGGAGGTGGCCAACTTCCTCAAACAAGATACTACAATAATAGGTCTGCCGGCTGGGTGTGTTGGCCACGACATCCACTTTTACCGGTTATCGAGGGACAAATATTATAGTTCTGGGGAAATATTCCAACCATCATATCTGCCTGAGACTCAGATCTGGTTGGTGTCAGGATATTCTAGACTCACCAAGTCTAGAAGAAAAATGAAAGTTTGCAACACAAATCGACGAGATGACGTTGCGAGATTCTCGAGGGACGAACTGCGATAGCAAGCTCCAAAACATGAGCTGGTTCTGCTACAAACATGTGAACATGTTGTCCCAGACAAGCATGACCACATGGTAGTCTTATAATAAAACACTACCGAGTTCTGGTTGGGAACCATCATCGAGGATATCAAAGTTCTTGATTAAGCCCGGGTTAGCTCTTAAAAAGAACTCCTTCTCCTAGAACAAATCAATCAGTGGCTTGGTGTGCTACATAATTCATATGGAACGAAGATGATCAGTCTAACAGACCACAGAATACTTTGCACGTGCATGACTGACTTGGGATGATTCCAGAGGAGTAAAACAAACTTTCTCGAATTCACGACGGCAACTTACATCAAATGCACGTGAATCAAAGGAAGTCACTTCTTTCATCCAAACATATACCTCAGAGACGGAACTCGAAGGCATGGTTTACAAAGTTTCTAACACTAGCTTAATGTCCAACAGAATCATGGAGAAGATAAGGATGTGGTCGATGGGCTCAACAACAATTCATCCAGGTTCCCTTTTAAAAAGGAATTCCATAGTTAAGTGAACACGGTGATAGCATTGGTCAGACCAAAAAATATAATGGTGTATGCTCGAGGAAAAACCACGAATAAGACAGCATTACGAACATCGTTGGTTCTGATTTGATTTGACGATAGCCCATACTTAAATCAAAGATTTGGGTAAGATAATAGATCCAACAATTGTTCACAAGGACCAATTGATGAAGATACCATCTTTCTTCAACACACACACACACACAAGAATATCCCTTTGGAACGAACTAAGTCAGGCAAGCTTTTATCTTCCAACTCTCCAAGTTGCTGTTCAGCTTAACCAACTAGCTCAGGGTATCCAACACAGATTTCTTGGAGAAGGGGTGGTTTATAAGAAGAACCCAACTTGATCACAAGCTCGACATAACGGTCAGGGGACAACCTGGTGATACTTCCGGGAAGATATTCGGAAAATCACGAACCACCGATATGTTACCAAGCTCAAGAACAATCTTGCTTTTCAGGACAAGACGATATGATCAAATAAGCAAGGATTGGCATTATCCTAACTCATTGATCGGAGAGTGCACCAGAAATAGGGACTAGGTAGCACAGTCTATCCTAGAATGATGATTCAAGAACCAACACGTTAAGAATGAGGTTATTGTCCATTAACTACCAAACAACAGAGTTGCTAGCAGTATTGATTTCACACACCACGATTCACTTGTCGGCATTCCGATCACAATAACACAGGAAACGAGGAATGAACAATGATGGCAAGAAGTATCACTGTACCAAGAGTTCATAGGATGGTGTGCAATTCCTACAATAATCCCGATATAAAAGATGGTAATACTTCAGGGTGGAACAGAACAAAAAACTGGATTAGTATTTTGATCTGCGGAGTACAACTACTTTGACCCAATCCTGGAAATGGATAAGGTACTGGAGTTTGTTTCTCCTAGTCATTCTGGAATAGAATGGCTTGATGGACCACAAGAGTAATAGGTATCGATGAACGATTGCACGCATACTCTTGACTATCAATTGATAGACGAGGGTCAGAGGACAACTAAAGAGGGACAACTCAAAGGAACATACGATTTTCTGAGTTGTGGATGCATGGTTTAGCATGTCGAACGAAGTTCAACATATTTCTTCCGGATAACCCATGTAGAAAGGTAGAACTGGCAGAGCCACAATATATAATGGAGAACTCATCAAGAGCACTCTGGTTGTGATCGTTCAGTTCAACGAGGGACTTCTGCCATAAGTAGTTCATGGTATTTGGAAGAAGAAGATACCACGGACTTTAAGGACTATCGCAAAGGTTACTAATAACCTAAAGGAACGAGCAAAACTATCAACATGAAGCAAGTAGGGTGAATCTCGGGTTCAAAACCCAGGAGTAGAATACCTACTACTAGTGGCATCACGGGATGCTTTCGAGAATAAAAGCCAGAATCATCACACTGGGACACAAATCATGGCTAGACTACTAGATGAGCCCCTAAGACACCTAGGGTCATAATAATAACTCCAGCATAAATGTCAAGGCAATAGAATACCTCAACTCAACAATTAGTGTGATTGAGCTGGCATAAAGGAACATCGAAACCAGAGGGAAAGGATTTTGCAAATGCATCAGACTATGTAGAAACCTGGGATGACTCAGACAGCATAACGGCTGTAAATGCTCAGAAAAGACTTGAGACATTCACAGAAATGGTGGCATAACCACTCGGAGCACAATACCAAGGTTTGGAGATCAACAGTTAACATACAGAAATAGTAGGAACTGAACTCAAGCTTAAATCCAACAATCTTATAAGTCTACGGATTAGTAACACGTGATCCTGATAGAAAGAAGAGATAGCCTAGTTCTTAATCCCCGTAGGAAAGATCAGATGACTCAGATCAGAAGGGCATAAGGTATAAGGAGTAAAAAGAGCCTTACGTTCCATCCCACAATCAATTCCCTTATATAACTAAAGAATTTCTAGACTCAACTTGGACCAGTTTGGCTTGGTAATCCTACAGGCAGTCAAGCTCTGATACCAACGCTGTCAGGACCCCGACTCAATGCCACATCGATCTAGCATGTAACACCTCATATCACTTTGCGGCCTCACGCACGGTATTCCCACGGGTGTCGCCTTACCTTTGCCCGGGACCGTTTGCGCCTTTTGGCACACGTATATGATAGTGTCGCTAGCATCCATATGATAAGGAGCCCGGGCTGACATGGCTAGTCGTAAACCCAAAGTGGCACAAACTTATAGGGACAGGCATCCATGACCCAGCATCGAACGTGTCGGTCATCAGCGAGTGAATCCAGGCTGTAGCACTGGGCTAGCAGGACTCCGGTGATCCGGGCTGTAGTGGGCTAACAGGACTCCGGTATTCATCGCGTGACATTTCCCCGAAGGGACAGACACAAGAACGAAGAAGGACACATGCCGGCCAGCCTAGGTGTTCCGGAGCAGTAGCAAGCTACCATGGCTCAGTGGAAACACTAGGAGACATTTCCCGGTAAGCGAGGCTACTAAGGATAAACAACTAGATAGTCAGATCCCACACATACCAAGCATTTCAATAACATACACACAATATGCTCGATATGTGCAAATACAACATGGCATCACAAAATGACTTTACAACTCAAGTATTTATTCAATAGGCTACCAGGAGCGAGACATTAAAAACATGGGTCTCATGACCCAACAATCAGAGCATACAAGTCAAAGCACATACGGAAGCTTAACATGTCTGAGTACAGACAACTATAAATGAAAAGGCTAAAAGGCCTGACTATCTACCAGATCCTGCCGAGGGCACAAGATCGTAGCTGAGGTAACAAGCTAAACATCGAAGTCCACGTGGAACTACTAGTGAGACTGAAGTCTCTCTGTAAAAACATAAATTAAGCAACGTGAGTACAAATGTACCCAGCAAGACTTACATCAGAACTAACTACAGATGCATCATTATCAACAAAGGGGATGGTGGGGTTTGACTGCAGCAAGCCAGCTTTGACTCGGTGGCTATCCTGAACTACGACTGCAAGTAACTCTTTTGAGGTGGCGCACACGAGTCCACATATTCACCATATCAATACACCACTATGGATCCGCTCCCGTCTCCCTACGAGAACGCCATCCATAGCACTCACGCTTATCTTGCGTATTTTAGAGTATCCACTTTCACTTGTCTATGAACTATGCAAGGGGTCCAAGTTTCCATATCCGAGGAATCCGGCTATTCGAATAGATAATGATAACCCTGCAGGGGTGTACCTCTTCACACACGCTCCCGCCACTTACCGCCCTGTACACGTCATGTACCTCGGCAACCTTCAAGCGGAAGCCGGGCGAGGGAGTCGGCCACGACCTGACTAACCGAACAAGTCTCTAGTCCAGGTTTATCGCCTATTCGGGTTCCATCCGCAAGGAGATCCGGCCGGGGTGTCGCTCACGGCCCCAAACGATGTGAGCAGGGTTCCCAAGCCCACCATCCGGGTGCCACTTGGTACACCGTGCCACTGTGCCTAGTCTGTCCCAAGCCCACCTGTACCGGGTGCCACTTGGTAGACTACTAACACTACCTACAAACACCAGAAACTAGTTGCAACTCCTGGACAGAGATCATGTTGATTAATAAGTCGAGAGAGTCAATTAAGGATCCCAATGTGTGGTAGTAGCTGTTCATGGATCACAAACACAGAACTCAGTTCCTGAGGACGGCTGCAATGAGACAACCCACCATGTACTCCTACATGGCCTCTCACCGCTACCTTTACCAAATCGTGTTCACACACTTAGCTCACACACAGTAGGACATGTTCACACGCCTCTGATTCATCCCCGATGAATCAGACCTGACTAAACTCTAAGCAGTAGCAGGCATGACAAACAAACATGAATGAGTAGGCACTACAGGGCTCAAACAACTCCTACTCATGCTAGTGGGTTTCATCTATTTACTTTGGCAATGACAGGTCATGCAAAGGATAAAGGGGTTCAGCTACCGCAACAAGTAACAGATGAATCTTTGTTGTCCTAATGCAGTAAAAGAGAGCAGGAGCGAGAGAGTGGGATTTTATCGGAATGAACAAGGGGGTTTTGCTTGCCTGGCACTTCTGAAGATAATATAGCTCTTCATCGGTGTCATCGATCACATCGCCGGTACACGTCTATCGAGAGGGGACAATTACCGGCAAACAAGGAAGAACACAATCAATGCGATGCAACAATATGATGCATGATAATGACATGACAATATGAATGTGTTTTGGGCTAATGCATCTAGCAACAGGTTAAATGAAGTTGGTTTGAACACTAGGTTCAAATTCAAACTCCATATGTGAGAGTTTAAATGCCATTTATTTGTTTTGTCCAAAACAGAGGACAAACATTGTTCAAACATGCATGAAAATGGTACAGATGGATTCCTTGAATTTTTCTGATAATTTTTCATATATAAATTATTTAATTTGGAGTTACGGTTGAATTTCTATGAATTTTAGAAGTTTAGGGCATTTTCTGAAAATATTAAATCATTTAAGATTTATTTAAATTCCAGAAAGGAATTATTGCGTCAGCATGACGTTGGCATGACGTCAGCAGGTCAACGGGCGCCGTCCAGGTCAAACTGACCTGTGGGCCCTGCATGTCAGTGTCTGGACTAACTAAACTAATTAAAATTAACCCTAACTAACTTGGTTAGCCGGGCGGGGCCCGCATGTCAGTGTAATTAGTCTAACTAATTTTTAGTTAACACTAATCCTAACCTAATTAACAGGCCGGCCCCACCTGTCATGGACACAGGGGGGGGTCCCTCCGTGGTCAACGTGGGTCAAACCCACCGGCGGCTTGACGCTGGCGAGGCCAGCCGCGGTGGCGAGCCTCGGGTTTTGCCCACAGGGCTCGGTTTGGCGCGCGGAGCACAGCTTCGGGATGCGGACGCTCGTCCGCATCCAACTGTGGTGGTGGCGCGGCCGGGAAGTGGCCGGAGTGGTGCCGGCGACGAGCTCGGCGGCGGCCGAAGCTCAGGTGCAAGTGGGGATGGGGCTGCGGTGCGCAAATAAGCGCGGCGAAGTGCCACGGAGGCTCTACGCGATGCGGGGAGCGCGTTGGGCGCATGCCCGGGACCAAATGGTCACCGGAGCATCACCGGCGACGAGTGCGGCGGCGGCGAAGGTTCGGCCATGGCGGGGCTACAGCGTAGAGAGCGGGCGCGACCAGGGGAGAAGGGGGAGACGATGCGGGTGCTCACAGCGCGTCCGATGGCGTCGTCGGCGAGGTCGGGGGCGGTCGGGTTGCTGCGAATCGACGACGACGGCTGTCGGTGCAGAGGACGAAGGCAACAACGATGACGGCGCTGCGGGGCGCTCCGGCGTCGTTTGTCTCAGCGAAGATGAAGAGCAGGTCATGGCGGAGCTCCTGGACCGCTCGAGAGGACGAGGGGGAGGCGATAGCCGCGGTGGTGCTCGTCGGTAGCGTCGGCGCGGTCCGGTGAGGTGGGGAACAGCGAGGGAGAGAGAGCGAGGGAAGGGGAGAGAGCTCCAGGGAAGAGAGGAAGGGCTGGACGGCTCCGGGCGGCTGCGTGGCGTCTTCAGAGGAGTCGGGGCACAGGCAGGCAGCCTGGAGGTGGCGCGGCGAGCGTCAGGCACACAACTGCTTCGGTGCGAGGGGAGGAAGACGACAGGGGGGGGGGGTATCAGTGGCGGGCTGGGCCGTGCTGCTGGGCCAGGTGGCTACCAGGTGAGCGCCAGGTAATGTTTCTCTCCCTCTCTCTGTTTTTCCTATTTTACTTCTGTTTTCTATTTTCTGTAGTTTGTTTTGATTTAGTTTAGCAACTAAATCATTTAAATAAATTCTGTAGATTTTTATGTGCCTTGCTAAAATATATACAAAGCCACTCACAAACTTCCAGAATTATTGGAGTCATATTTAATATATATTAAATATAAATCCAAGGCAAATAGTTATTGGATTAATTCAAATGGCCAAAATAATTATCTCTGTGACTCCAAAAATATTGGTTTAAATTTTACCTCTTACCAATATTTCCATGGAATAACAGGAACATTTTCTTGGACACATTTGAGAAGATTTAATTGTTGGTTATTTTTAGAGGTTTCCTGAGGCTTTTGAAAATTCCTCAATTCAAATTTCATTTGAATTTAAACATGATGCACACACCAGGCAGCACCAGAAGCTAGGGATGTGACAGCTTGTTACCTCAGCTACGATCTTGTGCCCTCGGCAGGATCTGGTAGATAGAAAGGCTTCTCAGCCTTTTTCATTTGTAGATGTCTGTACTCAGACATGTTAAGCTTTTGCGTGTGCTTTGACTTGTATGCTCTGAGTGTTGGGTCAAGAGACCATGTTTGTAATATCTCGCTCCTCGGAGCCTACTGAATAAATACTTGAGTTGTAGAGTCCTGTTGTGATGCCATGTTGTATTTGCACATATCGAGCATATTGTGTGTATGTTATTGAAATGCTTGGTATGTGTGGGATCTGACTAACTAGTTGTTTATCCTTAGTAGCCTCTCTTACCGGGAAATGTCTCCTAGTGCTTCCACTGAGCCATGGTAGCTTGCTACTGCTCCGGAACACTTAGGCTGGCCGGCATGTGTCCTTCTTCGTTCCTGTGTCTGTCCCTTCGGGGAAATGTCATGCGATGAATACCGGAGTCCTGTTAGCCCGCTACAGCCCGGTTCATTGGAGTCCTGCTAGCCCAATGCTACAGCCTGGATTCACTCGCTGATGACCGACACGTTCGATGTTGGGTCATGGATGCCTGTCCCTGTAAGTTAGTGCCACTTTGGGTTCACGACTAGCCATGTCAGCCCGGGTTCTTTGTCATATGGATGCTAGCGGCACTATCATATACGTGAGCCAAAAGACGCAAATGGTCCCGGGCCAGGTAAGGTGGCACCCGTGGGAATACCGTGCGTGAGGCCGCAAAGTGATATGATGTGTTACATGCTAGATCGGTGTGACTTAGGATCGGGGTCCTGACAGCTTTGGTATCAGAGCTTGACTGCCTGTAGGATTACCAAGCCAAACTGGTCGAAGTTGAGTCTAGAAATGCTTTAGTTATATAAGGGAATTGATTGTGGGATGGAACGTAAGGCTCTTTTTACTCCTTTACCTTATGCCCTTCTGATCCGAGTCATTCTATTTTTCCTACGGGGTTAAGGAACTAGGCTTTCTCTTCTTTCTATCAGGATCACGTGTTACTAATCCGTAGACTTATAGGTTTGTTGGATTTAAGCCTCAGTTCAGTCTCTACTATCTCTGTGTATTCATTGTTGATCTCGAAACCTTGTTATTGTGATGTTAAGTGGTTATGCCACCAATTTGCAGGATATCTCAAATCTTTTGGAGCATTTGCAGCCGTTATGCTGTCCGAGTCATCCCAGGTTTCTAAATAATCTGATGCATTTGCAAATCCCTTCTTTTCGTTCCGATGTCTTTTTAGGCCAGGTTAGCCACACTAAATTGCTGAGTTGAGGTACTCTATTGCCTCAATGTTTATGTTGGAGTTATTATTATGACCCTGGTTGTCTCAGGGGATCATCTAGTAGTCTAGCCATGTTTTGTGTTCCTAGTGTGATCATTCTGGCCGTCATCCTCGAAAGCATTCCGTGATGCCACTTAGTTAGTAGGCATTTCACTTCTGGGTTTTGAACCCGAGATTCACCCTACTTACTTCATGTTGATAGTAATTGCTAGCTCCCTTAGGTTATTAGTAACCTTTGCGATAGTCCTCGAAGTTCGTGGTATTTCCTTCTTCCAAATACTATGAACCACTTTATGGCAGAAGTTTGTTGGATCAAAAGATCACAACAGGAATATTCTCGATGAGTTCTCCATTCTATATTGTGGCTCTGCCAGTTCTACCTTTCTGCACGGGTTATCCGGAAGAAATATGTTGACCTTGGTTCGACATACTAATCTATGCGTTCACAACTTAGAAAATCATATGTTCTTTTGAGTTGTCTCCCCCTAGTCGTCTTCTGACCCTCGTCTATCAATTGATAGTCAAGAGTATGCATGCATTCGTTCATCGATGCCTATTACTCTTGTGGTCCGTCAAGCCATTCTATTCCAGGATGACTAGGAGAAACAAACTCCAGTACCTCATCCATATCCAGGATTGGGTCAAAGCAGTTGTATCCCGTAGATCAAATGCAATCTAGCTTCTGGTCTGTTCCACCTTGGAGTATTACCATCTTATATCAAGAATATCATGGGAATTGCACACCATCCTATGAACTCTTGATACAGTGATACTCTCTCCATCATTATTCATTTCTCGGTTCCCGTGTTGTTGCAACCGGAATGCCGACAAGTGAATCGTGATGTGTGAAATCAATACTCCTAGCAACCTTGTTGCTTGGTAGTTAAAGGACAATAATTTCATTCTTAGTGTGTTGGTTCTTGAATCATCATTCTAAGACTGAACGTGCTACCTAGTCCTTATTTTCGGTGCACCCTTCGATCAATGAGTTAGGATTATTCCAAATCCCTCGCTCTTTGATCATATCGTCTTGCCCTGAAAAGCAAGATTGTTCTCAAGCTTAGTAACATATCGGTGGTTTGTGATTTTCCAAATATCTTCTCGGAAGTATTACCAGGTTGTCACCTGACCGCTATGTTGAGTTCGTGATCAAGATGGTTTCCTGTAAACCACCCCTTCTCCAAGAATCTGTGTGGGATACCCCTGAGCTAGTTGGTCAAGCTAAACAACAACTTGGAGAGTTGGAAGATGAAAGCTTGTCCGACTTAGTTCATGTTAAGGGATATCTTTTTGTGTGTGTGTGTCTGTTGAAGAAAGATGATATCTTCATCAATTGGTCCTTGTGATCAATTGTTGGATCTATTATCTTACCCAAACCTTTGATTGAGTATGGGCTATCGTCAAATCAAATCAGAACCAACGATATTCGTAATGTTGTCTTACTCGTGGTTTTTCCTCGAGCATACACCATTATATTCTTTGGTCTGACCAATGCTATCACCGTGTTCACTTAACTATGGAATTCCTTTTAAAAGGAAACCCGGATGAATTGTTGTTGAGCCCATTGACAACATACTTATCTCCTCCATGATTTTGTTGAACATTAAGCTAGTGTTGGAAACTTGTGTAAGCATTTTCTTCATGCCCCGTTCATGAAGTATATGTTTGGATGAAAGAAGTGACTTCCTTTGATTCACGTGCATTTGATGTAAGTTGCCGTCGTGAATTCGAGAAAGTTTGTTTTTGCTCCTCTGGAATCATCCCAAGTCAGTCATGCATGTGCGAAGTATTCTATGGTCTGATAGACTGATCATCTTCATTCCATATGTATCCCTAGCACACCAAGCCACTGATTGATTGTTCAAGGAAAAGGAGTTGCTGTGCAAATACTAGTTCATGCACAAGATTCCTATATCCTCAATGATGGTTCCCTACCAGAACTCGGTAGTGTTTTATTGTAAGACTACCATGTGATCATGTTTGTCTGAGGCAGCGTGTTCACACATGCGTAGCAGAACCAGCTCATGTTTTGGAGCTTGCTATCGTAGTTCATTTCCCGAGAATCTCGCAACGTCATTTCGTCGATTTGTGTTGCAAACTTTCATTTTTCTTCCTAGACTCGATGAGTCCGGAATATCCTGACACCAACCAGTTCTGAATCTCAGGCAGATATGATGGTTGGAACATTTCCCAAGAACTATAATATTGGTCCCTCGATAACCGGTAAAGTGGATGTCGTGGCCAACACACCCAGCCGGAAGACCTATTATTGTAGTATCTTGTTTGAGGAAGTTGGCCACCTCCCCATAAGGATTTCGTAGGATCTACTCCCTAGTTGTTTCTTATGGATTTTTGTGTTCCCGAAGTCCGACCTTTTACTTGATGTTCTAGATATCAAACCATAATTATCTATGGATTACGCTACCACATCAAGGAGAACATTAGAAGCGGAGTGCTAAATGTCTCTCGGTCGATCATCCAGATTTTATTCCCTTGCCTCGCTAAGGTGAAATCTGAGAAGGTGTTATCTTCCTTTGCATCTGCATCATCCATTCTAATCTGGGTACGCCATTCTACCAAACCCCTACTAACGATCGCTCGAGAATAGCCTTAGGCTGGTATAAAGAGTTTCGATGATCTCTGAATCAAAGGTAATTCTTTTTGCCACTTAAGGGGATATATCTACGAGTCACCATCCCTAAGGTGTCTCGTTGTGGTATCATGGCAACTCAACTCCTCGCTATGTTGACAACCGAATTGTTGTCTACCTAGCAAGCCCTCGTCATCTGTCTCACTCCATTTCTTCAGATGTATGCTTCGTGTCTCAACTCGAGATATATGTCAATATCTCACATCTCACCCCATGAGCTGATCCTGAGTTGTTCGGTCTTCGAGAAGATCGATTCTTCTAGAGTTTTCCTTTCCTATTCTTGTCATGTTAGTTGGAGTTCTCAGAGGAAGACATCGAGTCAACGATGGTGATCGAATCAACGTTATTATGAAGTGCCACCTGGTTCGTGAAGATTGCGTTAGTTGCGTTTCCCCTTCATTCTACCCTATGCTTAAATCTCGGGACGAGATTCTTGTCTAGTGGGGGTGAGCTGTCACATCCCTACCTTCTGGTAATGCTCTAGGCTAGCTTCATGTGTCCATCATGTCTATTTTCTGAAACTTGAATTGAGGATTGTTGAAACCTCAGAAATCTAATTAAAAGAAGGGCAAGCACCCTTTAAATTGCATTCGGTGAATCCAAAATGCCCTAAAAATAGTGTTGTGAATTTTGGCAAGAGTTATATATCAAACCAAAATTCTGGAACATTTTTAAGGAATTATTTGGTCTCCGAATTTAAATCAATAACCTGTTTGAATTTGGGAATATATTCATAATATATAATGAATATGTTTTCAAATGCTTTGAAGTGTTTTATGTACTTTTGGAATAGTCCAGAGAGGTAACATAAAATATTTCAGAATGTTTTGGCATTGTTTGAAATTCTTTTGAATTTGGAAACAGTGGCAAAGTAAATTTAAAAATAAAACAAATAGAAAATAAAACAGAGCACTTACCTGGCTGGCCCAGTTACGGCGCAGCCCAGCAGCAACCCAGCCCACCGCAGCCGCCACCATCTTCAACCTCCTGCCAGTAGGCAGGAGGGCGTGTGCCCGATGCGCGCGCGCACGCGCCAGCCACCTCATGCTTTCCTGCTCGCCGCTGGACTCACCCGAGGGCGCCACGCACCCTCCCAGGCCTCGCACTCTCTCCCGTGCCTTCTTCCCCCTCCTCTGGCTCCCTCTCTCTCCCACCGAGCGGAGCTCGTCGCCACCGCTCGCTGCAGATGCAACCACCAGCCACCCCACGCCTCGCCGATGCATCAAGAAGCTCCGCCTCATCGTCTGCATCGTCCTCGACGAGCCAAATGACCAGGGACGTGCTGCATCGCCGCCACCATCGTCGTCCTCACCTCTGGCCGCCCAAGATCGCTGTCGTCGTTCCGGCCGCACCAGTGTATCCCCTACCTCGCGCACGACACCCTCGAGACCGCTGTGAGCTCTCCTCCGTTTCCCCTCCTTCCCCGTGCTCGATTTCATGCCGTAGCCCCGCTAACTGTCGAACCCGCGAGCACCACGCCACCGGCCATGTCGCCGCCGTGGCCATGGCCACCGCAGCTCACACCCGTGCACGTCACCGCACTCAGCAACCTCCCAGGAGCCCGTAGCCACCACCAGCTCCTCCTCCCGTGCATCGTAGCGCCAAACCCGACCCCGCCCGCACTCCGGCCGCCGCCTTGCTCGCCGCCGGAGCTGCTCCCGGCCACCCCGAGGCTTCCCGTCCGGTCCTTTGGATGCGGACGAGCAAGAGCTACTCCCCGGTGCCCTCATCTCGCCAAACCACCACCCGTAGCTCAAATCCGAGCCGAGCCGCCGTCGTTTTAGTCGTCGCCGGCAAGGCTACGGCGACTGCCGACGTGGCCGTCATTAGCAGCTAATCGCGCCACTAATTAACCTCCGGTGAAACAGACAGCCGGGCCCCACCGCCTAACTAACTGGCTAACTAAAATAGATTAAGTTTAGTCTAATTGCAGTGGCCCCACGCGTCAGCTTTGACCACGCTGACGTGGCCGTTGACTGGGCCCACATGTCAGCGACACAAACCAGTCTGAGACACTGACGTGTGGACCCCAATGGCCAGGTTTAACCTGGACCAGCCCCGTTGACCACTGACGTCACCCTGACGCACTGCTGACGCAATAATTCATTTTCTGGATTTATTCTTTTACAGGAAATTCCAGAAAATGCCCTAAACTTCTAAAAATCATATAAAATCAACCGTAACTCCAAATCAAATAATTTATATATGAAAAATTATCAGAAAAATCCAATCTATCCATCTGTACCATTTTCATGCATGTTAGAAGAACTTATGACTACTGTTTAGGACAATTCAATTAGTTGGCATTTAAGAAATCACATATGGAGTTTGAATTTGAACCTAGTGTTCAAACCAACTCCATTTAACTTGTTGTTAGTTGCATTAGCTCAATCAACAGCATTTTGCCATGTCATGATCATGCATCATATTGGGCATTGCATTGATTGTGCTCTTCCTTGTTTGCCGGTGTTTGTCCCCTCTCGATAGACGTGGTTCCGACGATGAGTTCGATGACACCGATGAAGAACTATTACTATCTTCAGAAGTGCCAGGCAAGCAAAACCCCCTTGTTCATTCCGAAACAATCCCATTCTCTCGCTCCTGCTCTCTTTTACTGCATTAGGACAACAACGTTTCAACTGTTATGTGCTGCGGTAGTTGAACCCCTTTATCCTCTGCATGACCTGTCATTGCCACAGTAAATAGATGAAACCCACTAGCATGAGTAGGAGTTGTTTGAGCCCTGATGTGCCTACTCATTCATGCATGTTTGTCATGCCTGCTACTGCTTAGAGTTGAGTTAGGTCTGATTCATCGGGAATGAATCAGAGGTGTGTGAACATGTCCTATTGTTGAGAGCTAAGTGTGTGAACACGATTTGGTAAAGGTAGCGGTGAGAGGCCATGTAGGAGTACATGGTGGGTTGTCTCATTGCGGCCGTCCTCAGGAACAGAGTTCTGTGTTTGTGATCCATGACCAGCTACTACCACGCATTGGAATGCTTAAGTGCCCCTCTCGACTTATTAATCAACTTGATCTCTGTCCAGGAGTTGCAACTAGTTTCTGGTGTTTGTAGGTAGTGTTAGTAGTCTACCAAGTGGCACCCGGTACAGGTGGGCTTGGGACAGACTAGGCACAGTGGCACGGTGTACCAAGTGGCACCCGGATGGTGGTCTTGGGAACCCTGCTCACATCGTTTGGGGCCGTGAGCGACACCCCGGCCGGATCTCCTTGCGGATGGAACCCGAATAGGCGATAAACCTAGACGAGAGACTTGTGTGGTTAGTCAGGTCGTGGCCGACACCCTCGCTGGGCTTCCGCTTGAAGGTTGCCGAATACATGTCGTGTAAACGGCGGTAAGTGGTGAGAGCGTGTGTGAAGAAGTACACCCCTGCAGGGTTAATATGATATATTCGAATAGCCGTGTCTGCGGTAAAGGACTTCTGGGTTGCCTGTATAGTTCCTAGACAAGTGAAAGTGGATACTCTAAAATGTGCAAGATAAGCGTGAGTGCTATGGATGGCGTTCTCGTAGGAAGACGGGAGCGGGTCCATAGTGGTGTATTGATATGGTGAATATGTGGAGTCGTGTGCGCCACCTCAAAAGAGTTACTTGCAGTCGTAATTCAGGATAGCCACCGAGTCAAAGCTGGCTTGCTGCAGTTAAACCCCACCATCCCCTTTGTTGATAATGATGCATATGTAGTTAGTTCTGATGTAAGTCTTGCTGGGTACATTTGTACTCACGTTGCTTAATTTATGTTTTTGCAGAGAGACTTCAGTCTCGCTAGTAGTACCGCATGGACTTCGATGTTTAGCTTGTTACCTCAGCTACGATCTTGTGCCCTCGGCAGGATCTGGTAGATAGAAAGGCTTCTCAGCCTTTTTCATTTGTAGATGTCTGTACTCAGACATGTTAAGCTTCCGCTTGTGCTTTGACTTGTTTGCTCTGAGTGTTGGGTCAAGAGACCATGTTTGTAATATCTCGCTCCTCGGAGCCTACTGAAGAAATACTTGAGTTGTAGAGTCCTGTTGTGATGCCATGTTGTATTTGCACATATCGAGCATATTGTGTGTATGTTATTGAAATGCTTGGTATGTGTGGGATCTGACTAACTAGTTGTTTATCCTTAGTAGCCTCTCTTACCGGGAAATGTCTCCTAGTGCTTCCACTGAGCCATGGTAGCTTGCTACTGCTCCGGAACACTTAGGCTGGCTGGCATGTGTCCTTCTTCGTTCCTGTGTCTGTCCCTTCGAGGAAATGTCACGCGATGAATACCGGAGTCCTGTTAGCCCGCTACAGCCCGGTTCACCGGAGTCCTGCTAGCCCAGTGCTATAGCCTGGATTCACTCGCTGATGACCGACACGTTCGATGTTGGGTCATGGATGCCTGTCCCTGTAAGTTAATGCCACTTTGGGTTCACGACTAGCCATGTCAGCCCGGGTTCTTTGTCATATGGATGCTAGTGGCACTATCATATACGTGAGCCAAAAGACGCAAACGGTCCCGGGCCAAGTAAGGTGGCACCCGTGGGAATACCGTGCGTGAGGCCGCAAAGTGATATGATGTGTTACATGCTAGATCGGTGTGACTTAGGATCGGGGTCCTGACAATAGCACTATATGCATCGGCTCCGAATCATGTCTTTGGTTAATAGTTGGGTTTGCCCGGCTCCCATGTTTTGGTACCTTATGTTCCGCATTGTTGGCTAAGGTAGCGCTGGGAGAACTACTGCAATTGTGCCCCATTTGAGCTGGGTTAGCACTGGGAGAACTACTGCAATTGTGCCCCAGTTGAGCTGGGTTAACACCTCAGTAAAGAAAGCTAAAACTGACTGTCATGATAGTGCGAGAGACCGGTCGCTGTTCGCGAGGTTTCTTCGAGTCCTTAAAGACTTATGCCACTTCGAGCGAGGAACCAGACTTATCCGGCCTAGGCGTGGATAGCGCCCCGAACTCGGTCTTCCGAATACTAGGGGCTTCACTGAAATTTAAAATTATAGAATTCTATGGCTAAGTGAGAGTGATAAAGCATTATAAGTCCGACGGCCTGGTTCGTTGTGCTAAACGCCTCCCTAGACGGACCCAAGAATGGGAACAAGAGCGCTCAGGTTTATCCCGAACACCCCAGCACTCGTGGCATGGGGGTCGAAGCCGATGACTTGCATCTCTCAGATTTGATAAACGGCCGCACAGAAGGTAATATTTTAAATTAACAAGCGTTGCTTAACGCATATGAACAAAGCTTCAGCGTACAGGACAACAAATGCGAGTTTACTCAAAAATTACATCTTTGGAGCACTCATCCGCTATGCGGCGGGCACCTTTCAGAACGCCATTATAATACATCTTGGGCGTACGATACTCCTTGCCCGGTGGTGGCGCGTCCGTCAACAGCTTCTCCGCGTCTAGCTTGCCCCAGTGCACCTTAGCACGGGCAAGGGCCCGACGGGCACCTTCAATACAAACGGAGCGCTTGACGACCTCAATCCACGGACACACGTCCACCATCCGCCGCACCAGACCGAAGTAGCTCCCAGGCATGACTTCTCCAGGCCACAGTCGAGCTATGAGGCCCTTCATGGCCTATTCGGCCACCTTGTGGAGCTCAACCAGCTGCTTCAGCTGGTCGCTCAGGGGCACCGGATGTTCGGCCTCAGCATACTGAGACCAGAACACTTTTTCCATCGAGCTCCCCTCTTCGGCTCGGTAGTATGCGGCGGCATCAGACACACTACGAGGCAGATCGGAGAACGCTCCTGGAGAGCTCCGGATTCGGGTAAGTAGCAGATAATTAACTTTTATATTTTTGCTTTGCATCAAGAATGCCTTACCCGCCGCTATCTTCTTCATCGCCTTGATCTCCTGAAGGGCCTTCTGGGCTTCGGCCTTAGCGGTCTTGGCACTCTCAAGAGCCAAGGCAAGCTCGGACTCTCGAGTCTTCGAGTCACGCTCGAAACTCTCGTGTTTTTCCACGAGAGCCTGGAGCTCTTGCCGCACCTCCGCCACCCGCGCCTCCTGCTTCTCTCGCTCGGTGTGCTCCAAGGACGCACTCTTTTCGGCCTTGGAGACCGCCTCTTTCAGGGTCGCCACCTCGGTCGTGGCTCCTGCAACATTAACGTTGGTCCTGTTATTATTATTATGGAACCAAGTATTTCTATATACATTTACAGGAGGTACTACGTACCCTCTTTATCCTCGAGCTGCTTCTTGGCACGGCCGAGCTTGCTCTCGGACCGCTCGAGGCTTTCCTTCAAGGCATTGACCTCCGCAGTCAGTGCGGCAGAGGTCAGCAGCGCAGCCTGCATTCCCATATTGACATATTTCCATTAGACTCCCGCATATATCTTTTGAGATCCTCAGTTCGGTTTTTCTTTCCGAACACCGAACTGAGCATCAGGGGCTACTGTCTATGCGGTAACATTTTTATATGTTTTTGAACACATACCTCAAAGCCCGTTAACAGGCTTGTGCAGGCTTCCGTCAGCCCGCTCTTGGCGGACTGAACCTTCTGAATCACCGCACTCATAAAAGTGCGGTGTTCTTCGTTGATGGAGGCGCTGTTAAGCGCCTCCAGCAAATTGTCCGGTGCCTCCGGGTGGACGGAAGTCACCGGCGTCGCAGGTTTTCCCTTCTTATGAAGGCGCCACCTGTCGAGCTCTGGAATCGATGATGGTTCCGGAGCAGTGTCCGGCCCGGGGCCGGACTTAGATCCCTCCGGGGCATTACCCCCTTTGGGCTGGGAGTCCAGAAGGTCGCCTTGTGGCGCTTCCAGGACCACCTCCTCCTGGTTTTGTCCCCTACGGGACTCCGCCTTAGCATCGTCTGAAGGGAGAGGGGAGGAGGCCATCGGAAGTGAAGCGCTATTCACATCCGACGAATTCAGAGATCCGCTCGACGAATCGCCATGCTGAGCTCTAGGCGGACTGCATGATTAGCTTCGGTGTTATAAGCTATCAAATAATAAAGGAGTGCAATAATTCATTCGGGTAGCCAGACACTTACGACTTTGCCATGGGCTTGACCCTGGATGGCCAGTCCTCCCCGCCGTCTTCGACGTCGGGGGCGTAGTCCGGCAGAAGGGACTTCCCCTTCTTGGACCCTCCGGCTTCCCCAGTTGGGGCGGCCTTTCTCTTCTTTCCTCCCCCCGTTGGAGGGGGAGAGGCATCTTCTTCTTCCTCCTCCTCGTCTTCAGAGGCGGAGGTTGTGTTGGGGCCGTCGAGAAAATCCGACGACCTCGGGCGCCGGGAACTCTTTCGGGTCCCCGTGGCCTTCTCCTTGGCCTTCTTCTCCGGCACCACGTGGGGTGCCGGAACCAGTAGCTTCGCTAAGTCTGCGTCTACTGGGCCTTAGGGCAAAGGGGCCGGACAGTCGAACTATCCGGATGTCCTCTTCCAGTCCTGTCAAAGGAACGGGAGTTTAGATCCCACATAAAGTCAAACTATGAAATTCGGGTATCCCGTAAGGGACTAAAGGTAAGCTTACTTCGGAGGCTTGACATTTGGCGCAGAACCCGCGATCCTCGGTGACGGGAGGGGAGACCTCGGAACTCTTGAAAAGCACCTTCCAAGCGTCCTTGTACTTTGTTTCAAAGAGCCGGGATAGAGTCTGGTGCCGGGCCGGGTCGAACTCCCACAAATTGAAGTCCCGTCGTTGGCATGGGAGGATCCGGCGGAAGAGCATGACCTGGACCACGTTGACAAGCTTGACCTTCTTGGTCACCAGGTCTCGGACGCAGGTTTGGAGTCCGGTCACCTCTTCCGGATTTCCCCACGACAGGCCCGTCTCTTTCCAAGATGTGAGCCGGGTGGGGATGCCGGATCGAAATTTAGGGGCCGCTTCCCATTTAGGGTCACGCGGCTCGGTGATATAAAACCACCCAGATTGCCACCCTTTGATGGTTTCCACGAAGGCACCCTCGAGCCAGGTGACATTGGCTATCTTGCCCACCATGGCGCCTCTGCATTCCGCCTGTCGGCCTTGCACGACCTTCGGCTTGACGCTGAAGATCTTCAGCCATAGGCCAAAGTTGGGCTAGATGCAGAAGAAGGCCTCGCACACGACGATAAATGCCGAGATATTGAGGATGAAGTTTGGGTCCAGATCGTGGAAGTCTAGGCCGTAGTAGAACATGAGCCCCCGGACGAACGGGCGAAGAGGAAAACCCAGTCCACGGAGGAAATGGGGAAGAAAAACAACCCTCTCATGGGGCCTGGGGGTAGGGATGAGTTGCCCCGCATCTGGGAGCCGGTGTGCGATGTCGTTAGACAAGTATCCGGCCTTCCTTAGGTTTTTGATTTGTCCCTCCGTGACGGAGGAGGCCATCCATCTACCTCCCGCTCCAGACATGGTTGGAGAAGTTTGAGGTGGGAAGTGCGGGCTTGGGCGCTGGAGCTCGAGCGTGCAGGGACGGATAAGCACAGGAGGAAGAGGGCGTGAATGGAAAAGGCAGATTCTTATCCCCTTATATGGGCGGCCAAAACTACGAGCCCCCTACCGGCCTGATAAAACTCACTTATCTCCCAAGCGCCGTGGTTAATGGCGCGGTTGGGTTACCCACACCCGTATTGATGAGAATCCCGGAATAAGGGGACACGATCTCTGCTTTGACAAGACGTGCCAAGGAAACCGCCTCGCTAAACGCACTGAGGTGAAACAATAAAATGAATAAAGAGCTTGGCTGTGGCATGATGTCACGCCACGAAATACGTCAGCAGATCCGATTGATACAAATATTATTCTCTCTACGAAGGAATGTGGATCTTATTTTGCAGAGCCGGACACTACCCTGGTGTTCAACATCTTCTATGAAATATTCAGAGGAGGAACCCGCCTTGCAATGCCGAAGACAACTTGCGCGCCGGACTCGTCGTCATTGAAGCCTGGTTTAGGGGCTACTGAGGGAGTCCTGGATTAGGGGGTGTCCGGATGGCCGGACTAAGACCTTTGGCCGGACTCCTGGACTATGAAGATATAAGATTGAAGACTCCATCCCGTGTCCGGATGGGACTTTCCTTGGCGTGGAAGGCAAGCTTGGCGATACGATATGAAGATCTCCTCCCATTGTAACCGACTCTGTGTAACCCTAGCCCTCTCTGGTGTCTATATAAACCGGAGAGTTTTAGTCCGTAGGACGAACAACAATCATACCATAGGCTAGATTCTAGGGTTTAGCCACTTCGAACTCGTGGTAGATCTACTCTTGTACTACCCATATCATCAATATTAATCAAGCAGGAGTACGGTTTTACCTCCATCGAGAGGGCCCGAACCTGGGTAAAAACATTGTGTCCCTTGTCTCCTGTTACCATCCGCCTAGATGCACAGTTCAGGACCCCATACCCGAGATCCGCCGGTTTTGACACCGACAGCAGCCTTCTCAGTCCTTGCCTTCTCCTTCTTTGCTTGTGCTTGCACAGAAGATGGTTCATCTTCATCCATAACCACTTGGTTGTCCTCAAAATCTAGATAGATAGGCATGTGATCCTTGTCCAACAAGTATGTGCCAGTGCCCATCTTGGAGTTAATCAGCTCCTGGATCCGTGGGGCCTACCCACAACTTCTCTTTTGGTTAGCAGCCGTCCTCTTGATAGTTTCAACTATAAGGCTCATGACCTTGAACTTTTGTGGCACATCAAATAAGCGTAGCCGATTTATTGCATGGCCTCTGATCATGTTGTGATCACCTGACTTGGGCAAGAGAGTGTGCCTGAGGATCCAGTTGATGGTTGGCAGTCCTGACAGAAGGTAATGTACTGATCCAAACTTGTGTGTTTCAACAGCAGCATCTGGGATCTCCTTGTACATATGTGCCATAGTTTTGTGATCCATCTTCTTCTTGGCATAGACATCCAAGTCATCCTCTTTCTCCTTAGGTGCATTGATCAGATTTGCCCATTCTTCAATTGATGATTGGTACCTAGTACCTTCAGACATCCATACTATCCTGCCATCTGGATAGAAGTGTGCTGTGGAGTAGAATTGCATTATTAGCTCATCATTCCACTTTGTGAGCTTCTGCCCAACAAAGTCTGCCACTCCACAAGCACTGAAACTGTCATACACACCAGGATAGTGTTCTTCATTTGCCTTCATGTACTTCCAGTCCACCCATCTCATGTCACACAGTATTGGCTTCTTGTCCAGCAACACTGTCTCATAGAAATCCTGTTGTTCCTTTGTATGGAACATGTAGTCTACAACAGTTATCCTCCTAACTGCATAAGGATCAGTCAAACTCCATAGTCTAAGTCCCGCATCCTTTCTCAGCTTCATGTTCTCAGCTACAGGATGAGCATCACTATGATCTGGAATTTTTGACTTCAATTTTCTCAAGACATGCTCTTCATCATCTTCCTCTTCAGCAACAGCTTCAGGCACTAGGGCCTTGTCCTTCTCAGCAGCTGATATGTTCCTGGTATTCCTCTTAGGTGCAGTCTTGGGCTTGGAGGCAACCTTGGGTGCTTCTTTGGGCTTTGATGAAGCAGCCCCTGACCTGATGGCATCACCCATAAGCTTCTGAGCTTTGGGTGCTGGTGCAGCAACCTCTTCTTCTTCTTCCTCTTCCATCATTGAAGGCTTTCCAACAACCCTGGCCATAGTCTTCTTGGCCCTTTCCTTCCTCTTCTTCTCAGTCACTTCTGGCTCTTTGGGATCAGACTTCTCAGTTGCTTTAGTGGATCCTCTGACCTTTAGCATAGGAGTTCTTTTGGCTAGAATTTTCCTGTTCAGTCCAGGCTTAGTGGCTGCAGCTGATCCACATTCTTTCTTGAGCACCTTCTTCTTGGAGGTGGCCTCATCCTCAATAGCCTTATAGTCTTCATCCTCAGAGTCTAAGGTTTTCTTCCTTCTGGCCCTGGTGGCAGCTTTGGGTAAGTTTCTTGGGGTGCTCCTGCTGCCATCATAGCTGCTAGAGGGACTAGTGCCCTCACTCACTTGAACCTGCTCCTCTGACTTATTCTGACTATCACTCTGATCAGACATATTGCAAACACTGACAGCAGACTCTATGAATAGATATAGATGAGATAGAGTGGATGAGCATCACAAAATACAGAGGGTTTTGCAAAAGAATGAGTCAAAAACTTAGTTTTAGTTTTCCACAGAAAGCATTTCGGATCTACCGATTTGGAAACTCAGTGATACCGAAGCAGCTTTTGGAACCTAAACTAGTGAACTCGGTCAGACCGAGTCATAGTTCGGTGGCACCGAGACTGCTAGGGTTTCACAAAGTCCTGAACTCGGTCACACCGATTTGCTATTCTCGGTCAGACCGAGAATCACATGTGCAATGGACTTAACCGAATCGGTGGAACCGAGTTCTACAACTCGGTGGGTCCGAGATGGTTTCAGCGGAAACCTAACCCTAAATTTTCAATTCATCTCTAATCTACGGAGTGTTTTGACTAGATAAGATAGTTTCAATCGTGGCAAGATTCATGGCGAACACAATGTGCTAGGAATCAGATAGGGATAGCACAGTGATCAAGTCCATACACTAGTTCAGCGATGAACTCACTACGGCAACAACAGCGGGGATGATTCCCGTTGACGGCGGCGGAGACCAGCGGCAGGAGGCGGTTGGCGACGAGGAGGACGATCCGGAGACCCCTAGAGGCAGAGCGGGCTGAGCACGGGCGAAAGAGTTCGGAGAAAATTTCCAAAGTTTTGCCCGTGGGTATATATAGCCCGACCCTGTCAGTGTGACCGAGTGGAACAACTCGGTGGCACCGAGATGCATAACTGCTAGCAGTTACAACAACTCGGTGTGACTGAAAAGTTAAAATCGGTTGCACCGAGATTGAAAACCTAGATCGACTTAGTGATCTCGGTATGACCGAAATGGAAGAATCGGTCGGACCGAAACGCACAAAGATGTTTTGGAAGTTTAAGTCTATGACGAATCGGGGAGTCCGAGTGCTCCTCACACAAAGTGGTTCGAATCTGACTTGATCAAATTTTGTGATGTAGCATGAATAGAGTTTGAGACAAGAAAAGCAAAGATAGCTAGAGAAGGTTCTTAGGCATTCTTGTCCATCCACTTGGCAAAAGAAAAAGAAGCCAATCAATCAAAACAACAAGTGGATGTCCTCGAATGAGTAAAATATGCAACCAACATGCTCACACAATAAAATGGCAAATGAAATATGTGGCAAAGCATGCACAACCAATTCTAGCATCTAGCAAGCAATTGGCGATGACTAGGTCATCTATATATGAGTATATTGACTTAGGAGTCAAATGAGAACATTTGATCATAGGTCATACTCATCGTTTAAGCTCAAGTGGGGTTACCACTTTTACATAATGCATTGATGTGTTCACATCATTAGAGTTGCTTTGACTCAATTCTTAGAGCAAAGCTGCCCCTAGATGTGAGATCCCCCCTTAGAGGGATGAACTAACCTTGGGTTTTGTCGATGATGACTTCATGTAGGTGTTGAAGATGTGGATGCTCAATGTTGATGTAGATCATTTGGAGCAATCCTTTGGAGTGAGTTGCACTTTCAATACCTACACGGGTTAGTCCCACAAGGAACAAACAAGGATATCCGTAGACATAGAGTGATGCACACACAAGATGATGTCTATGAGAGCATTAGGTTACCTTGTCCCTTGTCTTACCAACAAGAGGGTTTGTGACTCCTTGAACTAGTGCAAGATGTGGAAGTTCATTGCACTTGTTATTGCCAAAATGATATGAGTGAAATATGTTGGTGGAGTCACCCTCAAGAACTCTCTTGTTCTTATTCTTCGGGATCCACATCATCTTGATGGGAATCCTTGGAGTTGTAGTTGTACTTGATGAAGTAGAACTTGATGTAGTCTTGGGAACCCACTTGACCAAGGCCTTAGGAGCTTCTTCAAATGCATCAATCTCCTCTTGAAGCTTGTCCTTGCCTTTTTGCTTGTGGTCTTGTGGTGGAAGATCATCTTGAGCTTGTGTCCCTTTGAAGGAAGTAGGATCATACTTCTCTTGTTGAGGAACAAACTTTGTCTTGGGGTATTGATCTTCTTCCCACTCAACTCCATTGGCATTGAACTTTCATTCAAAACCAACACCTTGGTTCTTCTGGTGCCTTCCTTGCTTGCGTACAATTTCCTCAAATTGGTTACTCCCAGCAAGGCTCTTATAAACACCTTTCTCTATAATTCCCTTCAATAAGCTATTTTCTTGCTCAAGTGTAACTTGTCTAAGAGAATCATTAGTGTAATCAAGAGAACTACTAGAAGCAACAACATTGGATTTAGCATGATTATTGTTACTACTAGAGGAAGAATCCTTCTTGTTCTTGTTACTAGACTTGACTTGAGGCATGTAAGTAGATAAGAGTAAGCGCTTGGCATTGTAAGAACAACTTTTCTTACGAAGATCATCATTGATTGCCTTTAATAACTCATGCCCTTGCTCAAGGTTGAGCTTTTCAAAGCGTAACTTCTCATGAATCCTTAAAAGTTCTCGATGATCTTCTAAGATAGTTTCATGAGCTAACTTAAGAGTGTTTAGTTCTTTAGTTAGAAGCTCAATCTTCTCCTTATCATTGTCATTCGTTTTATCTTGATTAGCATGATTAATTGACGTTTCATCATAGTATTCATCACTAGAGTTGTCAACAAGTAAATCATCATCACCTAACAAGTCATCTTCATCATTATTGAAATCAACATACTCGGGGTGTGTTACCTTTGGGCCTTTAGCCATGAAGCATCTTCCAAGTCCATCCTTTGGTGAATCAAATATGTCATAGGAGTTGGTTGACACAAGTGCTAGACCGGCAACACCTTCATCTTGAGTATATTCGGAGTCGAAGTGATAGCTTCTGTCGGAGTGATTGTCGGAGTCGGAGCCGGATAGCCATTCACCAACATGAGCTTGATGTCTTCATTTTGTGTAGCTCCTTGATGACTTGTCCTTCCTTTCTGAATTCTTGCCTCTCCGGGATGTTCTTCGTTCATAACGATCATCTCCACTCCTCCTCTCTCTTGGTGGTGATTCTTCTCTTCTACTTCTCCTTTTAGGTGATTCTTCCCATCTTTTGTAGGGTGCCGTACACTCATTGGAATAGTGTTCGGGTCTTCCACAATTATAGCAATTTCGCTCTCAACTAG
The DNA here is from genome assembly GCF_018294505.1 of Triticum aestivum. Lineage (NCBI taxonomy): Eukaryota > Viridiplantae > Streptophyta > Magnoliopsida > Poales > Poaceae > Triticum > Triticum aestivum. Next base: position 457,064,917 of record NC_057810.1, on the reverse strand, counting down.
AAGATCTTTTGTCGTTGTAGGACCTTGACTTGGAGATTTTCTCATTGCTTCTACTCTTGTAGAACTTGTTGAAGTTCTTCACCATTAAGCTCAATTCTTCATTGAAGGTTTATTTCTCACTTGATGATGTGCGGGCTTCACATGAGGCTTTGTAAGCACCACTTGACTTGTTGTGAAGTTCCTCCTTATCCTTGAGTGACATCTCATGAGCAACAATTCTTCCAATGACTTCCGTTGGCTTGAGATCTTTGTAATTGGGCATCATTTGGTTCAATGTGCACATGTTATCATATTTTCCATACGAAGCTCTTAGGATCTTCTTGATGATGAATTTGTCGGTCATCTCTTCACTTCCTAAACCGGCAATCTCATTTGTGATAAGATCAAGCCTAGAGTACATTTCAGCGACACCTTCACCATCCTTCATTTTGAACTTGTCAAGTTGACTTTGAAGCACATCCAACTTGGATTCCTTGACGCAGTCGGTACTGTCGGCGTTCTGGGAACGGGGGTCCCTAGACATGCCTGCCTGCGGCGTGGCTCAAGGGGCGGCCCAGCATGGCCCATCTTCATCAGCACGAGCTCAAGACCCTCACGAGGGGCAAAGCCTCGCGGGGCGGACGACAGTAGGCTTCCTCAGGCACGGCCTCGTCAGGCTGGCTCGCGAGGAGGCAGAGAGATCAAGGCGGGGTACCTCACGAGGTTCCCATGATGCAAGCCACGACGACCAAGGGCGTCAGGCGGGCGCCAGGCCACGCAGTGTCCTCTCTTTCCTCTTTGGTGCAAGGGGAGCAAGCGCAGGCGAGAGCATCAAGCAAAGGCGTCCATTTCAGTGCAACAAGACCAAGACCAGCGGAACGGCCGGATGGAGGTCATTGTGGAGCCCAAGCCGGCGTCACCACCAGAGCCTTTAACAGGCGAGGACCAACTTTAGTCAGGATAAGTGTACTAGATGTTCCCCTTCAAAATGGCCAATTGTTGGCGCCCTTCCCGCTCAATATTTGGGAGGAGGCCCAGGGTCTTTGCCTATAAATAGGACTAGCCACCACAAGGTAGGGAGAGGGAGATCACAAGAGAAGGACGAGGTCAGAGAGAGAAGAGAGGGGACGACAATAGAGAGAGAAGAGAGAAGAATGGGATCCTCACCAGGAAACCAGTAGATAGAGCAACTGAACTCCCCCTAGTAGTTCATTGCACCAGCCTAGAATAGACCCTCGCGAGGCTGTTCACCTTTGCATTGTTCATCATCAGCCCAAGAGGCAATCCACCACACCACACACTGGAGTAGGGTATTACACCACTATGGTGGCCTGAACCAGTATAAACTCTGTGTCTCTTGTGTAATTCCTTTGATTGCTTAGATCATAGCGAGGTGGTGAGGTGCAGGTAGGCAGAGGGTGAAATCTCCGTGCGCACCCCAAAGTTCGAACCTAGAGGGTCTGCCGGAACCCAAAATCCGACATTTGGCGCGCCAGGTAGGGGTGCACCGGAATTCGCCTTCCGCCGCCCCGTTCTTCACAGACCATCGCGTCCATGTCAGACGCTCGCCGGGCCCGCGCCGAGCGCCGAGCCGCTCTCGCTTCCCGCATCACCCAGACGGCCCCCGTCGGCAGCCACCCCCGCCGTTCCCTGTCGCCTGCCGTCAACGCCGCCACCGGCCCGGCGGGGAACGAGCAGCAAGCATCGTCCCAGCATCCATCCATGAGACGAGACGGCCGCACTGCCACTCCCTCGCTCGCCCCGGCTGGTTCTTTGTCCCGCACGCCCCGCGCGGCCATGGAGGCTCGAGCTGCGCTCATCGCGGCAAACGAGCTCCTGTGCTACCGCCTGTCTACGAAGAGTGGCTCGACCGCGTCGCCGAGCTCGTCCGCGCCGCAGGGGGCTCCCCGCGCCATCCTTCTCGCTGCACCGCGCCCCGCCCTGCGCGGGCAACAAAGCTCCGGGGGCGCCTCAGCCGCCTCCCCCTCAAGAAGGCGCCCTGGCCCCAAGGCGCGTGGCCCCTGGACGGAACCCACTCCGTCCGGCGCCAGCACAGCAAGAGCGGAGCTGCCAAGAGGTTCCTCGCCCGCAAGGAGCTGCCCGAGTGCTCCCTGCTCCGGTCTGTCACGACCATGCTCCTGTCCCAGCGCGCCAAGACCCCGCGCTGCTCCCAGCTGCAGCGCATGGGGGCCCACAAGACCAAGCTCCCCGTCACCAGAGGCCTCCCGTGGCCACGGCAGGATGCCGCGCCTTCACCGCCGGGCTGCACAGCGTCGTGTGGCCCTGCAAGTTCAAGCCAGACCTGCCTCCTCGCTACGACGGCACGGCCGACCCTGCGGAGTTCCTCCAGCTCTACGAGCTAGGAATCGAAGCCGCCAACGGGGACGAGAAGGTCATGGCGAACTGGTTTCCCATGGCACTCAAGGACGGGGCCTGCACCTGGCTCCTGAACCTGGCGCCAGGCACGATCTCCTCTTGGGACGAGATGCACACCCGTTTCATCGCCAACTTCCAAGGTACTCGCGAGCGGCCACCTGCCATGAGCGATATGCGCCGCATCAAGCAGCAACTAGGGGAGACCCTGCAGAAGTACATCCAGCGCTTCAACAATACACGTCTCAAGATTCACAAGGTGACCGAGGAGGCCATCATCTCAGCCTTCTCCGATGGCATGCGCGACGTCAAGATGAAGGAGGAGCTGGCGATGCATGAAGATCTGTGCACTTCCTTGGAGTTGTTCAACTTGGCAACCAAGTGCGCCAGGGCTGAGGAAGGGCGCCTTTCCCTCCTCGAGCTGCTAGCCGCCAACCCAAAAGAGAAGAAATCCAAGGCCAAGGACGTGAAGCGCAAGGGGGCTGTCATGCTCGCGACAGAACCAGACACCAAGCGGGGCAGAGATCAGCCCGGGTCTTTCAAGGGCAGTCGGTACTGTGTGTACCACGACCTCCACACCCACAACACCAACGAATGCCAAGAGCTCCGAGCCATGCGAGAAGGAAGGGTCGGCCGACGCCCTGACCATAACGATCGCGGCTATGCCCGAGGAGTAGGAAAGAACGCAGGACGCTGGGAAGACCGCGGCCCTCGCCAAGGGTGGCGCGACCGACCTCGCGAGGATCGCTGACAGGATCAGCCTCGCGAGGAAGACTGGAGGGATCGGCCTTGCGAGGATCACCCGCAAGGAAATGCAGGCCTCCCTCCACTACCGCTGCAGCCAAGGAGAAATGAGGACCATCATCAGGACAAGGGGCTGGGGGCTTCCAGGAGCCGCGCGCGATCACCTGCATCCTGGGCGGAGCTCAAGCCCCAGCCTCTCAACGCATCTTGAAGCAGTTCGCCCGCGAAGTGAATGCAGTCCTCCCCAAGCTTGAGGCCACGCTCCCCCTCAGGTGGTCGGCGTGCGCCATCACGTTCAGCTCAGCGGATCATCTCAAGTGCGCGGCCACAGCCGGAGTCCTCCCAATGCTTTGCTCCCCGGTCATCAGCAACGTGCAAGTCACCAGGACCCTCATCGATGGCGGGGCAGGGCTCAAGTCCTGTCCGTACAGACGTTCAACAATCTCCAAGTGCCTTACGATCAGCTTCAGCCAACCAAGCCATTCTCCGGTGTCACCGACGGCTCCACAGTTCCAATTGGGCAGGTCCGCCTCCCCGTCACCTTTGGGGCGCGCAACAACTACCGCACCAAGGTCATCGACTTCGACGTTGCCCACATTCGCCTGCCGTACAACGCCATCCTCGGCTACCTAGCTCTTGCCAAGTTCATGGCCGTGACTCATCACGGCTACAACGTCCTCAAGATGCCAGGAAGCGGTGGAGTCATCACGGTGCCCTGTGAAGAAAGAGACGCGGTGTGCTCCCTGGAACGAGCTTTTCAGGCCGCATCACTTGAAGACCCAGATCCGGGAGGGGGAGGCTCCCTGAGACCGCCCCCAAGAAGAAGAAGACATCGTCAGGCCCGACCCCTCAGCAGGCAGGCCCCTCAGGGTCTGCGCCTGCTCAGGGGGTACCTCCTTCTGTCGCATAGGGAGGCGCGCCTGGCGCCCTCCTCAAGCAGGGCTCGGGGGCTCCCACCTGGAGGGCCACCGACCTTGCTAAGGTCACGAGGGAGGCGCTTGGGCACCACTTGGAGGCGTGTTTCAGAACATGTTTCCCTTAGGAAGGAGCAAAGCAAGGAGGGCCAAACCCTCAGGAGTTCGTCAGTCAGGTCACACAGGAGTTACAGGAGTCAAGAGTCGTGAGTGGCGGCCGCCGCTTACCCGCTGCAGCTCCCCAATCAGGTGAGGATGGCGGGCTGCGCGTCTGCATCGACAACCCAGGGCTCATCCGAGTCGCCTCTCAGGAGTGCTTCTGGCCCTCACATGTGGGGCGCTGCGGAGGCCCACCCCACAGCTACGTTCGCATGCCCTACGGCTTGCCGAACGCGGCTACGGTGCGCTAGCGCCTCATGAGGAGCATCCTGGAGGCTCAGGAGGACAGGCGTTCTGCAATCCTGGCGGAGATGGAGATGGTTCGCGAGGAGCCACCAGCGCCTCCGGAGCCTCCCGAGGCTCCTGGGCCTAGGGGCTCGTGAAGATCGGCTCCCGCAGCCCGCTACGTCTGCTACTTCAACACCCCTTTCATCACCGACACTATCAGGTGACATCTTTCAAGTTTCGTTTCCAGCTGGGAGCGTCCTCAGGGCTGCATCATTCCCAGGCCGCATGGGTCCGTCCCTGCGGCGTGTATCCCTTTTGCTCGTGTTCTTAGCTTACTTTGTTGGGGGTGCCCCTCGGGCTGCATCATCCCCAAGTCGCTCGGGTCAGACCCAGCGACATGTACCCCTCTTGCGTTTATTTTTGGGTCATGCATTCGACCCATCATGCTTGTTATTTGGTGCCTGTTCGTGGCGCCTCTTCTTCCTTGATGTCGGCAGCTTGCGCGCTAAAGGGGGGGTGCCTGAGCATCGCGACTCAGGGCTCCTACCGGCTCTCCAACCATCACCCTCTGGCTTTGCCCATGGCATCACGCCCCGGCAAACCAGCGATGGTTGAGACCAGCTTGAGGGCCGGGACCCGAGGACATAGAGCATCGACATCTAACCAAGCTTGCGTGTTAAAGGGGGGGGGAGGGTACCTGAGCATCATGACTCAGGGCTCCTACCGGCTCTCCAGCCCTCACCCTCTGGCTTTGCCCACGGCATCGCGCCCCGGCAAACCAGCGACAGCTGAGACTAGCTCGAGGGCCGGGACCCGAGGACGTAGAGCATCGACATCTGGCCAAATTTGCAGGAACACATCACAAGTTAAGACCCAGTGCCAGGCGCAACCCGCCTTGAGGTAGGGCCCCGTGAGTCCCGCGCTGGCTCACGGCTGCCCAGATACACCTCCTCATGCCCTACCGTGCCGGCCACGTGTCAGGGTGGGGCTGTATACGCCCCGGGGGCTCCTCCCGGAGGGGAGCCCCCTCCCATGCACCATTGGAAGCACCATGCTCCGCGCTGGCTGACGACACTGCCGAGGAACGGCTATGCCCGTACACATACGGAAGCGCTATGCTCCGCGCTGGTGATAAACAACTGAGGGTGGCACTTGGCCGCATCAACCTCAGGGAGCCCAGAGCTCAGTGTCTGGTCTCATCGCAACGCCTCCCCTCGGGAGTGCCACGCGAGGGGGCTGGGCACGGGGGCTGCGCCTGGGTCACGCCCAGACGTACGCCACCCAGCCAGGCCCCTCGGGTTTGGTTCATCGCGCGTCTCTCCCTGAGCGGAGCCAAGGTACGAAGGCCATTTGAGCATCAAGGGGGACTCCTGAGCATCGCGACTCAGGAGCCTAACTGGTCCTGTAGCCCCTCACTCCTTAGTTCCGAAAGGCAAACGGCGGTTGAGGTATGCGCGGGGCCGGGCTCTGCAGACGTAGAACAGTAGATTCACCCACACATCTCACCTCCCTACTTGCTGTTCGTGCGCCAAGGGGGACACCTGAGCATCGTGACTCAGGAGCCTAACTTGTCACGTAGCCCCTCACTCCTTGGTCCCGTCCTGGTTTCCGGTCGGGGCTAACGGCGGCTGAGGTATGCGCGGGGCCGGGCTCTGCTGGCGTAGAACATAAGCAAGTAGGAAGAGCGCAAATTTCAAGCAATTCAAAAGCAAATATTACAGTCCATAACTGTTATCACGGCTCCAAACACAAGTTTAAACGCCTCCCCAAGGCATGATGCATGTTGCAGAAGCTGAAAGCAGGACAGGAGCCACGACGGAGTCATTTGTTGGCGGCGGAGCTGCGCGGAGCGGGTTCGCCTCGTGGAGCTGCAAGACCGACAGCGCCTCACTTCTGATTGGTGCTGAAGGCCCGGAACTTTGACAGCAGAGCCTCCACACGACCCTTCACGGCCTCAGCAGCGGCAGCGGCAAGCTCGCCGCTCACTGGCTCCAGCAGGCTGTCGAGGTCGACGTTGGGGTCACGAAGGTAGACATGGGTAAGGACTCACATCAGCGCTGCAGAAGACAGGATGCACGCCTCGGCCTCAGCCGTAGGGCCAAGGCCAAGGGTGACATCTTCAAGAGCACAGACCATGAAGGGGAGCAGCTTGGCCGGGCCGTCCTCGGCGCCGGCCAGCAGGCTTTCCAGGCCGCTGTCATAGAGCGACTTCAGCAAGCCGCGAACCTTCACCTCCGTCTCCGTGAAGGCCTCGCGGTCCTCAGCAAGGACCTGCGCCTTGTCGTCCAGCTCGGCCTTCCACGTCTCCAACTCCTGCTCCAGTGTGCCCGGGCGGTCACGGCGCTTGTTAAGCTTGGCGTGTCGGTCCTTGGTGGCCGCCTCGTGAGCCTTCAGGTCTTCTTCCTTCTCTTGGCAGATGCGGACCTCCTCGGCAAGCTGGTCCCGCAGGCCCCGCAGCTCGCTCTCCAGCGCCTTGCAGTGACCTTGGGCATCAGCCGCCTCTCCCAAGGCGGCGTCTCGAGCGGCCTTTGCCCCAAGGATGGCCTGCTTCTCCTCATCACAGGCCGTCGAGGCCTGAACCAGCGTCGCTCGAATCGAAGCGTCAGAGCGAATCCAGCCAGAAGCCAGCTCCAAGCGCCCGACCACCAAGCGAGGGTCGGCGCCCAGAAGATCTTGCCGCAGCCGGTCCAGTTCGGCAGCGGCACGATCCAGGATGGTGGAAGGAGTCGGAGAGACAGCAGTTGGTGGAGTAGGAGGAGAGGACAGCAGCGTAACCACAACATCCTGAGGCAGAACCTACTGCGCCCCAACAGCTGTAGCGATGGCATCAGGCAAGGATACTTCAGGAGTCGCTTGGGCCATGGGGGCTAAGCTTGCCCCAGCCAGCTCCACCAGGCCTCGCGAGGACGACCGGGCAGGAGAGGCTTGTGCCTTGCAGCCACCTTCTTTCGTGGGCAGAGGCACTGCCCCGGATGGAGCCTTAGGAGCCCCCTTCAGTTTCTTCGCCGCATGCGCCAGCCTAGCCAAGAGATACAGACGTCAAGCCTCAACGACAAAGAAAGGAATAAAACAAGAATCAAGCACTTACTGGTCGCTGCTTGCAAGCTCGAGCAACCTACGGCCATACTTGAAGTCCGAGAGCCGGCTGCTGGGATCAGCCTCGAGAGGCTCAGAAGCAGGAGGCACGTCTGAGGATCGCCTTGGAGCCAGGGCAGACCCGAGGGGGACCAGCCCAGACCTGGCCTTCTTCGAGATTGGGGGCAAGCTCTCGCCGCCCCGTTCGTCATCATCCTCGTCGTCGCTTGGCGGGAGGCGGAGAGCGCGGGGCCTGCACCGAGGGAGAGGCGCTCTCAACTCCCCGTCGGTAGCCTCGGAGTCAGGCTCCCCTTCTCGCTCCTCTTCTTCCTCCTCTTCGCTGGAATCACCGGAGGACACGTTCACCGTCGCCTAGGCCGCCGGGTCCTCGGGAGCCTCCGTCGGCACGGGCCCGCCCCCATTGAAGACGGGCATGGAGTCCACCACCTTCTCCCAATCATCTCGAAGAAATAGGGGCACAGGGGCGCCCTCCAGCCTCTCCACGTCTCCTCCGACCAAAGATTGGAGGACCGCGGCCAGGTCTTCGTCGGCCAAGACTGCGGGGCTCAGGCGGGGCCTCCACAGCGGAAGAGAGTACTTACAAAGCGGGGCCACCTGGTGCTCCAGGAACTCCCTCAGGAGCGACGCACCAGTCAGCTTTGCCGCCGACATGTTGCCCGACCTCAGATCGGCGTCCATCTTCTCCAACACCGGCTTCGCGCGGGGGTCCACGAGTTCCGTGCGAGACCAATCATCGGAGCTCGCGGTCTGCCCCGTGGGCAGAGTCAGCCGAGGGTGGATGCGCCCAGCATCTACCATGACCCACTTGCTCCCGAGGCCCTCAATCCTCTTCCTGGGCTTCGAGATGGCGTTGGAGCCGCCATACATGACAAAGCTCGCGCACGCGGAGATGGCACCACGAGAGGGCCGGAGGGAGAAGTAGTGGCGCAGCAAGGCCATTGAGGGCCGCACTCCGACATGAGCCTCACAATAGTAGGCGAAGATCGCTAGGAGAAGAACAGAGTTGGGGTGGAGATGCAGAGCTTGTAGGTCGTAATGGCGGAGGATAGAGAGGAAAACCTCAGAAAAGGGAGGCACCAGACCGGCAGCAATGGCACTTACAAAGAGCGGATAGAAGGTGCTCCCTCGGGCCTCAGGATGGGCGGAGCCAGCCTTGAACACCTTCGCCCCGTTGATGCCTTGTGCCGCCACCATCTGGTGCATTCGGGCAAGGCTCACCTCCGACACGTTGGGCGAGTCCAAGGCGGGCGAGTACCAAGATTCGGCCAGGGTCTGGCGAGGCGCCATGTCTTGCTAGGGCGTGCGGTCAAGGTAGATCTGAAGATTTCGGAGGCAGGAAGGTAGAGCGCAAGAAAGGGGATCTGGGCAATGAGCGGAGGAAGCAAGGGAAGCAAAGCCTAGGCAGATGCCGCTCTTTTGTCGATTCACGCAGTTGCTGAGCCGTCCACGTCCAATCAACCGCCACGTGGCGTCCAAGGCCACAGGCTGTTAGGGCCCGCGACGCTTTGCGCTTGCCCCTTCGCCTCTCTGCTCAGCCAAGTCCGGGCGCGCCTTGGGCCCGGGGGCTACTGTCGGCGTTCTGGGAACGGGGGTCCCCAGACTTGCCTGCCTGTGGCCTCCGGCGTGGCTCAAGGGGCGGCCCAACATGACCCATCTTCATCAGCATGAGCTCAAGACCCTCGCGAGGGGTCAAGCCTCACGGGGCAGACGACAGGAGGCTTCCTCAGGCACGGCCTCGTCAGGCTGGCTTGCGAGGAGGCGGAGAGATCAAGGCGGGGTAGCTAATGAGGTGCCCATGACGCAAGCCATGACGACCAAGGGCGCCAGGCGGGCGCCAGGCCACGTAGTGTCCTCTCTTTCCTCTTTGGTGCAAGGGGAGAAAGCGCAGGCGAGAGCATTAAGCAAAGGCGTCCATTTCGGTGCAACAAGACCAAGACCAGCGGAACGGCCGGATGGAGGTCATCGTGGAGCCCAAGCCGGCTTCACCACCAGAGCCTTTAGCAGGCGAGGACCAACTTTAGTCAGGATAAGTGTACTAGATGTTCCCCTTCAAAATGGCCAATTGTTGGCGCCCTTCCCGCTCAATATTTGGGAGGAGGCCCAGGGCCTTTGCCTATAAATAGGACTAGCCACCACAAGGTAGGGAGAGGGAGATCACAAGAGAAGGACGAGGACAAAGAGAGAAGAGAGGGGACAACAACAGAGAGAGAAGAGTGAAGAATGGGATCCTCACCAGGAAACCAGTAGATAGAGCAACTGAACTCCCCCTAGTAGTTCATCGCACCAGCCTAGAACAGACCCTCGCGAGGCTGTTCACCGTTGTATTGTTCATCATCAGCCCAAGAGGCAATCCACCACACCACACACTGGAGTAGGGTATTACACCACAATGGTGGCCTGAACCAGTATAAACTCTGTGTCTCTTGTGTAGTTCCTTTGATTGCTTAGATCATAGCAAGGCGGTGAGGTGCAGGTAGGCAGAGGGTGAAATCTCCGCACGCACCCCAGAGTTAGAACCTAGAGGGTCTGTCGGAACCCGAAATCCGACAGGTACCTTCATGCATATCAATCAAAGTATCCCAAATTTCCTTTGCATTCTCAAGATGGCTGATTTTGTTGAATTCTTCAGGGCACAATCTGTTGAAGAGGATATCACAAGCTTGAGCGTTGTATTGCAGCATCTTCAACTCTTCCACGCTAGCTTCACGGTTTGGTTCTCTCCCATCAAAGAATTCACCTTGCAAGCCAATACACACAATAGCCCAAACGGCGGGGTTATGTCCAAGAATATGCATTTTCATCTTATGCTTCCATCCAGCAAAATTAGTACCATCAAAGTAAGGACCTCTACGGTGATAATTTCCCTCGCTAGACGCCATACTCTCCTAGGTTGTGAAACCAAGGCTATGACCACCAAAAGCTATGGAAATCAAAGCAAATGGAGACCAAAGCTCCGATACCACTTGTAGGATCAAAAGTATGTCTAGAGGGGGGGTGATTAGACTACTTGACCAAATAAAAGCTTATCCTTTTCCCAATTTTAGTCTTTGGCAGATTTTAGCTAACTTAGCACAAGTCAAGCAAGCTTAACACAATTCAAGCAAGCATGCAAAGAGTATATGAGCAGCGGAAAGTGAAGCATGCAACTTGCAAGAATGTAAAGGGAAGGGGTTTGGAGAATTCAAACGCAATTGGAGACACGAATGTTTTTGTCGTGGTTCCGATAGGTGGTGCTATCGTACATCCACGTTGATGGAGACTTCAACCCATGAAGGGTAACGGTTGCGCGAGTCCATGGAGGTCTCCACCCATGAAGGGTCCACGAAGAAGCAACCTTGTCTATCCCACCATGGCCATCGCCCACGAAGGACTTGCCTCACTAGCGGTAGATCTTCACAAAGTAGGCGATCTCCTTGCCCTTACAAACTCCTTGGTTCAACTCCACAATCTTGTCGAAGGCTCCCAAGTGACACCTAGCCAATCTAGGAGACACCACTCTCCAAGAAGTAACAAATGGTGTGTTGATGATGAACTCCTTGCTCTTGTGCTTCCAATGATAGTCTCCCCAACACTCAACTCTCTCTCACAGGATTTGGATTTTGTGGAAAGAAGATTTGAGTGGAAAGCAACTTGGGGAAGGCTAGAGATCAAGATTCATATGGTAGGAATGGAATATCTTGGCCTCAACACAAGTGTAGGTGGTTCTCTCTCAGAAAATGCAAGTTGGAACTGTAGGTTCGTTCTGATGGCTCTCTCCACGAATGAAGAGGAGGTGGAGGGGTATATATAGCCTCCACACAAAATCTAACCATTACACACAACTTGCCAAACTCGGTGGGACCGAATTGGTAAACTCGGTCGGACCGATTCAGCAAATCTAGTGACCGTTAGGATTTTCGGTGGGACCGACATGCAAATCGGTAGGACCGATATGATTAGGGTTAGGGCATAACGTAATCTCGGTGGGACCGATTACACAAACTTGGTGGGACTGATTTTGGTAATAGGCTAACCAGAGAGTTGGTCAGGTAAACTCGGTGGGACCGGTTCGCTCATTTCGGTGGGACCGAAATGTTACGAAAAGGAAATAGGGAGTTTACATTGCAATCTCGGTGGGACCGATCGCTCATCTCGGTGGTACCAAAATGTTACGAAGGGAAACAGAGAGATTACAATCCCATCTCGGTGAGACCGAGATCCCTATCGGTGAGACCGATTTGCCTAGGGTTTGTGGCACTGGCTATGACATCTAAACTCGGTGGCGCCGGATAGAAAGAATCGATGGGGCCAAGTTTGACTTTTGGTTTAGGTCATATGTGGATGTGGGAAAGTAGTTGAGGGTTTTGGAGCATATCACTAAGCACTATGAAGCAAGAACCTCATTAATCAACACCTCATCCCTCCTTGATAGTATTGGCTTTTCCTATAGACTCAATGTGATCTTGGATCACTAAAATATAAAATGTAGAGTCTTGAGCTTTGAGCTTGAGCCAATCCTTTTATCCTTAGCATTTTGAGGGGTCCACTTTTCTCATCCATGCCATGCCATTCATTGAGCTTTTCCTGAAATATTTATCATGGAATAATGTTAGCTCAATGAGTTATATGTTGTTAGGAATTACCAAAACCACCTAGGGATAGTTGCACTTTCAAAAACCAAGCAAGAACGATGGATTCTACCTCCTCCATCTCATGATGGAGTTCACAACAGATCACCAAAAGCTTCGCATGACAAGCAAAAATGATGATCATATCCACGAGTGGGTAGAATCTCATGCAGAAGCGGATTCTAAACATAGAGATGACTTCTTTCGCATCCAGAGGGACATTGCGACGATCATCATGAAAGAAGTCGTCGATGAGAAGGGTATGTTCCACCACTGCCCTATATCGCGAGCTGACGTCCGAACTCGCATGGGCATGCAACGTCAGGACCTCACGCCATTCAATAATCTAGGGACCATCCTCGATGATATGGAAGGATGGAACTTCTAGTGATTTTCGATGCCGATGATGATGATATGTGTCAGTTGAACTTGTATAGTTTCTGTAGTGATGGAACTTTGTGATGTCCATGGTCCCTGCCAAACTTGCATAAGGCTACTTTGTTAGTTTGGGTACGATGACCTGCATACCTCTAGTTAATTAGTTTGCGTACGACAAAACTGTGTTCATTATTTGTATGTTTAATATATGTTGCATCTAGTTGCTAACCCTTTCTTTTTCGTGTTGCTCAAGTATATTATGTTGCATATATGATTGTACATTCTCTTCATGAAGATGCATGTCTAACATGCACTAGATTCTTGATGGCGAAGAAGCAGTACTATGTCGTGTACAAAGGGATGGTTCTAGGAGTGTACGACGAGTGGCCTGAGTGTCAGGCGCAAGTGGAGGGGGTCTCGGGCGCCAGCCATAACGACTTCAAAAGCTGACAAGAAGCAGAAGCTAGTTACTTAAGGTTCACGCTAGCGCGAGAGAGGACTCATAACCGCCGCCTCATGTACTGCATAGTTCCGCTCTCACTCATAGTGATAGCTCTTCTTGCGTATATCATTGTTTACATGGATGACGATGTAGTTGCAAGTATTCGAGACTTGTATTTCTTTTTTCGAGAAGATGATGAGAGACCACTTTGTGTTGGATGATGACATTATTTAATGAGACTATTTGTATGTATATCCTATGATTACATTTGTATGTGTATGATGATGAAATTTGTATGTGCTAAAGATTATTATATAAAGCATGTTCAAATACAAAACAAATATGCATAAAAAATTCAGAAACTAATAAAACTAGCAGTAGTGAGGGGAGAAAAGTTAGGAGCAATGCGCCCTTACTAGTAGCGCGGCTTAATTCAAAGTGCTGCAACTATTAGTAGCAGGGCGTCGCTTTGGAGCTTGCTACTGCTACGCATGTATAGCAGTAGCGTGGGCGGGCACACGCTACTGCTACAGGTTAGTTGTAGAGCCGTATCAGTAGCACAGCTGCTTGCGCTATTGATACACCTAATACCCGCGCTACTGCTAGGTTTTTCCCTAGTAGTGTGATTATGAATCATTTGATGCTTCCGAACCATTCCTCATGGGAAAGATGACTAAGACTCCGTTCTCCGGAACAATGGAGCGAGCCACTGACTTATTGGAAATAATACATACCGATGTATGTGATCCGATGAGTGTTGAGGATCGCGGCAGGTATCATTATTTTCTGACCTTCACAGATGATTTGAGCAGATATGGGTATATATACTTAATGAAAGACAAGTCTGGAACTTTTGAAAAGTTCAAAGAATTTCAGAGTGAAGTGGAGAATCATCGTAACAAGAAAATAAAGTTTCTATGATCTGATCGCGGAGGCGAATATCGGAGTTACGAGTTTGGCCTTCATTTAAAACAATGTGGAATAGTTTCACAACTCATGCCACCTGGAACACCACAACGTAATGGTGTGTCCGAAGATCGTAACCGTACTTTCTTAGATATGGTGCGATCTATGATGTCTCTTAGCAATTTACCACTATCGTTTTGGGGTTACGCATTAGAGACAACTGCATTCACTTTAAATAGGGCACCATCTAAATCCGTTGAGACGACACCGTATGAACTATGGTTTGGCAACAAACCTAAGTTTTCATTTCTTAAAGTTTGGTGTTGCGATGCTTATGTGAAAAAGCTTTAGCCTGATAAGCTCGAACCCAAATCAGAGAAGTGCGTCTTCATAGGATACCCAAAAGATACTGTTGGGTACACCTTCTATCATAGATCCAAAGGGAAGGTCTTTGTTGCTAAGAATGGATCCTTTCTAGAGACGGAGTTTCTCTCAAAAGAAGTGAGTGGGAGGAAAGTAGAACTTGATGAGGTAATTATATATTCTATTGAATTGGAAGGTAGCTCGTCATAGAAAACCATTTCCGTGATGCCTACACCAACTAGAGAGGAAGCTAATGATAATGATCATGAAACTTCGGATCAAGTTACTACAGAACCTCGTAGGTCAACTAGAGCATGTTCCGCACCAGAGTGGTACGGTAATCCTGTTCTGGAAGTCATGTTACTAGAGCTTGACGAACCTACGAACTATGAGGAAGTGATGATGAGCCCAGATTTTGGAAGATGGCTAATATGAGATGGGATCCATGTATGAGAACAAAGTATGGAGTTTGGTGGACTTGCCCGATGATCAGCAAGCCATAGAGAATAACTGGATCTTCAAGAAGAATACTGACGCTGATGGTAATTTTATTGTCTGCAAAGCTCGACTTGTCGCGAAAGGTTTTCGACAAGTTCAAGGAGTTGACTACGACGAGATCTTCTTATCCGTAGCGATTCTTAAGTCTGTCCGAATCATGTTAGCAATTGCCACATTTTATGATTATGAAACTGGCAAATGGACGTCAAATCTGCATTCCTTAATGGATTTCTTAAAGAAGAGTTGTATATGATGCAACCAGAAGGTTTTGTCAATCCTAAAGGTGCTGAAAAAAGTAAGCAAGCTCCAGTGATCCATTTATGGACTGGTGCAAGCATCTTGGAGTTGGAATATACGCTTTGATGAGGTGATCAAAGCATATGGTTTTATACAAACTTTTTGAGAAGCATGTATTTACAAGAAAGTGAGTGGGAGCTCTGTAGAATTTTTAAGATTATATGTGGATGACATATTGTTGATTGGAAGTGATATAGAATTTCTAGATATCATAAAAGGTTACTTGAATAAAAGTTTTTCAATGAAAGACCTCGGTGAAGATGCTTATATATTAGGCATCAAAATCTATAGAGATAGATCAAGACGCTTAATTGGACTTTCACAAAGCACATACCTTGATAAAGTTTTGAAGAAGGTCAAAATGGATCAGTCAAAGAAAGGGTTCTTGCCTGTGTTATAAGGTGTGAAGTTGAGTCAGACTCAATGCCCGACCACAACAAAAGATAGAGAGAAAATGAAAGTCATTCCCTATGCCTCAGCCATAGGTTCTATCATTTATGTTATGGCTCTGTACCAGACCTGATGTGTGCCTTGCTATAAGTCTAGCATGGAGGTACCAAAGTAATCCAGGAGTGGATCACTGGACAGCGGTCAAGAACATCCTGAAGTACCTGAAAAGGACTAAGGATATGTTTCTCGTTTATGGAGGTGACAAAGAGCTCGTCGTAAATGGTTACGTCGATACTAGTTTTGACACTAATCCAGATGACTCTAAGTCACAAACTGGATACGTATTTATATTAAATGCTGGAGCTGTCAATTGGTACTGTTCCAAGCAAAGCGTCGTGGCGGGAACTACGTGTGAAGCAGAGTACATAGATGCTTCAGAAGTAGCGAATGAAGGAGTCTGGATGAAGGAGTTCATTTCTGATGTAGGTGTATTACCTAGTGCATCGGGTCCAATGAAAATCTTTTGTGACAATACTGGAGCAATTGCCTTGGCGAAGGTATCCTGATTTCACAAGAGAACCAAACACATCAAGAGACGCTTCAACTCCATTCATGATCAAGTCAAGGAGGGAGACATAGAGATTTGCAAAATACATATGGATCTGAATATTGCAAACCCGTTGACTAAGCCTCTTCCACGAGCAAAACATGACCATCACTAAGATTCCATGGGTCTTAGAATCATTACAATGTAATATAGATTATTGACTCTAGTGCAAGTGGGAGACTGAAGGAAATATGCCCTAGAGGCAATAATAAAGTTGTTATTTATATTTCCTTATATCATGATAAATGTTTATTATTCATGATAGAATTGTATTAACCGGAAACTTGATACATGTGTGGATACATAAACAAAACACAGTGTGCATAGTATGCCTCTACTAGACTAGCTCGTTAATCAAAGATGGTTAAAGTTTCCTAACCATAGACATGTGTTGTCATTTGATGAGTGGGACCACATCATTAGGAGAATGATGTGATGGACAAGACCCATCTGTTAGCTTAGCATAATGATCGTTAATTTTATTGATATTGCTTTCTTCATGACTTATACATATTCCTTTGACTATGAGATTATGCAACTCCCGGATACTGGAGGAATACCTTGTGTGCTATCAAACGTCACAACGTAACTGGGTGATTATAAAGATGCTCTACAGGTATCTCCGAAGGTGTTTTGTTGGGTTGGCATAGATCAATATTAGGATTTGTCACTCCGAGTATCAGAGAGGTATCTCTAGGCCCTCTCGGTAATTCACATCATGATAAGCCTTGTAAGCAATGTGACTAATGAGTTAGTTGTGGGATGATGCATTACGGAACGAGTAATGAGACTTGCCGGTAATGAGATTGAACTAGGTATGAAGATACCGACGATCGAATCTCGGGCAAGTAACATACCGATGACAAAGGGAATAACGTATGTTATCATTCCGGTTTGACCGATAAAGATCTTAGTAGAATATGTAGGAACCAATATGAGCATCCAGGTTCTGCTATTGGTTATTAACCGAAGAAGTGTCTCGGTCATGTCTACATAGTTCTCGAACCCTTAGGGTCCGCACGCTTAACGTTCGATGACGATTTGTATTTTATGAGCTATGTGATTTGGTGACCGAAGGTTGTTCGGAGTCCCCGATAAGATCATAGACATGACGAGGAGTTTTGAAATGGTCGAGAGGTAGCGATTGGTATATTAGAAGGTAGTATTCAGACAACGGAAGTGTTCTGGAATGTATCAGGTACATATAAGAGTACCGGGGGGTTACCGGAACCCCCCAGGGGAAGATATGGGCCATATGGGCCATTGGAGGGAGGCACACCAGACCACAAAGGGGTGGAGTGCCCCCCACCACTGAGGAGTCCGAATTGGACAAGGGAAGGGGCGGCGCCCCCTTTCCCTTCTCCCTTCTCTCCCCTTCCCCCTTTCCCCCTCCGATAAAAGGAAGGGGGCGGGGGGCGAATCCTACTAGAACCCCACGTAGGACTCCTCCTACTTGGGGGTGCGCCTAGGGCCGGCCTCCTCTCCCTCCCTGCTTTATATACCGGGGGTGGGCACCCCTAGAACACACATCAACTATTCCAAGCCGTGTGCAGCGCCCCCCTCCATAGTTTACACCTCCGGTTATATTCATGTAGTGCTTACGCGAAGCCTTGCACGGATAACTTCACCATCACTGTCACCACGCTATCGTGCTGACAGAACTCTCCCTAGACACTTTACTGGATCAATAATTCGAGGGACGTCATTGATCTGAACGTGTGCAGAACTCGGAGGTGCCGTACGTTCGGTGCTTGATCGGTTGGATGAGGAGACGTTCGACTACATCAACCGCGTTAAGGTAACGCTTCCACTTTTGACCTATGAGGGTACGTGCACACACTCTCCCCCTCTCGTTGCTATGCATCTCCTAGATAGATCTTGCGTGATCGTAGGATTTTTTTTGAAATGGCATAATACGGTCCCCAATAGTGCCTTCATATGCACTCCACGCAGGACTCTCATGGGAACCTGGTGAAGCGGATCTTACAGTAGATTCGAGGCACACTGACACTTGGATTGACGTTGACGGCATCCTCGTCCTTGGACTTGGTGGCTTACTCTGATGCTGACTAGGCTGGCTGTCCTGACACGCGGCACTCTACTTCTGGTTACTGCGTCTACCTTGGCTCCTCCCTCATCTCATGGTCATCAAAACAACAACCTACGGTGTCGTGCTCCAGTGCGGAGGCTTACTATCAAGCGGTAGCCAACGCGGTCGTTGAGTGTTTTTCGCTTCGTCAGCTCTTACAGGAGTTGTGTCATGATGTCTCCCAGGCTACAGTGGTATATTGTGATAATGCATCCGCCGTCTACCTTTCTGCCAACCCCGTTCATCATTGCTTAACAAAGCACATCAAGCTCGACATTCACTTTGTGTGCGAACAGGTGGCCCTCAGACACATTCGGGTTCTCCATGTTCCAACCACACAATAGTTCACTGATGTGATGACTAAGGGATTGCCTACTCCCATCTTTGAGGAGTTTGGGTCCAGTCTCTACGTCTCCGTCAATGCTTCCACTGCGCAGGGGGGGTGTTAAATATATGGTTTTGCACATGTACTCTGTATCTCTGGACCATGTCTTATTCTTTGTATAGTCGAGGTTGAGGCCTACCTTGAACATTATATATACGTGCATCTACACTCGATCAATACATTGTGAGTTGCATTGCCAAACCTATATCTCTACAAACTTAAATCACTCGCTTCTGAATATTTGTATGGAAAATGAATTACATGATTAAGAACATGTTAGATAACATTTCACATCAAAAATTCAGTTTTTATCATTTACCTATTTGAGGACGAGCATGAATTAAGCTTGGTGATGCTGGTACGTCTTTAAAGTATCTATCCGTCTTCTTTGGCCATGTAGATGGATTTATCTTCAGTGGTAGAGGTGCTCGGTAGTAGGTTCAATCTTGCAGTGATATTGTTCTGTGAGAGGAGGGGTGATAAGACATGTATTGTATTGTTTCTACTAAGGATAAAACAATGGGGTTTGGTCATATTAGTTGATCTTATTTTGTCTACATTATGTCATCTTGCTTAATGCGTTACTCTATTTTTCATGAACTTAGTACTTTGAGATGCATGCTGGATAGTGGTATTGGGGTGGAGTAAGAGTAGTAGACGTCAGTAAATTTAACAGTCTACTTATCATAGATGTAATGCCTATATGTTGATTATGCCTTGGATGATCATCATAACATGCGCTATTCTGTCAATTGCCCAACAGTAATTTGTTTACCCACCAATGCTATTTATGAGAGAGATGCCTCTAGTGAACCTATGGCCCCTTAATTATTATCAAGCGATCCTACAATTATTTTTGCTATTTACTTTTTTTATTATACCTATCACTACTAGATTTGATACTTGCCACTGGCAAGAACAAGGGGAGTGACCCCCTTGCCTTTGTTGGGCGCAAGCATTTGCTTTGTGTGTGTGTGCGCGCGCAGGTACTTCTAGAGTTGTCTATGTGTCATCTCCGTCTAGTTCGATAACCTTGGTTCTTAACTGAGAGAAACACTATCTGCTACTATATTACAACACCCTTCATCTTCGGTGAAATCCAAAAACTATCATAAGTACCAGAAGAATTTCTGGCGCCGTTGCCGGGGAGGCTTCACCAGAGAAACCAGGTGCCTACGCACAAACTTATCAATTTATTTGTTTTTATCTTATTTGCCTTTTGCCTTTTATTTTCCTTTGTTCTTTTCTTCACAAAAAAGTGAGAAATACGAAAAATATTTGTGTTCTATCTGTTGCTCGCTATCATGGCTGGCCCTTTTGTGGTTACTCTCTCCCCCCATATTGACATACTTTATTTAAACCATAGACAAGGGGAGAGTTTGAAATATGCATGGTTCAGACTAATGGATTTGTATCACAATTCCAGTATAAACAGTGATATAAAAATTCTTCTTAGAAATTTCTGTGTGGGGTTAACTATGCCTAACAGACAAATATTGGATTTTGCCGCTATAAGAAATTTTATTGAGAGTGATAATACTTCCTATGAAACGATAGAAGGAATAGTGAGGGTTCCTCCCACACAAAAGGGATATCCGTTTACTCAAGAGAGAATTCAAATTTTAGGGAAACTAGGGGATATGCAGAAAAGTATGATTGGTTTACAAAACTTTAATGAACCTCTTAAAATCCTTAGTTCCAATCTCTACCGCATGAATTCAGTTCTTAATACTTGCAACAAAAGGCTTGATACTCTTGAAAAAAAATTCCTTGATAAAAAGTTTTGAATTGCCTATGGATTCATGTTTGGAAATCAATATGAAGCGTAAAGAGCCTCCCAGGTTTGAAAAGAATCCCGCAAATGTCGTTAATCTAAAAGATGAAAATACTTGATATCATGCATTATGCCTAGCTAGGGGCATGAAACAATAGCGCATGTTGAGAGACAACCCAATAGTTATCCTTTATTTTTATTTTTGTTTTAGTGAGTCGACATGATTATTGCTACTGTAGTAATTGTAATTGTATCCTTTCCTTTGCTTTTTGTGCCAAGTAAAGCCTTTGGGATAGTTTGGATGCTTGTTGGATTCTATGCAGAAACAGGAAGTTTTGCGTCCAGTAATTGACTTTTTTTCTCTGTACTGGAGTATGATAAAATGTTGAATTTTCTATAGTATTGGGTTACAAATACTATACCTTTTACTTTTTTCAAATTGTTTGGAGTTACAGAAGTATGACAAAAATGCATCTTTACGTGTTGTTCTATTTTTGACAGATTCTATTTTTATTGCATAGTCTGCTTATTTTAGAGTTTTTATGGATTGTATTGAGGCTATAAGTCGCAGAAGTGATAGAATATAGTAGGTATTATGTGGGAACAATTATGAGTCTTGTCTTAACAGTATGAAGTGAATGATTTATTCTTTATCATACTAACCTATCTCACGAGTTCCGCTAAGTTTTGTGTGGCCGACGTTTTCAAGTTTTAGGTGAGATGGCATGGAAAGAGAGAATAAGGAGTGACAAGAGCCTAAGCTTGGGGATGTCCAAGGCATCTCAAGGTAATGTTCAGGGAAGACTCAAGTGTGTAAGCTTGGGGTGCCTTCCGCTTTCGTCTTCAATCTATCGGTAACTTCACTTGGAGCTATATTTTTATTCGTCACATGACATGTGTTTTGCTTGGAGCATGTTTTATTTTGTCAGGTTTGTTTGCTTGTTTCCACAATCATTGTTTCATGATCACACCTATTATGAGAGACACACATTCATCTCAAATTTGAAGAATGATGGTTGTGCTTCACTTATATCTTTTGAGTTGAGCCAACTGCTCATGTTCTTCACTTATATTTGTTTGAGGACGGAAATATATATTTTATTAAAAATATTTGCACTCTCTTTGCTTCACTTATGTATTCTTGGGAGTTAATTAGGAAGTGGTAATTTTCATGAGTTATATGTTTAGTCTAAGAATAATAGGTATACAAGGGTGGTATAATAAAAAAATTGCATGTAGATCACTGAATATGTAGTGTTTGTTTCCTTGCAATAGTTTTACGATATTGAGATGGTAATATGTGTGTGTACTAGTGGATGATCTTGGTTTAGTGGGAATATTGGTGTTAAGCTTTGTGATTTCCTATTCATGAAAGTGTCGGTTTTGGCATAGCTAGGAAGTTGGATCTTGATTGATACCTTTTGTGTTGTCCAGATCGGGGGCACGCGATGCTTAACTCCTTCCAACCTCCTCCCTAGGGGCATGCGAGATATACTTTGCTTCGAGGGCTAATAAACTTTCACAATTAATATTTGAGTTCTTTATGACTAATGTGAGTTTCTGGACTATAATCCCTTCCATGCATCTATATTTTGCTAGCCTCTACGGTACCGTGCATTGCCCGTTCTCATCTCAACACTTGGTGCGATCTTCTCTAGTGCATCCAAATCTCATGAAATGATATGCTCTTTCACACATAAGCCATAATATATCCTTCCTCAAAACAACCACCATACCTACCTAATATGGCATTTTCATAGCCATTTCGAGATATATTGCCATGCGACTTCCATCATTACTATTTACATGACTTGAGCATTCATTGTCATACTGCTTTGCGTGATCATATAGAGCTGACATGGTATTTTGTGGCAATACTACCATTCACCATTGTTATACATGTTACGCTAGATCATTGCACATCCTGGTACACCATGAGAGGCATTCATATGTAGTCATATTTTTTTCCAGTTTATCGAGTTGTAAGTAAACTAAAGTGCGGGGATCATAACTATTAGAGTGTTGCCCCTACCAGTGAGAAAATGAATTGGAGGATACTTAGGATTCCCCGAAAAAGTGGGGATGTTTTCAGTGAGACCATTCATAAAAAAAGAAAAAATGTAAAAAATAAAAAAATGAAAAAAATGAGAGAAAAGAGAGAGGGGGAACAATATTATCCTTTTTCCACACTTGTGCTTCATAGTAGCACCATGTATTTTATATAGAGAGTCTCCATGATTTTTCACTTTCATAAAATAGTGGAATATTTAAATTACAGAACTTGGCTTGTATATTCCAATGACAAGCTTCCTAAAATGCTCAATGTCTTCATGAGCAAGCAAGTTGGATGCACACCCACTTAGTTTCATATAGAGCGCTTTCATACACTTATAGCTCTAAGTGCATCCATTGCATGGTAATCCCTACTCCTCGATTAACAACGGTTGTAAGGCCTCTCCATTGCCTAATGATCCGCCTCGTTGATGGGAGACTTTCTTATATTTTTGTATTCCCTTATAAACTCCAGGCATCATTCTCTTTGACATCCAAAGTGCTAAGTCCATGGCTCACACTCAAGTATTGTGTGGGAGTTGAAAAGGCTGAAGTGAGAAAAAGTATTGATTCAATTGCTTGGTTTGGCACCGAGGTGTTCTTGATAGATATCTTTGTGTTAGGAAGATTGAGCTATGATTGTTTGCTAGTATTCTTATGTATTATTATTATTTTGATGTAAAATTGATAGAGTATTGCTTTAAATCACTTGCTTCTCAATATTCATAATGTAAATGACTTACATGATTAAGAACATGTTATGTAGCATTTCACATCAAAAATTCAATTTTTATCATCTACCTACTCGAGGATGAGAAAGCATTAAGCTTGGGGATGCTGATGCGTCTCTGTAAGGACATTTCCCGCTTTAAGTGTTTTGGTGTTGATGATAATGCAATTTGCGAACTAACTGTGTGCCTAAGCTACGCAGGTTGACTTCATGTGTTACAAGACGACTAGGCAATCCCTCCGGACGAAAATGATCAAAGATGGAGTTTCTGATGCTTTTATTTCTTTTGTTGTAGGAAATCTATACTATTAGGAGGAGTCCACATTGGAAGATACTGGGTGAATCAAAGCACATACACACCTATATTGCACCCACATATTTCCTTTCTGTTCGAGGAGAGAGTCTTCATATCATCCATGTGCTGGTTTTTGTTGCAGTAGCGGTTGTACCACTGGTCAGAGTGGTTCTACCGGTGTTCCCAGTACTTATGGTGCAACCACCGTCCGAGGGGTGATTCCCTTGGGACAGCAGTCTCCTGGTGCTGGCAGAGTGCTTGTACTGCTTGTCTCATAGCGGCTGCACCGCTAGGGACTCTGCCACTCCAGGTATGCTGGACGGCGGTTGTACCGCCCCAACTACTAGCTCAAGTACCACTTCGGGGAGACTCCCTTCTAGTACCTAAGGGTTAGTGGGTGGTGGTGTCCCGATTGTTCTGTGTGGAATTTGTGCCCTCTACTACCGATTGTCTCGGAGCGGTTGTACCGCTCCGACTTAGCCACCTCGGTGGCTCTGACCTGGCGGTTGTACCGGACTAGGTACCGGCTCAAGTACTGCCCGCGGGTGATTCCACTCGGGTACTAGAGCGGTACTTGGCGGTGGCTGGTCATTTGTTTTTTCTGGGCTCATTTGAGTGGTACTACCGGTGCCAGCTCCGGTTGTACTGCCCGGTGCTCTAACCTATGATTCCCGCAAACACCGGTTGTACCGCTGAAGTGTAAATTCCAACATAACAGTTGGATTTAGAGGGGACTATAAAAGGAGGTGGTTCTTCCGCCTCCCACTCACCTCTTGCCTCTTTGTCTCCTCCATTAATGCCCTTTAAGATTTCTTGCCCGATCTCCTTTTCTAGCCAACCAAACTTGTTGATTTGCTAGGGATTGAGGGAGGAGACCTAAATCTACACTTCCACCAAAGGAAACTTGATTCTCCCATACTTTCTTGTGTGGATTTTGTTACTCTTGGGTGTTTCGGCACCCTAGACGGAAGATGTCACCTCAGAGCCACATTCCATTATGGTGAGACTTCGTGGTGGTGTTCGGAGCGCCACATTCCATTATGCCTATTCACCCCCTCTAGTTGGCCACATCAATCCTTTCAGTATCCAACGTATCTATAATTTTGATTGTTTCATGCCATTGTATTATCACTTTTGTATGCTTTATATGTCATTTATATTATTTTATGGACTAACCTATTAACTTAGAGCCCAATGTCGGTTATTATTATTTTGCATGTTTTTTTGTTTTGCAGGAAATCCATACCTACAGAAGTCCAAACACTACAATTTTTTTGATTTTTTTCTCGATAGTAAGAAACGTTGAAAGCTTACCTGGAGAACCAGAAGGCGGGCACAAGGTAGGGGGTGCGCCCTGGGGTAGGGCGCACCACCTTGGCTCATGTGCCCCTAATACGTCTCCAACATATTTATATTTTATGAAGTATTCATGCCATGTTTACAACAATTTTATATGGTTTGATATGATTTGAATGGTAGTAACCCTGACTGACGTTATTTTCATCAGAACTGCCGTGGTGTTATTTTTTGTGCAGAAATAGAAGTTCTCCAAATGCAATGAAACTTTTTGACAATTTTTTGGAACAAAAGAGGCACTAGAAGCTTCATGGGAAGACCAGGAGGTGAAGGAGGTAGCCACTAGGTACCAAGGCACGCCATCTCCCTTCGGCGCGCCCTGGTGGGTAGTGGGCCCCTCGAAGCCCATCAGGACATGAGACCGATGCCAAAAAATCCTATAAATACAGAAACTCCCAGAAATAACCCTAGATCGGAAGTTCCACCGCCGCAAGCCTCTTTAGCCACGAAAACTCCATCGGGAGTCCGTTACGGCACCCTGCCAGAGGGGAAATCATCACGATGGCCATCTTAATCATCTCGGCGGCCACCGTGATGAGGATGGAGTAGTCCACCCTCGGGGCTGAGGGTTTGTACCAGTAGCTATGTGTTTAATCTCTATCTTTCTCGTGTTCTTAATTTGACACGATCTTGATGTACCACGAGCTTTGTTAATATAGTTAGATCATATGGTTTTTCCCTCTCTATCTTGTTGCGATGAATTGAGTTTTTACCTTTGAGGTTTTACTATTATCGATAGAATACTTTTATGGATTTAAGAACACTTGATGTATGTCTTGCATATGAATACCCATGGTGACAATGGGGTATTATATTGATTCACTTGATATATGTTTTGGCACTCAAATTGCGGATTCCCGAGGTGACATTGGGGTAATCTATGCATAGGGGTTGATGCATGTTTTTGTCCTTGTTTCTCTGGTACGAATCTCGGGGCTCCCTTTGAAGTTCTTTGTGTTGGATTGAATATTATGAATCTAAAATTGTTTCATGCATATCGTATAATCAACTCACGGATACTTGTGGTGACATTGGAATATCTAAGTGACATTAGAGTTGGTTGATGTGCATTATATGGTGTTATTTTAGTGCGAACTCTAGGGATGTTTGTGACACTTATAGGAATAGCTTAATAGATTGATCGGAAATGATAACTTTGAGGTGGTTTCGTACCCTACAAACAATTTCGTCTTATGTTCTCAACTAGATAAAAACTTTGGAGTGATTCTTTGTCGCACGTTGAGGGGTTGTTATACGATCCAATTATATTAGCATTGTTGAGAGATTGCACTAGTGAAAGTATGAACCCTAGGCCTTATTTTCAAGCATTGTAATACCGCTTGTGCTCACTTTTGTTACTTGCTACCTTGGTTTTTTATTGTTCCTACTACACAAATAAATATCTACTATCATTACTACACTTGTATCACCATCTCTTCACCGAACTAGTGCACCTATACAATTTACAATTGTATTTGGTGTGTTGGGGACACAAGAGACTCTTTGTTATTTGGTTGCAGGGTTGTTTGATAGAGACCATCTTTATTCTACGCCTCCCCTGGATTGATAAAATTTAGGTCATCCAGTTGAGGGATATTTGCTACTGTCCTACAAAACTCTACGCTTGGAGGCCCAACACGAGTCTACAAGAACAAGGTGTGTAGTAGACATAAATCTCTTTTCTGGTGCCATTGCCGGGGGGGTGAGTGATTGAAGGTATATCTTTAGATCTTGCAATTGAATATTTTAGTTTCTTCTTTTATCACTAGTTTGGTTTATAAGAAACTACTAAAAATGGAATTGAGGTTGCCCCATATTCTTCTTCTTTATCATGTCTTTTTTGAAAATGATGGAAATGAAAATTGTGCTCAATTGATAGAACAAGAATTCAATAAAATGTTTGGCATAAAATCTTTGAATGATAAGCTTGATTGCAATGTTGTTAGTATGAATTCTATGAATATCCAAAATGCTAATGATGATTGCACCAGTCATGACAATTTTTTTTCTTATAAGCATGCCAATTTTTGTGGAGTGGAAATACTTTGTGAAGACATGCCTTATAGGTATGATAGATTATGTAAGGAGCATAAACATGATAGAACCAATTTTTTTCTCAAAGTGATAGATAAATTTGCTACAAAATTATGTTCTCTTTATCCTATTACTTATGAACTTTGCAATAAAGTTGGTCACCTTAATTTCCAATGCATGTTTTTTCTGATCAAATCGTACCCAAATATTGCAATAACTTCATCACCCTTGAACTTTATAATGAAACTTTGTTTATTTTTGGGGTGTGAAGAATTGTCACGTAAAAATGGTTGGTTTGAAGCATTCATATTCACAGATCATGCTGAAACTAATTTGAAATAAATCCATATGTTTTACTTGGTAAATTGTAATGAGAATGTTTATATTGCCAATTATGGAAAGATGGGGAAACCAATAGAATATAAAAGGAATACTAATGATAGGGTAAAGATTTCTACTTTCCCTCCTATTGTCTCTCATGATGAAATAGGTGACGAGAAGGAGCTCCCTATTCAACCAATTTCATCAATAAGAAGCTCAGAAAAATGATTAAACCCACACACATGATGTGGTGAAGAAGAAGAAAAGAAGAAAGAGTGGAGGTAAAAAGGTATCTCTCCCAAATAATGTTGCTCCTATTATTGTTGTGCCTCGTGAGAATGAATCAAAAATAATTGTGGAAGATGATGCAATAGATGACGATATTGCTTCTTTGTCTTATGGCACAATATCTGAAGGAACTATTGAGGATGATTTTGTTATGCCTATTAATCGTTGTGATGATTATGATTCGGAAGATAGTGACACTTCCTATAATCTTGAAAAAAAATTGGCGCCAACTTGGAAAATTATGATACTAGTAATTGTTATACTATTGGTGCTATTCATACTATTAATGATGAGAGTGATCATGCTAATGATATGCAAAACCATAAACTTGGGGATGCTATGTTTGATGAGAATGACATGTTTGAGAATTTATTTGCTGCAATTAATGTTTGTCCCAAGCTTGGGGATGCTATGCTTAATGAAGATGATCTTTTTAGTCCCCCTACTTTGAATGATCAAATTTGTTATAATGATTGCATGCCTCCTACTTATGATGATTGTTGTGATGTGATAACCCACAAGTATAGGGGATCATCTATAGCCTTCTTCGATAAATAAGAGTGTTGAACCCAATGAGGAGCTAAAGGCAGAGCAAATATTGCATCAAGTTCTATCGACCACCGATACAACTCTACGCATGCTTAACATTTGCTTTACCTAGAACAAGAATAAAACTAGAAATACTTTGTAGGTGTGGATAGGTTTGCAAGATAATAAAGAACATGAAAATAAAAGTTAGGTGTTGCTTAGATAAAGAAACAATTAAGTTTAGTAAAACAAGTGTGGATTAGTGGTGGTAGGATTTGCAGACTTGTCCCTTAGCAATTGACTATGTTGCTAGACCCGTAGCAAGTTTTTATGTGGGAGAGGCTACTACTTGCATGTCGTCCCTTACTTGGAATTCTATGCACTTATGATTGGAACTATTAGCAAGCATCCGCAACTACTAACGTTCATTACGGTAAAACACCCAACCATAGCATTAAGATATATATTGGTCCTCCTCCAATCCCGTACGTATCAATTTCTATGATTAGGCTGAAGCTGTTGTCACCCTTGCCATCCAATGCATAGTCCTATAAACATACAACTAACCCTATGGTGTGATCCACATGCACGCTCATATGGTGGACACCAAAGGACATCAACATAACCACAAGCAAATTAAACCAACCATAGCAATTCACCAATTACCGATTGGACAACAAAGATCTACTCAGACATCATAGGATGGCAACATATCATTGGATAATAGTATGAAGCATAAAGCACCATGTTCAAGTAGAGGGTACATCAGGTTGCGGGAGAGTGGACCACTGATATAGAGGGGGGAAGGGGATGAAGATGTTTGTGAAGATGATAGAGTTGTTGGAGTAGATCACCGTCACATGAGGATTGCCCCGGCGGCGTTCCGGTGCCACCGGGAGAGAGAGGGAGAGAGCCCCCTCCTCCTTCTTATTCCTTTGGCCTCCCCCCTAGATGGGAGAAGGGTTCCCCCTTTGGTCCATGGCCTCCATGGCGGCAGAGGGGCAAGAGCCCCTCCGAGATTGGATCTATCTCTCTGTTCTCTTCTGTTTCGCGTTTGTATTTTCTGGCCCTTCACCATTTCTTAAATTCCCGGAGATCCGTAACTCCAATTGCGCTGAAATTTTTACATGTTTTTTCCATAAATTATATTTCTTATGCCCGAAGGAGGGCCCCAACCGACTTACAGGGAGGGCACAAGATACCTGGGCGCACCTGGTGGGTTGTGGAGGGCGTGGGCCTCCGTTAGCGTTGATTCCACCTCAAAAATCATAAATATTCAAAAACAATTCTCTGAAATTTTTTGTCTCGTTTGGTCTTCGTTTGATATGTCTCGCGAGGAGGCGGAGAGATCAAGGCAGGGTACCTCACAAGGTGCCCATGACCCAAGCCATGACGACCGAGGCCAGGCGGGCGCCAGGCGGGCGCCGACCTGCGCAGAGTCCTTGTTTCCTCTTTGGTGCAAACGGGGCCAGCGCAGGCAAGAGTATCAAGCAAAGGCAACCATTTTGGTGCAACAAGACCAGGACAAGGAGAACGACAGGACGGAGGTCATCATGGAGCCCAGGAAGGCGTCATCGACAGAGTCTTTGGTAGGCGAGGACCAACTTTAGTCAGGATAAGTGTACTAGATGTTCCCCTTCAAAATGGCCAATTGTTGGCGCCCTTCCTGCTCAATATTTGGGAAGAGGCCCAGGGCCTCCCTCTATAAATAGAGCTAGCCACCACAGAGAGAGGTATCTGATCAAGATTTTGGGTAGGCCAGAGAGAGAGAGAGGCGACTGAACTCACCCAAGTAGTTCATCGCACCAGCCCAAGAGCAGCCCCTCGCGAGGTTGTTCCCCCCTTGTATTGTTCATCATCAGCCCCTGAGGCAATCCACCACGCCACAAACTAGACGTAGGGTATTACACCACAATGGTGGCCGAACTAGTATAAACCTCGTGTCCCTTGTGTTGTTCTTCGTGTAGTTTAGATCCTTGCGAGGCGACGAGACGCAGGTAAGCAGGAGGTGTGATCACCGCGTGCACCCCAGAGTTCGAACCTTTAGGGTCTGCCGGAACCCGAAATCTGACATTTGGCGCGCCAGGTAGGGGTGTGCCAGAATCCTTCTCCCACCGCCTCGCGTACCATCGCATCGCCGTCACCATGTCCGGCGACCCAACGGGCAACCCCGATCCCCGGGCAGCCTGGCCCGCCCGCGCAGAGCCGCTTGCCCAGGGCGACCTCAACCCTGTGCCCCAGGCGGCCCACGGTCCGCAGGGTGCTGCGGGCCGCGGGCGACGCGGTCAGGCGGCGCCATCTCTCACGCCGCGGAAGATGCGGTCGGCAGCAAGGGCCTCAAGCCACGCCGCGGCCACGGCGCCGTACACCCGGCGGGAGCAGGCAAACTCAAGGGCCGCGCTCATGGTAGCCCAAGAGCTACTACAATGCAGGTTGCTGGAAGGCGGCCGCGATGTGCTACTGGAGCGGGTGGCAGAGCTCCTAGGCTACGCTGCCTCGGGGGCTCACCCCTTTTGCACCCAGCCGCTTCCTCGGGCCCAAGGCGGACCGCACGGAGGCCCCACGCGCGCCCGCACAGCTCCGAGCGGATTCCAGGGCCACTCCAACGCTAATCTGGTCATCGGCGCCGGGCTACCAACAGTGCCGCCTCTGCCTCCGACGAGCGAAGGGGGATTCATTATAGCCCACAGTTCTGGTGGGCCGCCATGCTACCACTCCCAGGTTGGCACCTTGAGTAGGGCTGCGTGGCACACAGGGCACTACAGCGAGGCGTTCGGGGCGGCGGCCCCAGAAGTGTATGTGCCCCATATGGTGGATCAAGGGCACGCGCAGGAGGAAGACCATAGCTTGTTCCTCGGCCCAGGCTGGGGAGAAGAGACACCCGAAGCAGAGCTCTTTCAGGAGCCTAGGTAAGGCCTCGTCGACCGCGCTGGAGGCAGCAACTATCGGGTACCTCTAATTCCTCAGGAACAGGCATACGCTAACCATGGATCACAGGAGGTGCATGTCGTCGCGACGGATGGCTACCCCAATCCAGCAACTTCCTACCCCTTAGGAGGAGGGCACCGGGGGCTGCAGTAGAGGGGCCGAGATCCGTCCGCGCCACCGCGGCGCAAGGAGCAAGGCGTCCTCAAGAGGTAGGCCCTCTGCCGGGGAGGCGCCTCAGGGTCTACCCCCGGCAGAGGACCCATGGTCGTCGGGGGAACCGCTGGTGACCGCTCTATCCCATCGGCGGCGTCCTCGGTCTCCAGCCTTCGTCGATGGCAATAGAGTGTGGCGCAAGGCGGGGCCCTCGTCTGGCGATATGAAGCAAGGCCGGTACCTGTGAAGAAGGCCCAGTGCCTGTGAAGCTCGCCGCCCCGTGACACTCTCACATAATAATGAGTGGGGCTGTACACGCCCCGGAGTCTCCGGAGAGCCGCCCTTGGGCCTCGGGGGCTCCCACCCACACCCAGTGGCAGCACTTAGCTCCGCGCTGGTGAGAATACGTCGAAGACTAGACTAGGTGCTGGACGTGGCCTTTCTGCTTTTTGCCTTTCCCTTGGTTGTTGTTTTTCCCTGTTTGGATTTAAGTTGGATTTGAGCTTGAAACTTGCGTGTGTTCGGGGAGGGGGTGTTTAGTCTCGTTCAAGCAATCTCTTGCATTCTGGCTACCGCTTTGCGTCCATCCAGCTTCAGTTGCCTCCCCTTGTGAGCCCCTCGTGAGCCGGGCCAGGCCAAGCATGAGCGCAACCCGGACTGCCATCGCCACGCCCTCTCAAGAGGTTCTCATTACAGGTTCAATGGGTTCGTTCAAGAGGCACTCAGGACACCACGGCCCCCCGCAGGCTCGCTCAGGGCCCACACGGGTCGAAGGTAAACAAGCCAATTGACTCATCACAAGATCAGTCGCTCGGCGTAGACATGCGGGCGATATCGTGTCTACAAATACGCTAACTGCAAGTTTTTACATGAGGGGCTCCCCCTCCCAAAATGCTCTTACAACCTTCAGGGCCGAGCCCGAACTCTCTCTACGCAGGGTAAAAGTAGGAACAACATGCAGTCAATCGGATAAATCCCCCAATGCATCCTCAGAGGCACCTCTGGAGGCGTCACTGGCATCGCTGGCCTCGCCATTGCCTTCTACGTCGCTGTCATCAGCACCTGGGCCGTTCACCACGCCGCCCTCATCAGCAACCACGACCACACTGTCGTCATCAGCGGTGAAGGCCCTAACAAGGGCGTCCACGTTGTCTTCCACCCAATGCGCCAGATTGCCCCGGATGGCCAGGGGCACCGGTGCGATGGCGGCATCAAAGTCAAAGTGGGGGTCCATGTTCTGAAGAGGACTGAAGACACGGGAAAAAGCACGCCCAAGCAGGGCACGGCTCCTCTCCTCCACCAACCTGTCGGCTCTGCCCGACCGAGTCTCTAGCTGCGTCACCACGTCAGTGAAGAACTGAAGGTTACAAGCATAGTTAACCTCATGAGGCTCCCCAACGGCTGCCTCGCAGATGTTGCCCAAGGCCGTGTTGGACCTTTCCCGGTGCGTGCGGAGCATAGGGACATGCATGTGCTCCAAGGTCTGCCACTGGCGTACCTCGTCCTTGCTCCGCCGCGCGATGACCTCAGCCGCGTCAAGCCTTTGACGGAGAAGAAGCACCTTGGCGTGGGAGGAAGCCAGCTCCACCTGTGTCGCGCCGAGGGCGGCCCCGGCAGTGTCCGCACGCCGCGTCACTTCATCCAGCCTGGCCTTCAGGGCGGCGGTCCTGCCCTCTGCTTCGACCCTGATCAGCTCCAGCCTATCCTCGTACTCGCGCTCGAGGTTCGAACGGGCCTCAGCCACCCGGCGATCAACCTCTTCTAGGGCTCGGGCTTCCCGTGCGGCGACATCATTCTCCGCTTGAGCCACCAGGTGCTCCCTCGTCTCCAACTGCTCGAGGTCGAGGGTACGCTCCACGGTCTCCAGCATCAGCACCTCCGCACGTCTCTGGAGCTCCGCCTGGTCGACCGGGGCCCCCTCCATCGACGCAAGGGCCGCCTCATGCAGCTCCACTTGCTGCTCCAGGGAGCTACTCCGGGCCTGGAGCTCCCACGCCCGCTCCTCTGCAGCCTGGTGCCGCTGGTCAGCCTTCTGGGCCTCCTCGACGGCCTGGGAGCAGTCCTCCCGAGAAGCCGCCAGCGATGCCTCGGCCTTCGCATTATCAAGGTCACGCCAGTGGCACGCAAGGGCAACGGCCACCTTCAGGTTGCGCCTCTCCTCAGCTAGGCGCTGGCCCTCGGCCTCAAGGCGTGCGTCCTCATTGGCAAGCTCTACACCGAGCTGGCTCACTGCATCAGCCGCCCACTGGAGAAACCCTTGGCGAAGGGCGCAGCGCTCCCGAGCGCGCTCAAGCACGTCTTCCGCGTCGACCCCCGCCCCTGGCACGCGCGGAAGGCCACGAATCGGCACTCCCCTTCTGGGCAGGGGGCTGGGGGCTGGCGCCCTCGCGATGGCCAAGCGCGCCACGCTAGAAGCCTGGCCTGGAGCCGGTTCATCCTCCAAGGAAGAATGCAAGACCAGCCTCAACCAGCCGCCGTCCACGACCAAGGGAAGAGCCCGGGGCAGGCTGGCTGCGCCCTAAGAAGGCTCGCGAAGGAGGGTCGTGAGGTGCATAGAATCAAGATGCACTGCAGGATGGCTCACCTCTCCAACCGACCTTAGAACAAGGGCAGTACTCGAGCTCGGGACGCTTGGGGACAGTGGAGAGGGCGAGGCCTGGGGGGATGGCTCCTCGGCCGTCTCCGCGAACTCGGCAGGAAGGGCCCTGCAGGGCAATGGTCAGCTGAAGCGACAAGAAAGCAAGGGACCAAGAAAGGAGAAGGCTTACTCATCAATGGCGAAGTACTTCCTGCGCTTCAATAGGCGGCAGGGGTAATCATCACCCAAGGCCTCCTTTCTCTTTCGGAGAGCCTCGAAGTCCACGCGGAAGCAGCCTAGGAGCTCGACGCAAGGGTCAGTCTGCGACGAGGAAGAATCGCCAAGGTGACCGGCGTCGGGGGCATTTCCCTGGGGCACGCCGCTAGACGCCGCCTCATGGAGGGTGGCCGGGGCCTCGGGGGCCTCTGCCACAGAAGCCGCAGGTCGTGGCTCAAAACCTTCAGCCGCCACGGGGTAGGCCTCAGAAGCCGCCACCACAGGAGTTCCGCGTGGCGTCATTGTCCGACGGCAGCCCCCTCGACCCCCGGCGGCCCTTGCCTCCCGACTCCACCACCTGAAGAAGGACCGCCGCGGGCGACCGGGAGGGCAACCACCGCAACTGGGTACTCGCGAGGTCCCATGAGGCCTGCTGGGCACAACCCCCATTCATGAAAGTTGGGCATCTGCTTCACAAAATAAGCCCTGCCTGAGCAATGGTACAACAAGGCACCCTCTTGCCGGAGGCTGCCGGGGGAAGGATCCCTAGTCAGAATCATGAGAACCTTCCTCAACACTTCAGGCGCCAGATCTTCCTTCTGGAGCCTCATGTGATCGTCACGCCCCCAAAGGTCCACATCCGGCGGGAATGATGCTGGAGAGGGGCAATGCGCCTTTGGAGGAACTCCTTCACCACCTTGGGTGCCGTCACACCGAGTGCCCTCAAGTTCTCGAAGCGATGCCAGACGAAGACGAGCTGGGGTCTCGTGAGCGTCTCATGCACCCAGCCCGAATTGGGAACAACGGGCAAGGTTGGCTCCGAGAGCAGGGGGCTGGGCACTCCGACGTCCACGTACAGCCACTGCTCTCGAAACCCAGTCGCAGGTGGGGGAAGGCTAAAATCAATCCCCGAGGCTACCGCTTTTGGTACGGCGAGGAAGCTTATGCACCCCGAACATTGGGTGGGGTCACTAAGGCGCAAAGAGAAGAAGTGGCGCAGCAAGGCAACTGAAGGAAGGATGCCCACCATCGCCTCACAGACAAAAGCGAAAACGGCAAGAAGAGCAATGGATTCGGGACCCAAATGCATCATGTGGATCTGGTAATGGGAAAGTACGGCGTTGAAGAAATCGGAAAAGGGGGGAACCAGTCCCGCCCACAGGGCGTCGACAAAGTATCGGACCTTGGTGACTATTCTGTCAATGGAGAAGTAAGATGCAGGCCAGACCGTCATCCTCCCACACTCGTTGAATATGGTAGCAAGGGCGGAACTGACCTTGCCCAAGGCTTCCGGGTTGAGTATGATCGACCGATCGACAGCAGGAGCCACCGACGGCGGCGAGCGAGGCGAGGGCACATGCTTCTGCCCTTTCCCCCTCTTCATCGGTGCCATGGCGACAGGAAGGGGGAGGATTCGAGATTGGATTGGAAGCGGAGGCTGGAGCTCGAGAGGAGGAAGAGCAGGAGATGCGCGAGCAGCGAGAAGAGGGATGACTGTGTGCAATGGCGGGTCTGCCTAGCTGGGCGCAAAATAAGGAGGCATGGGGAAATAGGGGCGCCCACGTCCAATTAACCGCCACGCGGCACCCAAGGTCGCAGGCTGATGGGGCCCATGGCGCTTCGCACTTGCCCCTTCGCTTCTCTGCTAAGCCAAGTCCAGACGTGCCTTGGGCCCGGGGGCTACTGTCGGCGTTCTAGGAACGGGGGTACCCAAACTTGCCTGCGTGTGGCCTGCAGCGTGGCTCAGAGAGTGGCCCAGTACGGCCCATCTTCATCGACACACGCTCAAGATGCTCGCCAGGGGCCAAGCCGGACGACAGGAAGCTTCCTCGAGCATAGCCTCATCAGGCTGGCTCGCGAGGAGGCAGAGAGATCAAGGCAGGGTACCTCACGATGTGCCCATGACGCAGGCCATGATGACCGAGGCCAGGCGGGCGCCCGGTGGGCGCAGAGTCCTTCTTTCCTCTTTGGTGCAAAGGGGGCAAGCACAGGCAAGAGTATCAAGCAAAGGCAACCATTTCGATGCAACAAGACCAAGACCAGAAAAACAGCGGGATGGAGGTCATCGTGGAGCCCTGGAAGGCGTCATCGTCAGAGTCTTTGGCAGGCGAGGACCAACTTTAGTCAGGATAAGTGTACTAGATGTTCCCCTTCAAAATGGCCAATTGTTGGCGCCCTTCCCGCTCAATATTTGGGAAGAGGCCCAGGGCCTCCCTCTATAAATAGAGCTAGCCACCACAAAGAGAGGCATCTGATCGAGATTTTGGGCAGGCTAGAGAGAGAGAGAGGCGACTGAACTCACCCAAGCAGTTCATCGCACCAGCCCAAGAACAGCCCCTCGCGAGGTTGTTCCTCCCTTGTATTGTTCATCATCAGCCCCTGAGGCAATCCACCATGCCACAAACTAGACGTAGGGTATTACACCACACTCGTGGCCCAAACTAGTATAAACCTCGTGTCCCTTGTGTAGTTTAGATCCTTGCGACACGATGAGACGCAGGTAGGCAGGAGGTGTGATCACCGCGTGCACCCCAGAGTTCGTACCTTTAGGGTCTACCGGAACCCAAAATCCGACACCATCATCCATTCCTCACCGGGACAATGCTCTAATAATGAGAATTGATGATCATCACACTTCTATTTACTTACAACTCAATATTACAACTCGACACCTATAAAAAAATATGACTCTATATGATTGCCTATGGCAGTGTACTAGGATGTGCAATGATCTAGCGTAACATGTATTAAAAATGATGAATGGTGGCTGAGCCACAACTACTATGTCAGCTATATGATCATGCAAAGCAATATGACAATGAATGCTCAAGTCATCAAAACGGAAGCAATGGAAGTTGCATGGAAATATATCTCGGAATGGATATGGAAGGGCTATAGTAGGTAGGTATGGTGGCTTTTTTGAGGAAGATATAATAAGTCTTATGTGTGATAGAGCGTATCATATCACGAGGTTTGGATGCACCAGTGAAGTTTGCACCGACTCTCAAGGTGAGAAAGGGCGATGCACGGTATCGTAGAGGCTAGCAAATTGCGGAAAGGTAAGAGTGCGTATAATCCATGGACTCACATTAGTCATAAAGAACTCATATACTTATTGCAAAAGTTTATTAGGCCTCGAAGCAAAGTACTACTACGCATGCCCCTAGGGGGATAGATTGGTAGGAAAAGACCATCGCTCGTCCCCGACCGCCACTCATAAGGAAGACAATCAATAATAAATCATGCTCCAACTTCATAGCATAATGAGAGACTATACATGCATGGTTCGGGAATCACAAACCTTAACACCAATATTCTTACTAACCACAATGGTTCACTAGTACATCACACATATTCCATCTCTATATCGTGAAACTATTCCAAGGAATCAAACACATCATATTCAGTGATCCACAAGTTTAATGTAGGATTTTATGACTAACCATGCAAATGACCAATTCCTGTTGCCTCTCTAAATAGATATAAGTGAAGCATGAGAGTTTGGTTCTTTCTACAAAAGACTTGCACATGGTCTAATAAATATAAGTGAAGCAAAA
Source organism: Triticum aestivum (assembly GCF_018294505.1). NCBI lineage: Eukaryota > Viridiplantae > Streptophyta > Magnoliopsida > Poales > Poaceae > Triticum > Triticum aestivum. The sequence goes on along the minus strand of NC_057810.1, from coordinate 457,027,652 downwards.
GAGCAATCTACAAACAATGGTTTTCTATGTGAAGAGAAACATGCAATCCAAACTTCAAATGATATAAGTGAAGCACATGAAGCATTATATAAAGCCATACTCAAAAGATATAAGTGAAGTGCAATGAGAATTCAATAAATAAACCATGGACTATCTCATATTAGCATGGTGCATAAAACAAAAATGAAAACTAAACACAAAACACGCTCAGAGATTTACACTTATCACATGAACGAAACAAGAACGAAAACATACCGATACTTGTTGAAGAAAGATGGGATGCCTTCCGGGGCATCCCCAAGCTTATACGCTTGAGTCTCCTTGAATATTTACTTGGGGTGCCTTGGGAATCCCCAAGCTTGAGCTCTTGCCTCTCCTCCTTCTCCTCATCTCGAGACCTCCTCGATCTTTGATCACTTCATCCACACAAAACTTAACAGAAAACTTGTGAGATCCGTTAGTATAATAATGCAAATCAATACTTTAAGTATTGTTGCAAACCCATTCATATTTTGTTTTTGCATTGCAACTACTATAATATAACTTTTCCATGGCTCATACCACTGATATAATCGATAGTTTCATCAAAACAAGCAAAACAATGCATCAAAAATGGAATATGTCTTAAACAGGACAGTCTGTAGCAATCTGAACATCTATCATACTTCTGTAGTTCCAAAAATTCTAAAAATTTAGGAAAAAATAACAAAATACACAAAAAGTTTCAGAAACAACGTTCCAGTAAAAAGGAAAATTCACGCGCTACAACAAAGTTTATGTTTTTACACCACACATACCAACAAGCAATCTAATCATCCTAAAGGCAAATCTTGGCACATTATTTTTATAATACAATGGATTTGTACAAGGGGATAATTATTTTTGTTTAAAAGTTTCTGGAATTGAGATTCACAAAATTTCCATGGGCATGAACAAAGTCCGAGTCTAGCTCCCAGTTTAGTAATGCTCATCTCTCTCACTTTCACTTTTCTTTTTGAAAAAGTTTTAGGTTCCCCTCTATTTTTTTGGTTTTTAAACTTTATAGAGGCACAAAACAGAATAAAATGACTCTCTAAAACTTCCGGGTTGTCTCCCTGGCAGCGCTTTCTTTAAAGCCATTAAGCTAGGCATAAAGTGATCAAGTAATCGATCCTCCCGGATCCCAAGGTATATCAAAGCCAATTTTAATTAGCAATGACTTATAATTTAGTAGTGAGCACAAAGAAACATATATCATGCAATGACGAATTCTAACTCTCTTCCTATGCATTAGCATGTCATAAAAGAACAATTCCTGCACATCAAGTAAAGGCCAATACATAGCATAAGAAGTTTCTTGCAATTTTTTCGTGTTGGAAACATAAAGAGGCGGAGATGTAGTAGTTCCTCTCCCATAATAATTGCAAGTAGCAGCAGCAAGCACATGCATATCATATTCATCAAAGTCATCATGTGCACCACTAAAAGGCAAGCCATCAATATAATACTTAATAAGCGCAAACTTCTGCGATATAGTGTAGTTTGGAGAATTCAAAAAGATAATAGGACTATCATGTGTGGGTGCAATAGCAACAATTTAATTCTTAACATAAGGAACTATATCAAATTCATCCCCATAAGCATAATTCATATTGGCATCTTGGCCACAAGCATAGCAAGCATTAGGTTCATCAAAAAGGGATATTTCAAATTGTGGCACCCCAGGTCAAAGCAACCAGTTTACTTTGTATGGCCAGCCCAGAGATCAAGTCTTCTGGGAACACATAACAACATGGTACAGAAACAACCACTTTATTGATGCTAGCTGGAACATAAGTCTGATATTACATCAAGTTGCGAGGCCAAGCGGCACACATGGTGCGGCTGAACAGTATATACATTATTTAATGAACATGAAGGGGCCTCGATCACATAAACTACGCGGCAGCGGAACGACGACGAAGTGGAATTCCATAGCATAGGGACACCGACGTGGACACGATCTAGACACGGGAAGCTCTCTGGTCCAATATGACTTGCCTGAAATCTGGCATGACACATCAGGCCAGTACATTGAATGTACTTGCAGGCTCACAACAAACATAAGCATGATGGCAAACAATATCATGACAATTATTCAGGTTAATGCAATGCAAATTATACTACTGATGCGGTGAAACCAACTTGTGCACTGAGTCCCTCGTACTCGCTTACCAGATGGGTTACCTCGTAACCGAGCGGTGATCATACCCAGATCACAACTGAAACCAACATTCATGATCAGCTCATGATCCCATAGATCATCACAAAACCTGTGCTAACAATAAATCTTTAGTGTGCAAGGTTACTTATAAATGTTGATCCATGGTGTGACTTACTCATGAGTTTTGTCTGTAACTGAGGACGCGGCTATCGATAGATTAAATACACTCTACAGTGGTAGCGCACTTTACCCACATCACGGAATCCTTGGCCTCGACATCCCATTCGTGTGGACCAACGGTATTCCAACGAAACCCTTCCCTTGCCATGACACTCTCCAGGCCACTCCACCAACTCCCTCTCAGGGCTAAGTCATGGGTGGCCCCGTGCCTACCAAAGGCATCAACGACCACCGTTATGGCAAAAATGGTCCCAAACGGGGACAAGGTACCATAAAAACAATAGGGCACACAAGGTTATGTCTGCTTACTGGGCTATGGTATCGCACGCCCATAACCTTCCCTCGTTAGAGGCGCCGGCAAGAGGCATGACAACGGACCGAATCAAGACCTCCCCATAAAGGTAAATGTGGTCGCACCGAGGAAAAACCCGATTATGTGGCACCATGACTTGATCAATGTTATATTCAAGTTGGATTATTATCAGGTTTAACTTGAAAATAAAATCACCCCAAGTCATCCGATGCCATGATCATGCAACTATTCGACATGCAAAGCATAACACTCCCATGAACAGATCAACATCATAAAAATGATTTTCTTGCACTAATCATCATCAAACTTACTGGTTCTACTTCACTGGTGTTTATCATGCATCATTTTAATTATCTCATCATTTATAGGAAAATCCATTTATCATGAAGAAACTACCATTATTCATAAAAGCATGTTCACTAGTTAAAACTTTATTCTACTTGACAAAACTAGTTCATGCATTCAACCAGTAACTTAAGCAAGCATTTCAATCATACCAAAGTAACTAGCACTAAACAATATTTATTTATCTAATTTAAATGCATAAAAATAGCTCATATTCAAGTAAGAAAAAACATAGATATTGAAATGACACCATCCAAATATTGGTGTGGCTTGCTTTAGTTCAGAGGAGGTTCACACTCCTCTTGGTTATCTTCAAGACAAGTCTCTCCCTCTAAAAATATATAGCCACAAAACAAATTATCAAAAACCATTCTAAAAATTACCAGAAATTCTAGGCAGCAAAAAATTCCACACTTTGGTGTGCTTCTAGAGCTCTTCAAAACAAACACAATGCAAAAAGAATCAACTCATTTGGACTTATAGTTTAGAAGTTATCACTGGTCAAAGTTCTGGTCAAAATTTTGAATTAATTTGAATTAAACAAAAAAATCAGGGGGGTGATGTCAATGGCGTGAACGCAGAATACGCACCCACTCATACCGCGTAGGGAGCGAGTGGAGAGGCTGACAGCGGGCCCCACCAGTCAGGAGGGAGAGGGGGAAGAAGAAACAGAGCACGTCGGTGCTTCGCCAGAGCTCAGGCCAGCGAAGAGAGGTCCTTGGGCGATTCCAGAGGGATAGAAGTGGAGAGGGGGGTCATGGCGCACCTGCCTGTACTCGTGGCTTGTCCGGGGATGGCCGGAGCTGCTCGCAATCAAGCTCGCAAGCGGCGATTGCTGTCGGGACTCACCGGAGAGGAAGAAGGCGACAAAGAGGGGCGACTCCAGGGGCTCCAGTGCTTCCAGACGGGACCAGTGGACCTCCAAGGATGTGCCTGCGGGGTGGATCGAGCTCGAGGGGCTCTGGAACAGCATGGAGGGGCTGCGGGGTCACCGGCGAGCTTGGGTCAGGGACGGCGGCCAGAGGCCTGCCCGGCCGGGCTGCGGCTAAACTACGGGGTCTTGGTGGTTGGGTGGTGTGGTTTGAGGCTTCGGAGCGGAGGGAGGTGAGGGAGTCCCGGATTAAGGGGCCCTCGGACAGCCGGACTATATGCATATGCTGGACTGTTGGGCTATGAAGGTACAAGATAGAAGACTTCGTCCCGTGTCCGGATGGGACTTTCCTTTGCGTGAAAGGCAAGCTTGGCGATTCGGATATGAAGATTCCTTTCTCCGTAACCGACTCTGTGTAACCCTAGCCCCCTTCGGTGTCTATATAAACCAGAGGGTTTAGTCAGTAGGACAAGGATGATCATAATCATAGGCTAGCTTCTAGGGTTTAGCCTCTACGATCTCGTGGTAGATCAACTCTTGTAATACTCATATCATCAAGATCAATCAAGCAGGAAGTAGGGTATTACCTCCATCGAGAGGGCCCGAACCTGGGTAAACATTGTGTCCCCCGCCTCCTGTTACCATTAGCCTTAGACGCACAGTTCGGGACCCCCTACCCGAGATCCGCTGGTTTTGACACCGACATTGGTGCTTTCAATGAGAGTTCCACTGTGTCGTCACCGTAAGGCTTGATGGGTCCTTCAATCATCTACAAGAATGCAGGCCAGGGTGAAGTTTTTCTCCCCGGACAGATTTTCGTATTCAGCGGCTTCACACTACGGGCCAACTCGCTTTGCCATCTGGAGCAGATTGATAACTTCGCCCCTGGCCATCTGGTCAGGTTTGGAAGCTTGAACTACACCTCCGACATCCGCGGAGACTTGATCTTCGACGGATTCGAGCCCATGACAGCCGCGCCCTGCCGCCACGATGAATATGACCTAAATCTGTCATCAAACGGTGTGCGGGGTGTAGCGCCTGTAATCGCTCTGGCCTTAAATCCAGAGCAGAGCGCGCCATCCAAGAACGGGGAGCTCAACCTCACCACAAAGGCCGCAGACTCAGCGGCGCTAGAGCCGAACACATATCTGGCCTCCAACGAGGCTTGTGTTTTCGGAACCTCGGACTCGTCTCGGGCCATAGGCTCCGAATCGCGTGTATCCGCACACATCGAATCTGACCGGGCGCCGATCTTAGAGTTCAGCTCCGCGGACATCTTCCAACACTCACCCTTAGGAGATGTGTTAAACTCATTAAAGTCCCTCTCCCTGTCAGGAGATTCTTGGCCGAACTATGTCCGGCTTGAGTGGGAAGTGGACGACGAAGAACTCCGTTACCCACCCACTACCCACATGATAGACACTGTCGACGATCTGACCGACATGCTTGATTTCGACTCCAAAGACATCGACGGCATGGACGACGATGCCAGAGAAGAACAGGAACCACCGCCCATAGGGCACTGGACAGCCACCTCCTCATACGACATATACATGGTGGATACACCCAAAGAAGACAATGAAGAAACTACGGACCCAGCAATGGAACAGGACGAGCAAGGTGATGGCAAACACAGTCCGGGGCCCCTGTCCAATCATAGTGATGCCGAAGACTCCAATTATTAACCTGTCTCTCAAGAGGAGAATAGTCTGGATGATGATGCATTCATCGTCCTAGAAAAACAATTGGAACAAGAACACCTCCACCAGAGACTTGTCGCCACCGCGATCCTGAAGAAGCAGAAACAACGGCTTAAAGCCGCATAGGATATGCTCAATGATAAATGGAACGAAGTGCTCGACACTGAGGAAAAATACGACGACAATCACCAAACATAGAGCTACCCCAAACGCAAACTGCTGCCCGAATTCGATGACGATGCTATTGCACCCATACCACCGAATAACAATACGGCCGATCAACCAGGCCAACCACCTTGTGGTCGAGATAGAGCCGCTAACATCACCGCATAGAAAAATGCACCCCCTCCCCATAAAGGAAAGGAGGTCGCAACCCAGACCAGAAACATGATTTACGTGAAGACCCGGACAAAAGGGCTGGCAGAACCAGGTCCATTTATGGATCCAGGGAACATGTTCCCGCACAGGATCAAGGCCATCAAACCAAACATGCCGGTCACTTACCAAATCGGAACCAACACCGAACACTACAACCATCGGACCCACGCCACGACACAGCCAAATACAAGGGTGCCGCACACCCCCTGTGCTTCACCGATGAGGTGCTGGATCATGAATTTCCAGAAGGGTTTAAACCTGTGAATATCGAGGCATATGACGGAACGACAGACTCTGTGGTCTGGATAGAAGAATTTATTCTTCACATCCACATGGCTCGTGGAGACGATCTCCACGCCATCAAATACCTACCCCTCAAGCTAAAAGGACCAACTCGGCACTGGCTGAAAAGCCTCCCCGAAAATTCCATCGGAAGCTGGGAAGAACTAGAGGATGCTTTTAGGGCAAATTTCCAAGGGACCTATGTCCGACCTCCAGGATGCAGACGATCTAAGTCACATAACCCAACAACCCGGAGAGTCGGCCCGTAAGCTTTGGAACCGATTTCTCACTAAGAAGAACCAAATCATCGACTGTCCGAATGCCGAAGCCTTAGTAGCTTTCAAACATAGTGTTTGGGATGAATGGCTAGCCAGACACCTAGGCCAGGAAAAGCCAAAGACAATGGCAGCCTTAACCACCCTCATGAACCGCTTTTTCGCGGGAGAGGACAGGTGGTTGGCCCGTAGCAGCACCAGCAATCCTGGCACATCCGAAGTCAGGGATGGCATTGGAAAGTCACGACACAATAAAAACAGAGGTCAAAATAATGAAGAAAGCCTAGACAATACAGCGGTAAACGCCGGATTCAATGGCTCTAGACCCGGTCAATGGAAAAAGTCACTTAAAGGCAGCAGAGATGGCCCATCTAGCCTAGATAAAAATTCTAGAAAGGTCCTGCCAAATTCATGGCACCCCCGATAAACCAGCCAATCATACCAATAGAGAATGTTGGGTCTTCAAGCAGGCCGGCAAGCTCAACGCCTAACACAAAGGGAAGGGACAGCAAAGCAAAGACAAGGACGAATCTCGCGACCCAAATATGGGGGGACAGAAGAAATTTCCACCGAAGGTCAAAACAGTGAACATGATTTATGTCACTCATATCCCAAAGAGGGAGCGCAAACGCGCATTCCAAGACATATATGCTATAGAGCATGTCGCCCCCAAATTCAACCCATGGTCGGCCTGTCCGATCACCTTCGATCGCAGGGATCATCCGACTAGTATCCGTCACGGGGGCTCGGCTGCCTTAGTGCTCGACCCAATAATTGACAGATACCACCTCACCCGAGTCCTTATGGACGGTGACAGTAGTCTCAGTCTGATATATCAGGACACTGTCCGCAAGATGGGGATAGACCCGTCAAGAATCAAGCAGAGTAGCACTACCTTTAAAGGAGTAATACCAGGCATAGAGGCCCGCTGCACGGGCACCCTAACATTGGACGTCGTCTTCGGCTCTCCCGATAACTTTTGAAGTGAAGAGCTAATCTTCGACATTGCTACGTTTCGAAGTGGATATCACACACTACTCGGACAGACAGCCTTCGCCCGTTTCAATGCAGTCCTGCACTTCGCGGCGGCTCTAGTAGCCGAAGCATGAAGCGGCCTTTTCAAGCCGAATAGCTCATCGTTCCTCAAGACCGCGGACAAAGCCAAGCGTGTTCAGCGCACACCTATGGGTAAAAGCTCAGATAAACCTGAGCTTGTTTAAGCATCCCTGCCACCACAGATCGCCCCATAAGAAGACTATACATGTTTTCCCGTATACATAAATATACACTCAAAATTCCTTGGGTAGCGCTGGGGGCACCTTGCATGTAAGAAGTCTATAGTTCGGCTTGACCCTATTCGGACTCAAGAAGCTATAGTTCACAGTTCATCAAAACCAACAAACTATACCCACGGCTGTAATAGATTCTTTCACCTGGTTCTTTCTTTTTTATAGACAGGCCATCATGATATACCCTTCAAGGACACTGCACAACAGAGACAAAGGCACAGACGTGCAGCAGGGTCCTGTTTCAAGGTTTCTGTTTAGATTAAGACCCTGTGTAATCCTTTTTTCTTATTATTCTCTCTTGTTGTTTCATACCCTCCTGGCATATAAAACGCCCAGGAAAGATATCGGCAGTATTCGCGAACTATAAATTCGCCATACTAAAATGGATGTTATAGAAGCAGCCAGTAGTGTGTTGTGAGAACTATGTTCTCACCATAGGCGCTCTCTCCCCACGTCGGGTCATAGCATGCGCCTTGAGGTCAGGTTTCATTACCGGGGGCTGTACCCAGCTCGGTATATATTGAAAAGTCCGAATACCTTCGGGAGTGTTCGGCGTCGCGAGTTTTGGCCTTATATACATCAGCTCCAAATCATGTCTTTGGTCAATAGTTGGGTTTCCCGGCTCATGTGCTTGCTACCTTATGTTCCGTTCTATCGACTAAGGTGGCAAAGGGAGAACTACTGCGATTGTGCCCTGGTTCATTCGGACAAGCACCTATGTAGAGAAAGCCGAAAACTGACTGTCATGATAAGGCGAGAGCTGGTCAACCACTCGATGACTTAGCGGAATCTTCGCGATTCCTCCGGATTAACCAAGGACCGGTTTACTGGTCATATATGTAAACACACCGTATTCGGATAAACGCGGACATACCAGGGGCTATATAGTAGCCCCACCATCAAACTCCTATGGCTAAGTGAAGGTGTTAAAGCTCTATAGTCCGATTGCCTAGTTCGCCGCACTAACACCTCCTTAACGGACCAAGACATTGAGTCAAGTGTGGTCATGTGCTTTTCCAAACACCTCTGCATTATACGCGAGGGGGCTGAAGCCGACGACTGCAAACTTTCAGGTTATATACATATATACATAAACGGCCGCACAGGAGGCACTAAAATACTTTACGGGCAAAAGTATAAACACAACCTTCATTATCATAAGCATTGTTTTTACAGTTCGGATACATGTTACTCGAACATAATATTCTTCGATCACTGACCCTCTATCAAGCGGGCACCCTCTAAGACTTGTTCAAAATATTGATCTGGTGTGTCCTGACCCCTGGGTGGACCCCCTGTTGCAATATCGGTGGCCTTCATCTTCACCCAATACGTCTTCACACGGGCAAGGGCCATCCATGCACCTTCTATGCATGTTGACCGCTTGACAACGTCGATATGCGACACCGCACAAACAAGTTGTTGCACTAAACCAAAATAACTATTTGCAGTTGGTCCCCCAGGCCACAACCGGTCCATGACAGCCTTCATGGCAAGTCCGGATATCCGGTGGAGCTCGGCCCATTCGGCCATCTGCTCATTCAATAGCAGCGGATGCCTTGGCATGATAAACTGTGACTAGAAAAGTCGTTCCACTTCATGGCCTTCTTGGGCCTGGGAAAACTGCGTCGCATCAGAAGAACTCTTTGACAAGTCTAAATATGCGTCAGGAGAACTCCACATTTGATCAAGCGGGGCATACTTCGGATCGCCGAACTTAGCTCGTAATAAAAAGGGCTTCCCAGCCGTGATCTCCCCGGCTTTCAGGATCTCCTCCCATGCCGCTCTGGCCTCTGGTCAGGTTTCCTTTGCCGCTTGTAAGGCCTTCTCAAGGTCCGCCTTTTTTTCTTTGGTCTCTTTCTCGAGAAGTGCATATTGGCTAGCGGCATCCCTTAGCTCAAGCGCCATGTTGGATATTTTTACCTCACTCAGGCGATGAGCAGCCTGTTTGGCATTTAAATTCACCATCTGCCTTCTCCGCAGCCGCATTGCTTATCCTGGCTTGCTTCTTTGCCGAGCAAGCTTAGCCCGAAGGGTCTCCACGGCGGCAGCACCATCTGCAGTCAAGCATATTATAAATTCCAGCATCAAGCTCCTATTTATACTCACTGACCGCCCAAAAGACATACCTTGCGCCTCGTCAAGGCGCTTGTTAACGAGCGTGATGTCATCATCCGCTACATCGAGTTGCTGCTTCAGTTCGGCAAATTCGGCAGCCCGGCCAGTGGCTGGGGCTGCAGCCTCCTGTGTACAAATTAGCAAAATCATTACTTGAGCTTATTTATCTTTCGATCCTCTGATCGCCCCGTTCGGAGGGAAAGCAGAGTCTCAGGGGCTACTATCTATACACAATACACATTGCGTACCTCAAAGCCTCTTAGTAGGCTCGTAAAGGCTTCATTCAATCCGCTTTTTGCGGACGAAATTCTCTCAATCACCGTACCCATTAAGGTATCATGTTCCTCCGAGATAGGCGCTTGCCGCAGAAGACCCGTCCATGTGTCCGGATGTATATCGGACAGTCCGGGGCTTTTGTTGTTGATCTCTCTAGGAGCCGAACACCCCGGACCTCGGGCGGCCGAAGAGTTATCTTCTGGCCTTGTCCTCCTTTGCGGATCGGGAGAGATCCTCCGGGACGACACCTCGCGGTCGTCCGTCTTATGGGGCGGGGAAGTATGAGGCAGCGTTTCGCTCTCCATCATCTCCGGAAGAAGATCCCCCGAAGACAAAGATTGTTGAGGGAGGCTATAGGCCGAACTGCAAAACATACATTTCAGATAATACCCTCACAAACAAGAAAAGAATGGGGTATGCTTATTAAAGCACCTTTGTTCACTTACGGTTTGGATAAGGGTTGGCCCCCTTGTGGGCACTGTGCGGCAATATCGCTCCCCTCCCGAATCCGCGCCCCCTGATAGGGATTTCTTCCCTCGCTTGGAGGCCTTTGCCTTCAGGTCTTTAGGGGTAGCTCTCTTCTTCCCGTGGGGGGAGGGAATGTCAGATTTTCCTCCCTTTTCATCCTTCGACACGGGAGTTCCGATTTCCCCGGATATAGTGCGTGACGCGCCTCCGGTATGAAGGCGACTTTGGGCCTCTCCACTCCCCTCCTTTTCTTCCCTCAACGGCACTTGATAGGGTGTCGGAGCCATCATCCTGGTTAACACTGGGTCCACTGAGTTTTCGGGCAGAGGGGCCGAACACCTGATCCTCTCTGCCTTCTTTACCCAGCCCCGGCAGAGTATGCTTTTCTCAGTTTTGTTATGGGAAACTTAAACTGAAAACATGTTCGGAAATTGAGTACTTACCAGGGAATCCGGATGGTTACAATCGAGGCCTGCGTCCTCGATGGTGTCCGGACACCTTTTTCGTGACCCGAAGAATAATTCATACATCCCTTCGAGCGTTGTGCCGAAGAAGTGCTGAATGGTTCATGGTCCTTCTGGATTGAACTCCCACATACATAGAGATTAGCGCTGGCATGGCAAGACCTGACGGACTAACATAACTTGGGTTATCGTGACAAGATCGATGTCCTTCTTAATAAGGTCTCGAATGCGGCTTTGCAGTATTTGAATTTCATCTAGCGATCCCCAATCCATCCCCTTGTTGATCCACGATGCAAGTTGTGGCGGAGGCCCGGATCGGAAGGCGGGTGAAGCCACCCACTTGGTACCACGGGGCTCTGTGATATAAAACTACTCCCGTTGCCATAGGCCGAGAGCTGCGGTGAAGGAACCCTTTGGCCAGACGATGTCGGCCAATTTGCTTATGAAAGCACCTCCGCACTCTGCTTGTCTCCCGTCTATCACCTTTGGCCTTACATTGAAGGTCTTGAGCCATAAGCCGAAGTGTGGAGAGATACGGAGGAAGGCCTCACATATGATAATGAATGATGAGATGTAGTGGAAGGAGTCCGGAGCTAGATCATGGAAATCTAATCCATAGTAAAACATGAGCCCTCGAACGAAGGAATGAAGAGAGAAACCTATCCCCCGGAGGAAGTGAGGGATGAATACAACCCTCTCTTTAGGTCTAGGAGTAGGCATAACCTGCCCTTGTGCAGGAAGCCTGTGAAGGATCTCCGCAGCCAAATACCTCGCCTCCCTGAGCTTCGTGATATCCTCCTCGGTGATGAAAGAAGCCATCCACCGTCCTTGAAAGATGGATCCAGACATAACCTGAGGCTTGAAGCGACTGGTTAAACCTTGGGTATTAGAACTCGAGGTGGGAGGAGGAGGGGAGCGGCGTAGAGGGGAAAGGTGGGTCTCGGCCTCCTTATAAAGAGACGAATATCAAACGTCCCCAAGTGGCCTTAAAACATGCCTATTCCCAAGGAATCAAACCAACGGGACGGTTGGGTTACCCACGCCCATGTTGATGAGAATCCCGTAATAAGGCGACACGATCTCCGCTTCAACAAGACGTGCCAATAAAACCGCCTCGCGAAGCGTGGAGCAGCAGGTCGGGAAAACGATTCTAAATAATGGTCGGACATGATGTAATGTCGTGTTGTAAAAGCTATTAGCGGATTGAACTTGTGAAAACATTATGCTCTCCACGGTGGTATATGGAATTTTTTTGCAGATCCAGATATGATTCTTATGTTCAAGATCTAATTTGGAGTATTCAGAGAAGGAACCCGCCTTGCAATATCGAAGACAATCTGCGCGCCGGACTTATCATCATTGAAGCCTGGTTTAGGGGATACTGAGGGAGTCCCGGATTAAGGGGTCCTCGGACAGCCGGACTATATGCATATGCCATACTGTTGGGCTATGAAGGTATAAGATAGAAGACTTCGTCCCGTGTCCGGATGGGACTCTCCTTTGCGTGGAAGGCAAGCTTGGCGATTTGGATATGAAGATTCCTTTCTCTGTAACCGACTCTGTGTAACCCTAGCCCCCTCTGGTGTCTATATAAACTGGAGGGTTTAGTCCGTAGGACAAGGACGATCATAATCATGGGCTAGCTTCTAGGGTTTAGCCTCTATGATCTTGTGGTAGATCAACTCTTGTAATACTCATATCATCAAGATCAATCAAGCAGGGAGTAGGGTATTACCTCCATCGAGAGGGACCGAACCTGGGTAAACATTGTGTCCCCCGCCTCCCATTACCATTAGCCATAGACGCACAGATCGGAACACCCTACCCAAGATCCGCCGGTTTTGACACCGACAAGAGGGGCTCTATATATAGCCTAAGGTGGAGGCGGGGGGTACGTGGCATCGCCAGAGTTCTCTCGAAGCCGACGAGCAACGACGAGGGGTGCTAGTTAGGGGGCGGGGTGAAGAGCTTGGTGGTCACACAGGAGCTATTGCAGCTCGCGGACGAGCACACGGAGCAGAGGGGGAAGAAGACAGGGGCACGGGCGCACTATGGCTTTTGTCCACGACGTACCCGTGCTCGCTGCGGCGTCTCTCGCATCAGCGAGCGCTCGGGAGGGGTTATTGGTGATGACTCGAGGATGCTGATGCAGTGCGACAGTCGTTGGCGAGCTCTGGCTCGAGCACGCGTCGAACAGAGGCACTGACGCGACACAGAGCGCGTCGAACACATGCCAGCGCTCGTGTCCTCACGCGGTCACCATGATGGCATGGTCAAGATGACACACATACTCGGCCAAACCTTGTCTGGGGTGTTGTTCATGCAGTGTTAGGTCTAGGAAAGTTGAGAACTCAATGCCAGGCCGACCAGATAGGACTTGAGCAAGCTGGCAAGTTTCTGGTCAGAAACTTGGTCGCCAAGTTTGGAGTGCTTCTAGAAGGTGATTAGGGCTGATCTCCCGGGGTTAAGCTTTTCTTAGGAGGGTAATGAGGCTCAAGAAAAACCAGCTCCATTAGATCAATGAAAAATATACTTGCTACACAAAGTGTATTTTTAGGCCAGAAGTGAAATGATTTTTTGTAGCAAAAATATTACAAAAAGTCATGCAATATTTTTGCTCAGGAAGGTGGGCAAAGGTTCACAGAATATTTGGAGTTATCTCAGGATTTTTGGAGCATTAAAAATGAGGGTTGCTTTGGAGCACTAGTTTCTAAAATGAGTTTGAGAAAAGAATTTGAATATTTCTTTTATGAAAAATATCCCTTTGGCCATTTTGGGATTTTTTCAGAGAAATGAGGTTGAATGAGAGGTTGATGGGTCACTTGGGTGAAAGTCAAGGGCATGCCCAAGTGATAAGTCCATTTGAATTGATCCCGAAAACACAAATCCAAAGCAAGGGCAAATAATGTCCGGAAAAAGACAAAAGGCAAAATCCAGGCTGTTACAAACCTCCCCCACTTAGGATGAATCTCGTCCTCGAGATTCAGGTTCTCGAGAAAACAGTTCTGGGTAGGCAGTCCTTAAAAATTCCTCTCTTTCCTAGGTTGCCTCTTCCTCGGTGTGATGCTCCCATTGAACCTTATAAATCTTATCACTTTGCTGCGAGTGACTCTCTCTGTCTCATCCAATATTCTGATCGGTTTCTTCTCATATGTTAAATCCTTGGCAAGTTCTATCTCAGCCATATCAGTCCTTTTCTCTGGTGGTGAGATACATCTTCACAATTGTGAGACATGGAACACATTGTGTACTTCTGACAATTCTGGGGGCAATTCCAACTGATAAGCAATTGTTCCGACTCTGGTCATGACTGGAAATGGACCAATATATCTGGGTGCCAATTTTTCTCGGGTCTAAAATCTCTTGACTCCTTTCATAGGAGTGACTCGGAGATACACGTGCTCTCCAGTTCGAAACTGATCTGTCGGTGCTTTGCATCATAATAACTCTTCTATCCTGACTTGGCCAACTGCAGTCTGTCTCAGATCTCCTTGACTTGCTTCTCAGCCTCCATCATTAAATCCATTCCGTAAATGTGGTTGTCTCTGGTCTGAGACTAGTTTAGCACAGTGCGGCACTTACAGCCATACAGAGCTTCATAAGGTGACATCTTCAAGCTGGTCTGGAAACTGTTGTTGTAGGAAAACTCGGCATAAGGCAGACAGTCTTCCCATTTGGATCCTTGGGCCAAAGCACATACTCAAAGCATATCTTCGAGTATTTGATTTACTCGCTCGGTCTGTCCGTCTGTCTGGGGATGATAAGTTGTGATGTATTTCAGGGCAGTCCCCAAAGCTTGATGAAGACGTGACCAAAAGGCTGAAGTGAAGAGAGACCCTCAATCGGAAATGATTGTCTTTGGCACTCAATGCGAAATGATGATTCTGTCCACATATAATTGTGCAAGTTGATCGGCACGGTAGGTTGTCCGGATGGGAAGGAAGTGGGCTACCTTCGTTAATGTGTCCACTATTACCCATATTGCGTCATTCCCTCGGTGGGTCCTTGGTAGACTGGTGATGAAATCCATATAGACACCATCCCATTTCCATTATGATACAGGTAGGGGCTGAAGGAGTCCTGCAGGCTTTTGGTGTTCCGCCTTTACTTTGTTGCATATATCATAGTAAGCAACAAAATATGCGATTCTTTCTTCATCCCATCCTACCAGAATACCCAATGAAGGTCTTCGTACATATTGGTACCACCTGGGTGAATTGAATACGAAGATTCGTGTGCTTCTGCCAATATCTTCTTTCTCAGATCTGTTGGGTTGGGTACAAAAATCCTTCCTCAAAACCTTAGCGTACCTTGCTGGTCCTTAGAGAAATCATGTGTCTTTCCTTCTCGCATATGCTTGGCATGTGATTGAGGTGACACGTCATCTGCCTAGGCTCTGCGAATTTCCTCCTTGAGGGTAGAAGCAACTTCCAATATGCTGGCAAGACTGGCATAAACTATCACCAAGTTGAGCTGAGCAATCTCATCATGAAGTTCAGGAGACAAAGAATCCATTAAAGCGTTCAGGCTGGCAGGCTTGCGGCTGAGGGCATCGGCAACCACATTAGCTTTACCCGGGTGATAATTTATCCCGAGGTTGTAATCCTTGACCAACTTGAGCCATCTTCACTGACGAAGGTTTAAATGGTTGAGTGAATATATATTTGAGACTCTTGTGGTCGGTAAATATCCGACACCTTTTCCCAATAAGATAGTGTCTCCAAATTTTCAAAGCATGCACAACAGCGGCCAATTCCAAATCATGAGTTGGGTAGTTCCCTTCGTGAGGCCATAGTTGTCGGGATGCATAGGCCACAACCTTGCCATCTTGCATGAGTACACATCCAAAGCCTTTCCTGGAGGCATCGCAGTATACATAAAATTGTCGTAGATGTCAGGAAGAGTCAATACGGGTGCTGACGTCAGTCTGGTTTTTAGCTCACTGAAGCTTCTTTCGCAGTCCTCAGTCTATTCAAACTTATTATCCTTCTTGAGGAGCTTTGTCATTGGCTTGAAAATCTTAGAGAATCCTTCAATAAAATGGCGGTAATATCCGGCTAATCCAAGGAAACTCCGGATTTCTGAGACTATCGTGGGTGCGGCCCAATCAAGCACATCTTTCACCTTACTTGGATCCACAACTATCCCTTATGTTGAGATAACATGCCCTAAAAACCCAACTTGCTTGAGCCAAAACTCGCACTTGCTGAACTTTGCATAAAGTTGATGGTCACAAAGCCTTTGCAAAACTGCTCTGAGGTAGTCATTGTGCTCTTCTTTGCTTTTTGAGTAGATGAGGATGTCATCGATGAATACCACCACAAACTTATCAAGGAAATCCATAAACACCTTATGCAAGAAAAAGGCAGGGGTGTTGGTGAGACCGAAGGACATGACGGTATATTCATAAAGACCATATCGAGTAGTGAACATGGTCTTGGGAATATCTTCCTTCTTGATTTTGAGTTGATGGTATCCGGTCCTCAAATCAATCTTGGAGAATACTTTGGCCCCACTAAGTTGATCAAACAAATCATCAATCCTCGGCAATGGATATTTGTTCTTGATGGTGACGTCTCAGGATGGGAATGGGTCGGCCCGGACCTGGCCTTGGACCCGGCCCCGTTGGTCTCGAGGCCAATTTGAGAGGCCACGGGTCGACCCAATTCAAAAAAGTCAATGGCCTCACCGGCCCGATGGGTACTTCGGGTCGACCCAATTTTTTTTCTTATACAATATTTGGTTGTGGTACATAGAATATTCTCAAAAGTATGTTATTACAAGTAAAACAAAATTATGACCTAAACATGAATGATTGAAATAATCAAAGTTTACAAATGAACCACAATATACAATTTCAGCTCTTTTCATGTCCGGTTTATAAAGGAGGATTGGTTTAATGGATTCCAGTACGTGTACAAATGTTAGCTAGTTGATGTTTCGGCTAATTAGTATACTATAATTAGATGATCGCTAGTTGTATAAGCTAAGCGAGTAAGATGGATTTGGTGATACTGATGGACTCCAATACTCAGAGATAGGTCGGCCCCGCTGACCCAATGGGTCACTCTGTGCCGGCTCTACTGAACCAATTTTTTTGTGAGGCCGACCCAACTGACCCATTGGGCTTGTTTCTTTAGGTCGGGCCAGAGACCCGGTGGGTCGACCCGGCCCATTCCCACCCTGAGTGACATCATTCAGTTGTCGGTAGTCCACACACGTTCGAAGACTGCCATCCTTTTTATCCACGAATATAGCAGGTGATCCCCAAGGTGAAAAGCTTGGATGGATGTATCCTTTCTGTAACATCTCATCAAGTTGTTTCTTTAATTCCACTAATTCTGACGAAGGCATCCGATAATACTTCTTGTATATTGGCGCGGTTCCAGGCACCAAGTCAATTGCAAACTCAAGCTCCCTGTCTGGCGGCATTCCTGGTAATTCCTCAGGAAATACATCTGGATACTCACTGACCATAGGAATCAATTCCAATTCTTCAGCCACAGCCATGAAAACCATTTCCTTCTTGGGTATGCTCTCGCGGGCATAAAACTTTTTGGTTCGACCTTCCTAACTTGTCATGGTGACTTCTCTGATCACACAGTTGATGCATACTTGATATTGGGTTAACCAATTCATTCCCAGAATAATATCCAATTTGGCAGACTCGATGACTATCAAGGACGTCGAAAACTTGACTCCCTTGATATCAATTTCCAAATTATGGTAGACCAGATTGCTTCGGAGCACCGATCCCGGAGATTGTACCATCATGCTTTTTCCCAAAATTGAGGAAGGAAATTTGTTTTGGGCAACAAACTCCGCGAAATAAAAGAGTGGGAAGCCCCAGAGTCAAATAAAATTTTGCAGGTATGTTATTAACAGGAAACATACCAATGACGACTTCCGGGGTCCTCTTGGGCTTTGTCGGTGGAGAGGTGATGGATTTTTTCTTTGATGGCCCTCGGGACGGAAAATGACTCCAGGTGGTTGACTTGTGGACGGAGTGGAGTGGTTGTCTTGCCGTTCTTGGGGCACTGTATGGCGTAATGTCTGGTTTGTCCACAGCTAAAGCAGGAATTGTTGCATTGACATTCTTCATGTACCAAACTGGTCACGACGTTCTTGACTTGAGTAGTGGTCTTGTTGACATTCTACTACCAATTGGTTTTGTACTCAACTTGAGTCTGCTACAAAGTACGAGCCTTCTGCACTAGTTGCATATCCTTCTTAGGCTCGAATTTGCACTTGTGGTCAATATTAGCGGGCCTGTTGTCGTGCATGAGCTTGTGCTCCCTTTCTACGATGA
Organism: Triticum aestivum; assembly: GCF_018294505.1. Taxonomy (NCBI): domain Eukaryota; kingdom Viridiplantae; phylum Streptophyta; class Magnoliopsida; order Poales; family Poaceae; genus Triticum; species Triticum aestivum. The sequence continues at coordinate 457,009,202 of NC_057810.1, read as the reverse complement.
GAGCCTTGTTCACCAGAGTTTGGAAATCCGGGAAATCAAACATACTGAGAGTGCATCTGAGGTGTTGGTTCAGTCCTCGAAAAAAATCTGTCAATCTTCCTTTCTTCGGTGGCCACATCATAAAGAGAATGGCGGGCCAAATGATTGAACTTGCGCAGGTACTCACTTACGGACAGGCTTCTTGAGTGAGAGCAAGGAATTCGTGCTGCTTGATTTTCATAATCCTAGCGGGAATATGATACTTGCGGAAATGATCCTTGAATTTGGTCCAAGTAATCTCTTCGTCCGCGGGCCACATAGCCTTAGCACTAACCCACCATATAGCGGCAGCTCCTTCAAGATAATGTGTGGTGAACGGAACCTTGTCTCCTTCAGTGTGAGCAATTTCTAGCTTCTTCTTAATAGTCCTCAACCAATCATCGGCTTCCAAAGGATCAATAACTTGACTGAAACTGGGAGGCTTGGTCCTCTGAAAATCTGACAGCTTGGAGTAATGACCATTCTGATTTTCATTCTGTCCAACCATAGCTTGCACACTTCTCAACAGCTCCATCATATTGTTGTTCCTTCTTTCTTCAAACATACGCATGATTTGCTCAGTGGAGGGCGGATGTGGCGGTGGAGGTGGTGGTGGATGGTACGGCTCGGGGGAATGTCCTGCCTGTCTAGCGAAGCGACGAATAGGGACATCCTCACAAGCGTGGCTGCTGTTGCCTCCCCACGTCATCCTATTATTTATTTTCCCAATACAAAGCAACCGCAATGAGAAATATCCAAGAATGGAAGGAAAAGCCAACGATAATCCCAGAAGAAAACATCAAAAAGAAACCAAGGTGAATAAAAAGGTTCCAACATAATTATACATAGAATCAACAGGAAAGATACACATCATGATGGGTTAACTACCCTCATATATGAAACTAAGCATCATGACACATACGACTACATCCATACATGAATCATCCTCATGATGAAGGCGATACTCTAGTGATCTAATGCTCGGCTGGTGCTGCTGCGGGCTACTCTCCCGAGCCGGACTCAGATCCTGAACTGATAGTGGAGACCTCCAGGTTAAAAGAGACACGGCGGCGCTGCCTCGAGGACTCTCCCTCAGGGGCTGGTGCGGGGTGAGGTCTAAGCATAGGGGTTGTAGGAGTAGCGACAAGAGAAGCCCACACAGTAGGGGCACTATGAGGGGTCACTGCCAAAGGGTTAGTGGTACCCTGAGTGGTCACCGGGGTAACAGAGGTTGGAGGAAAGTATGGAGTGAAACCAACACTAGGTGGAGTGTTCCTATTCCGAGCTGCGGCATGGGCTATCCAGGCTCGGGTTAGCTCTCAGGCTAACTCATAGATCAAGAGATAACTGGCAGTGATATAGCGAGAAAGGTGGCTAGAAGGATGATCACACACCGGATACATAAGAGGAAAGCGAATACGCCCATTCTCGTGCAGAGATGGGTAGTAGTAGAAACCTGTGTGGGTGTGCATGCGAACCTCATTGTAGCACAAGTATACAAGAGCCTCGATTGCAGCAAACTGAACAGCTTGAGACGATGTAGAAGCGAAACCACCCTTAGAGGAGTGAGTGTAAGCGTCAGAAGGGGAACTGTGGTGTAGAGTGACCTCCGCATAGTACTCATACAATGAACCGGCAAGATGCTCCCGATACACCTGATACACTCGATCAGCACCCTCTAGATAGAGTCGTCGCCACATGTTCTGAAGCAGGTGCGGCGATGTGTATGGAGCTGGCTCAGGATGGTACATGATCGGAACTGGAGCCATCTACACTCACAATCATCAGACGGCTAGTAATAACAACGAATAAAATGCATGCAATGCAGCAATTAATTTTTATGACTACCGGCACTCAGACGAAACTATCTACCATTCATCTAACGCACTAACGATCGAGTGTGTCCTACAGGCAGCGTGACTCTGATACCAAGAGTTGTGGCAACCTGGCTCAGAGCAACCAGTTTACCTTGTATTACCAGCCCAGAGATCAAGTCTTCTGGCAACACACAAGAACATGGTATAGAAACAACCATTTTATTGATGCTAGCGGAAACATAAGTCTGATATTACATCAAGTTGCGAGGCCAAGCGACACATAAGGTGCGGCTGGATAGTATGTTCATTATTTAATGAACATGAAGGGGCCTCGATCACATAAACTACGTGGCAGCGGAACAACGACGAAGTGGAACTCCATAGCACAGGGACACCGACGTGGACACAATCTAGACGCGGAAGCTCTCCAATCTGATATGACTTGCCTGAAATCTGGCATGACACGCTAGGTCAGTACATTGAATGTACTTGCAGGCTCACAACAAACATAAGCATAATGGCAAACAATATCATGGCAATTATTTAGGTTAATGCAATCAAATTATACTACTGATACGGTGAGACCAACTTGTGCACCGAGTCCCTCGGACTCGCTTACCAGACGGGTTACCTCATAATCGAACGGTGATCATACCCGGATCACAACTGAAACCAACATTCACAATCATCTCATGATCCCACAGATCATCACAAAACCAGTGCCAACAATAAATCTTTAGTGTGCAAGGTTACTTATAAATGTTGATCCATGGTGTGACTTTCTCACGAGTTGTGTTCGTAACTGAGGACGTGGCTATTGATAGATTAAATACACTCTGCAGAGGTAGCGCACTTTACCCACATCCCGGAATCCTTGGCCTCGGCATCCCTTTCGGGTGGACCAACGGTATTCTGACGAAACCCTTCCCTTGCCATGACACTCTCCCGGCCACTCCGACCAACTCCCTCTCAGGCTAAGTCATGGGTGGTCCCATGCCTACCAAAGGCATCAACGACCACCGTCGTGGCAAAAACGGTCCCTAACGGGGACAAGGTACCATAAAAACAAATGGGCACACGAGGTTATGCCTCCTTACCGGGCCAGGGTACCGCATGCCCATAACCTTCCCTTGTTGGAGGCACCGGCAAGAGGCATGACAATGGACCGAATCAAGACCTCCCCATAAAGGTAAATGTGGTCGCACTGAGGAAAAACCTGATTCAGTGCCACCATGACTTCATCAACGTTGTATTCAAGTTGGATTATTATCAGGATTAACTTCGAAGTAAAATCACCCCAACTCATCCGATGCCATGATCATGCAACTATTTGACATGCAAAGCATAACACTCCCATGAACAGATCAACATCATAAAAATGATTTTCTTGCACTAATCATCATCAAACTTTACAGGTTCTACTTCACTAGTGTTTATCATGCATCATTTTAATTATCTCATCATTTATAGGAAAATCCATTTATCATGAAGAAACTACCACTATTCATAAAAGCATGTTCACTAGTTAAAACTTTATTCTACTTGATTAAACTAGTTCATGCATTCAACCAGTAACTTAAGCAAGCATTTCAAGCATAGCAAAGTAACTAGCACTAAAGAATATTTATTTATCTAATTTAAATGCATAAAAAACTCATATTCAAGTAAGAAAAATCATAGATATTGAAATGACACCATCCAAATGTTGGTGTGGCTTGCCTTAGTGCAGAGGAGGTTCACACTCCTCCTGGTTATCTTCAAGACAAGTCTCTCCCTCTAAAAATATTTAAAACCCACAAAACAAAATATCAATAACCATTCTAAAAATTACTAGAAATTCCAGACAGCAAGGAAAGATCCACACTTTGGTGTGCTGCAAGAGCTCTTCAAAACAAACACAATGCAAAAAGAATTAACTCATTTCGACTTTAGTTTAAAAGTTATCACTGGTCAAAGTTCTGGTCAAATTTTCGAATAAATTTGAATTAAACAGAAGAACTAGGGGGGTGACGTCGATGGCGTAAACGCAGAATATGCCTCCACTCATACCACTTCGGGCGCGGGTGGAGAGGCTGACAGCGAGCCCCACCAGTCAGGAGAGAGAGGGGGAAAGAAGAAACAAAGCACGATGGCGCTTAGTCGGAGCTCATGCCGGCGAAGAGAGGTTCTTGAGCAATTCCAGAGGGATAGAACTGGAGAGGGGGTCACGACGCACCTGCCTGTACCCGTGGCTTGTCGGGGGATGGCCAGAGATGCTCACAATCAAGCTCGCGAGCGGCGGTTGCGGTCGGGACTCGCCGGAGAGGAAGAAGGCGACAGAGAGGGGCGACTCCAGGGGCTCCAATGCTTCCAAACGGCACCAGTGGACCTCCAAGGATGCGCCTGCGGGGTGTATTGAATTTGAGGGGCTCTGGAACAGGGTGGAGGGGCTACGAGGGTCACCGGCAAAATCAGGTCGGGGACGGCGGCCAGAGGCCTGCCCGGCCGGGTTGCGGCTAAACTACGGGGTCGTGGTGGTTGGGTTGTGTGGTTTGAGGCTTCGGAGCGGAGGGAGGGGCTCTATATATAGTTGGGGGAGGAGGGGGGTATGTGGTGCCCCCGGAGTTCTCTGGAAGCCAACAAGCAATGACGAGGGGTGCCAGTGAGGGGGGAAGAGCTCAGCGATCACGTGGGAGCTTTTGCAGCTCGCGGATGAGCACAGGGAGCAGAGGGGGAAGAAGACAGGGCATGGGCGCACTATGGCTTTTGGCCGCGACGTGCTCACGCTCACTGAGGAGTCTCTGGCGTCGGCGAGCACCAGGGAGGGATCATTGGTGATGAGTCGAGGCTGGTGGCGCGGTGCGGTAGTCGTCGGCGAGCTCTGGCTCGAGCACGCGCCGAACAGAGGCACTCGTGCAATGCAGAGCACGTCGAACGCATGCCAGCGCCCATGTCCTCACATGGTCACCATGCTGTCATGGTCAAGACAACGCCCACGCTCGGCCAAACCTTGTCTGGGGTGTTGTTCGTGCAGTGTTAGGTCTAGGAAAGTTGAGAACTCAACGCTAGGCCGAGCAGATAGGACTTGAGCAAGCTGGCAAGTTTCTGGTCATAAACTTGGTCGCCAAGTTTGGAGGGCTTCTAGAAGGTGTTTAGGGCTGATCTTCTAGGGTTAAGCTTTTCTTAGGAGGGTAATGAGGCTCAAGAAAAAACAGCTCCCTTAGATCAAAGAAAAATACACTTGCTGCACAAAGTGCATTTTTAGGCCAGAAGTGAAATGATTTCCTGTAGCAAAAATATTACAAAAAGTCATGCAATATTTTGCTCAGGAAGGTGGGAAGAATATTTAGGAATTATCTCAGGATTTTTGGAGCAATAAAAACGAGGGTTGCTTTGGAGCACTAGTTTCTGAAATGAGTTTCAAAAAAGAACTTGATTGTTTTTCTTTTATGAAAAATATCCCTTGGGCCATTTTGGGATTTTCCAGAGAAATGAGGTTGAATGAGAGGTAGATGAGTCACTTGGGTGAAAGTCAAGGGCATGCCCAAGTGATAAGTTCATTCGAATTGATCCCTTAAACTCAAATCCAAAGCAAGGGCAAATAAAGTCCGGTAAAAGAGAGAAGGCAAAATCCAGGCTGTCACACAAATGAATCAATGGGATCATAGCAATTATCATAGCATTCATCCTTCGGTAAGAACGAAGGGATATTAAACAATGTATGAGTTGAAGAGCTACTCTCATTAGAAGGTGGGCACGGGTAGCTATTCCGTTCTTCCTCCGTTTTCTCTTCGCTCTCCTCATCATCGTTTTCATCATTGAGCTCAAAGTTTCATCAATTTCTTCTTCCATAGACTCCTGCAAAATATTAGTCTCTTCTTGGATAGCGGAGAAGTCCCCAATATATGGTTTAATATAACCATTAGAACAATAATTTTCATAGCAATATTAAAGTATGGAAAAAATTTCAGATTTGTAAAGAGTAGCATCATACTTTTCAATCAAAGAAGCAATTTCATAAGCACCCTTAAAAGCAACGAATTCTTCAATTTGTTCAGTATCATAGTAATTATAAACACCCTTGACATAAGAAGATAAAATTCCATTGTCCTTAAACTCACATTGAAAGGGAAGATGTTTTTTGGGATCTTCAGAACAACAAGTAAAATCATGTATTTCACATAAATTCAAAGCATAGCAATACAAACTATTAATATGATGCCAAAAGTCTCCCTTTTTGAGATAAGCGTTGCCACACAAAAATAAGCATGCTCATTTAATGATTTTTCCTCAACTAAGCTAGTTGGCGTTTCAGCACGATCACATAGGGATCAAAGATGATCCAAGTAGAAAGCTTCAGTAGTATGACAGATTTTGGGTGGTTCTTCAACCATTGGCTTAGTAGGTACAACTAATTTTTTTGATATTTTGTGTTTCTTACCCATAACTAAAGATACAAAAACATGAGCACAAAGTAAAAACTACTTAGTGATAAAGCAAACAAGCACACACGAGAATATTCACCCCACGCTATTGCTCCCCGACAACAGCACCAGAAAAAGGTCTTGATAGCCCACAAGCATAAGGAATCATCTGTAGCCTTCTTCGATAAATAAGAGTGTTGAACCCAATGAGGAGCTAAAGGCAGAGCAGATATTCCCTTAAGTTCTATCGACCACCGATACAACTCTACGCATGCTTAATGTTTGCTTCACCTAGAACAAGAATAAAACTATAAATACTTTGTAGGTGTGGATAGGTTTGCAAGATAATAAAGAATGTGAAAATAAAAGTTAGGTGCTGCTTAGATAAAGAAACAATTAAGTTTAGTAAAACAAGTGTGGATTAGTGGTGGTAGGATTTGCGGAATTGTCCCTTACGTTGCTAGCCCGATAAGAAGTTTTTATGTGGGAGAGGCCATTGCTAGCATGTTGTCGGCAACAAACCCTGGGTCCATTGCCCAGACTGTGCACAGGCACAAGAACAAGACCACAACACCAAGATCAGATTGAATCATAAGGGATTAGTTCTTTGAAGGACCAACGTGCGGATCAAGAGGACCAAGACTAGCCAAAGAAGCAAGATGTCGCTAAGGGAAAAACCTCCCTTGCCGGGCAAGCGGGCCTGGCAAAGATGGGGTTACCTCGGAAGCAAGCTTTCAGAACATCCTGGCAGGCCTGCCGGGGCTTATAGAGGTGAACCACTCCACCGCACCACCTCATCATGACGCACGTCGTCGTGTCAAATTCCAAAGTGACTGGCTGCTATTTGCCACATGGCAGCCACTTCCTACAGAAAATACCTCCAAGCGATACTCGTCCTCAGACGTGTCAAGCAAGCAGGCGCAAAGCTAGCAAAACAGCCCGGCAAGGCCTGCCAGGCAAGCTATGATATGACGTTGAGCGGCACATTTAATGCGCTATGTCAGCCTGCAGAGTTAGGTATGATACCATTGTTTGCTATCTAATCAGTGTGTAATGACTGAATTGTCACTGTGGTGACCTCTTGATCTATAAAAGGAGGCCCAAGGCAATCATAGAAAGGGTTGGCTAATTCAGACCCTTACACACTCCTACGCGTGTAGCCGCTCTCGCCCCGAGGCAACCCTGCGGGGTAAGCATGCTGCGCTCACCACCATTTTTCCACCATCAATCGACCAAAGTAGGAGTAGGGTTCTATGCCTCGCGGCGGCCTGAACCTGGGTAAAAACTGCTCGTGTGATCTCTGCCATGTTGTTTCATGCTTCTCCGCTCTTTGTGAAACGTGATATCCCTTCGCCGAACCAGAAAGGGCCTCTTGGTCCCATAGGTGGCTGTTGTTTCCCATGACATTTTTGGCGCGCTGGGTAGGGGGGTCACTTGCGCAAACCTGAAAGCATGAGCAACGTGTCATCTTCATCGTCATTTTCATCATCGACAGCTCCATCGACTATGGCGCCCAAGAAGAAGTCCGGTGCCGCAGCTCACCCATCTGCCTCGAAGGCCCCGCCGCCTTTGGCCGCCAACGCTGCGGGGAATGTGGAGGCGCACGAGGATGTGGGTGCTGCAGGGGACGTGGTTGGTGCAGGCGGTGTTGTCACCACCTCCCCCATGGCCGAAGCAAGAGCGGGAGGCACTGAAGAAGATCAACATCAGCAACATCCTAGTGGTCTTGCTCCACGAGGTACGAACAAAGGGGTTATTCCATCTATACCCCTTCTCCTCGCTGATGGGTACAACCGCAATGGTGGCACCCGGTCTGGGGTGAATCGCCACCCTCCGGTCGCCCCCGCCACGGGCTCGACCGCAGGGCACGCGCCTCCCCCGGAGCGAGCTGACCCAACCACTGTGCCCAATGGATCCACTGGCCTCAAGCGCCTCCACCACATCACCATGCCATTCAATCGGCTGGTTCACAATAGCGAGGGCATGACGCGGTCGCCGCCAGCACCGTCAGACACTACAAAAAAAAGACACATCCGTGACATTTTGGGCCAAATGAAAAAAAATTCTGTCATACATATGACACTTCTATGATGATAATTGTGACAAAACCCGGTATCATCATAGATGTGGTGAGCTCCTACTTCTATGACAAAAAAACATGACAGAAAATGGGCTTTTCGTCCTGGGCGGGCCGGAGACGCAACTGCATGACATTCTTTGGGCTGTCCATGACGGAAAAAATCGTGGTAGAAGCGAGGGGGAGGAAAATTTCAGGGAGTTGCCGGTTACGGTGGGAGAGCGATGTGCGTTTCTCTCGTACGTATGCGCGTGTGTGCGAGGCATTGGCTCTAACTGAAGCCGAGCGAGGCGTTGGGCTCTAACTGAACCCGAGCGATTGCACTGCAGGCTACGCATTACTGAACCCGAGGGATCGATCGATGGCTGTTAACTGAACCCGATGGAGCGATTCCTTGGCTACTGCTGCTAACTGAAGCCGATCGATTGGATGAACAGTGAGCGTTGCGGGGGGGTTTGGATGAACAGTGAGCGGTGGCGTTGCCTCTGGATGAATAGGAACCCGTGGTGTGGAGGGCTGGATGAACAGTAGACGATGGAGGGGTGGCCGTGGAGGGGTGGTTGAACAGGACCCTGTGGTGTGGAGGGCTGGATGAACAGTAGACGGTGGAGTGTGGCCCTGGAGGGGTGGTTGAACAGGACCCCGTGGTGCGGAGGGCTGGATGAACAGTAGATGGTGGAGGGGTGCCCGTGGAGGGGTGGTTGAACAGTAGCCGGTGGAGTAGCGCGCGGTGGAGGCTGGATGAACAGGAGCCCGTGGAGGCTAGAGGAGGTCGACGGTGGAGATGAACAGTGTACCGTGGAGTCCCGTTTTGCAGTACGCCACACCCCTCCCACCCACCCCCCCCCCATTTCGACCGTAGCGCTCCAACACAAGTCCGTTCGTCTGTTTTGCGGTACGCCACACCCCTCCCAATGAACAGGACCCCCATTTCGACTGTAGGAGGTCGGTTTCCTCCGTTTTGCGGTACGCCACACCCCTGTCGATCAACAGGACCCCCGTTTCGACCATAAGAGGTCCGTTTCCTCCGTTTTGCGGTATGCTAGGCCCCTCCCGATCAACAGGACCCCATTTCGAATGTGGCCGGTCGAAGACAAGGCCGTTTCCTCCGTTGTGCGGTACGCCAGGCCTCGTTTCCATCGCCTGTTCCATCCAAGCCCTCCCGATGAACACGACCACGCATTCCGTTCCGACCCAGTCGGTTGGCTCCCGATGAACACGACGACGATGTTGTTTCTCCGTTCCGACCCAGCCATGTACGTATGCGCGATAAGCGTTAGAGACCCTGCCCGTATGTACGTACGTGGCCGTATTTTCTTTCTTGCACCCTCGCCGTTGTATGTACGTGTACATGCTACGTGCGCGCCTCTACATCCACCAGTATATATGTACGTACACGTCCGCGACCAGAATGACAACACTACGTACGCTTCGACCTGGTGGGTCCCGACTGTAAGGCACTTCCTTGTGTGCGAAGATGTAGCTGGTGGGTCCCAGGAGTCAGGGGGGTGAACCGTTTTGGTTTTTTTTGCCCGGACACACTTCCTTGTGTGCGAAGATGTAGCTGGTGGGTCCCAGCAGTCAGGGGGGCAAATCATTTTTTTTGCCCAGATGCACTTCCTTGCGTGCGAAGGTGTAGCTGGTGGGTCCCAGCAGTCAGGGGGAAAACGTTTTTTTCGCGAAATATGGTGGCCCGTCCAGTGGGTCCCTGCTGTCAGGTGAAGGAATAATTATTTTGCGCGTAATAAGGAGGCACTTCCTTGCTGCAGCTGTGGACCCAGCTGTCAGCCTCTCCACGTACAGTCCACGTCCGATGGAAGCCATTCCTTGACCATGTTGACCACGCCACACCGAGAGCACCAGGGCGGTGGACGACGGTGAGGCCTAGGAAGGGGATAACGCGGAGCCAGGGAAGACGTGGCAGTGGATGCCCACGTGTAGAGGACTACGAGGATTCACTGGTTCACTGCGGTGTGAGGCTGCCATCGCCGCAGAATAACAGGGGGTGTGGGTGAGTAGAGGGATGGCCTGGCTAGCGGTGGGAGTAGTAGGGGGTGATGAGGGCTCCGCCGCATCGCAGCTGGCCACGGGAGGCAGGAGCACGAGGCACGACCGGCGCTGGTTTGGGCGGCTGGAGCAAGAAGACCATAGGTTGAACAAGCACTACAGCCATTGGATGGACATCGTACGGTCACTGGATCTAGAATCGTGCATATTGACGAAGTTGACAAAGCCCTCCGTCCCCGTCCACTTAGTAGGCCCACAAGTCAGCCTGCCACTATACTGGGTCCCAGCTAACAGGGGGAGTGTTCATTTTTTTTGTGCGTAATAAGGAGGCACTTCCGGTGGGTCCAAGCTGACAGCGGGGGGAACGTTTTTTCGCGAAATACTGGTGGTCCATCCGGTGGTTCCCTGCTGTCAGGTGGAGGAATAATTATTTTCCACATAATAAGGAGGCACTTCCTTGCGGCTGTCGTGGACCCAGCTGTCAGCCTCTTCACGTACAGTATTCTTCCGATGGAATTCGGTCATTGACCACATTGACCACGCCGTGCTGAGAGCACCACGGCGGTGGACGACGGCAAGGCCTAGGAAGGGGACAATGCGGAGCCGGGGAAGACGCGGCAGTGGATGCCCACGCGGAAAGGAGTACGAGGATTCACTGGTTTGGCTGCGCTGCCGTCGCCGCAGAATAATAGGGGGTGTGGGTGAGTGGAGTGGAGGGATGGCCTGGCCAACGGTGGGAGTAGTATGGAGGCGCTGAGGCCTCCGCCGCATCGCAGCCGGCCATGGGAGGCAGGAGCACGAGGCACGACCGGCGCTGGTTTCGGCGGCTGGAGCAAGAAGACCAGAGGTTGAAGAAGCACTACGGCCGTTGGATGGACATCGTACGGTCACTAGAGCTAGAATCGTTCATATTGACTAAGTTGACAAAGCCCTCCGTCCCCGTCAACTTAGTAGGCCCACAAGTCAGCTTCCCACCAAGGTGAGTCCCAGCTAGCAGGGGGAGTATTCATTTTTTTGTGCGTAATAAAGAGGCACTTCCGGTGGGTCCGAGCTGACAGCGGGGGGAACATTTTTTCGCGAAATATGGTGGCCCGTCCGGTGGGTACCAGCAGTCAGGGGGGAAATGTTTTTTTCGCGAACTAAGGTGGCCCGTCCGGCGGGTCCCTGCTGTTAGGTGGAGGAATAATTATTTTGCGCTTAATAAGGAGGCACTTCCTTGCGGCCGCCGTGGATCCAGCTGTCAACCTCTCCACGTACAGTACTCTTCCGATGGAAGTCGGTCGTTGACCATGTTGACCACTTCGCGCCGAGAGCACCAGGGCGGTGCACGACGGCGACGCCTAGGAAGGGGACGACGCGGAGCCGGGGAAGACGTAGCAGTGGAAGCCCGTGCGGAGAGGAGTACGAGGGTTCACTGGTTCGGCTGCGGTGTGAGGCTGTCGTCGCTGCAGAATAATAGGGGGTGTGGGTGAGTGGAGGGATGGCCTGGCCAGCGGTGGGAGTAGTATGGGGGCGGTGAGGCCTCCGCGGCAGCACAGCCGGCCACGGGAGGCAGGAGCAGGCGGCACGACCAGCACTGCTTTGAGCGGCTGGACCAAGAAGACCAGAGGTTGAAGAAGCACTACGGCCGTTGGATGGACATCGTACGGTCACTGAAGCTAGAATCGTTTATATTGACTAAGTTGACAAAACCCTTGGTACGCTCCAACTTAGTAGACCCACAGGTCAGCCTCCGAAATGGTGCGCCCCAGATGTCAAGGGGAGGAATCATTTTTGGGCGGCCGAAGCTAAGAATATCCGAGATTGAAGAGAAGCACGACATCCGTTGGATAGACATCCAACGGCCACTGCTGCTAGAACCGTGTGTTAACTATAATAAGTTTACAAAGCCTTGCATACGCGTCAACTTATTTTTTTAGGGGACGCGTCACTTAGTAGGCCCACAAGTGTGTGGCAGAGAACTTATAGCCCATTTGCGTTCTGTAAGAATGTACAGCCCATTTTTGAGTTCTAATGGAATTTACAACAACCCATTTACAGTTTGTTAAAAGTACAACCCATTTTCTAGCTAGGACAATGATTAATAATTTCAACCAACCGTTGAAGACAGAATTCAATAAAAATTTCCCACATTTTGATGGGATCCGAAATATTTTTATCCTGAAATTTCTATTCAGATTAAATATAAATTTGTATTGCGTAAAAATCCAACGAAACATTGCGCGCGCAACAATGAAAATATAAGATTTTCAAAATCCATAAATCATATTTTATAAACTAATTTCGTGTTTGGTGCATTTTTTTATAGTTACTGCCCAGTTTTTATAATTACATCCCATTTATTATTTTTAAAGCCAATTTTCCTATTAAGCCTAATGCATCCCTCCTAGGAAAGATTTGCAGCATAGCGGGGCGGAGAATAACAAGTTGACCTTGCCTGGGTATTCCTCAAAAAGACGTATAGCTGGGCTAGCTATTTTCATCTTGAAAAAAGTAGTATCTGGGCTGGATATCTGGCCTAGGCTAGACGGGCCACACCCCGCCCAGTTAATACCATGCTCTCCCCTGAACAACAACGAAATCATCGCCAAGAAAAACTCTGCAGTGCTCATGCCTCAAAAACACACATACTGCTCGAGCTGCTTGGTCCCAGCTGTCGGCCACACCTTGTGCAATTCTCTCGTTTATATTGACTACATAGGTTGACAATGGTGTGGGACCATGATGTCAGGAAACTAGGAGAAAGCGAAAAAAAATATAGTTGTACATAATAAGGAGGCACTTGCGTACGTACGCTATGGCCCTAGTGGGTCCCTAGTGTCATCCAGTCAAAATAAAGTCATCTCCTGAATCCTCATGTTCGTTGACCATGTCAACAATGCTCGGTGCCACAGCGAGCGCAACAACTCGAAGGACAATGGAGAGGGCCTCGCGGGCCCTACGGAGGTCTGATACAGCGCCCGATGCTCATTCAGGAAGCCAGGATCATCGGACACCTATGAGCACCTTCGAGAAACTGAGATGGCATGAAACGTTAAGGCCGCGCTTGGGAGCTCTGGTTTATTTCAAACTTGTATTAACATACAAGTGTAATTTACTCTTCATCGGAAGGCCAGAGGTCTGTAAGTAAAACCGGTGGGTTACGCATGTAATTTGAGACACCAGTGTATATTTTACGAGCATTGCTATATGGACGACATTACCAGACAATACATGCACGACGTGCATATCATGCCATCCATGGGCAAGGCTGAAACAGCAGCTAACGACTGGATTAGCAATCGTCCGAGTGTCATTCAGCGTTTTTATCGTGTGTGAAGTACTTCCGACATTTTACTAGTCGAAATCGACCAACCAAGCGCCTTCGCCCGAGATCATCTGCTTTAATTTACAAGCGTCAGTTTTACAAGCGGTTTTGGTTGGAAAACGACGATCCAATCACGGCCTAATATCATGAGTTGATCGGAAGATCATATGGTTTCACGTCTAACCTACCCGACATGTCGTATAGGCTATGAATGAAACATCAGACGATGAACTTCTTACGCACGGAAACAACAGAAGAGGATGATCTTCTTAACAAGCAAATCACTGGCATTAGATCGACATGCAAAACAATACGAAGCATTATTCTCAAGAGGCATGGTGAATAGCTCGTGGTGCCGCATGCCACTACATTCCAAGCTCAACTTTGCAATCAAACACAAGGCATGACATTACATAGACAATATTCAGAACAAACTCTTAACACAGGAATATCTCAGCAGAGTAACTATTTACTTCTAAACTGAACACAGGAATAGGAAAAAACACTCGACGCTGCTCACAGCAAGGGTGTCCCACTCAAAAATATCAAATGCGTGTCTTCTGGCTAACATCAATGAGCAAATTTTTACAAGGTTTTCCAATTCCAATATATTAAATTAACGTCTTCTTGCTAACATCAATGAGCAAATTTTGACAAGGTTTTCCAATTCCAATATATTAAACTAATGTCTTCTTGCTAACATCAATGATTAAACTTTGACAAGCTCCTCCCCTTCAAAATATGTAATGCCTATGATCGTGTCCTGTCTTAGCTTCTTGTACTTGTTTGGGCACTTTTTGCCCAGGGCACTCCACATGTTGTTAAATTGCCAATGGTCTCTACAGACTAGTCATGTCACCGGTGTCTAATAATACTATGTAAAGCTTCTCGGTCATTCCTTCTGTAATGTACCGCATCCAGTGACTGCTTCTTTCTACAAAGTGGAACGACCAACTGGACCCAGTAACGCAGCAGTTTGCCTTGGACACATTGGCTCCTTTTGTGCAGCTCAACTAAAATTGAAGTCGGAATAAAACCGAGCTTTAATTTTGATATCCCTGTAAGCAAGAATAGGTATAAGGGAAATAATTACTGAGAAATAACGGTTGATGACATGTCTTAGTAGGAAACAAAGCAGGAGAGGAGCAATTCTCCATCAGTGTGATTCATTCATATTGACTGAGACATTATCTTAAAAATGCCTTGTTTCAACATGTATAAAGAACAACCAAGCAGAAAAGTACCATTCCTAAAACAATGCACTGAAATCAAGCAAAGTGTTTCACGTAGGGAAGCAAAATGTCGCAATAGCAACAAGTTGAATAGATATCATGTGGTAGAGACCAAGATTTGAAACAACTCGACAGGAACACTGGAAACAAATCTCGATCTCCTTTTGTGCAGTTCCACCAAAATTAAGCAAAGTCACCGGTGTAACATTCAAGTTGAATTGCACAAAACACTCTTAAAACATAAGTGTTTCGAGTAGCGAAGTAAAATGTCGCAATAGCAACAAGTTGAAACAACATTCTTGAAACAACATTCGTTAAAAAATGTAATTTACTTTTAACAGTGGCATTGCTTCAATTTTTCGGCGGCATTCTTAGATTAACAACAACAAAATAGCTGTGTGGGACAAGCTAGCACCATGTGCGTCCACACGTATAAATGGGTGATGCAGAGTATGTAGCCAAGCAGCATATCTGTGTTGGTCCCATATTTGTTCTCTTTGAACTTTTTTCCTATGTGAGCGCAGCAAATCTAGTCCTGCACAAACTACCCGACCCCCCCCCCCAGTTTCTTTCCCTTTTCAACAAAGAGATCGGTTCCTTACAGATGTGTGTACTGGGTTACCCCCTTTTTCCCTTTTCGACCAACAAAGCGGCTGGATAGCCAGTCTATACTACTTTTCCTCCCTCCTTTCCTCATTGAACCACGTCCTAGATTCATGATCCACCCCACCGCACCTTTCTTTCCTCTTTGAACCAAGACCTAGATTCGTCTACAGATTGAAAAAGATCCACATGCAGCTAGAGCAACGACGGTTTCAAAGAAACTTATACCTTAGGGTCGTCGGGATGTGGGAAGGCATGCGGCGGGAGGCCGGATCTGCCCACACTATGTACGACAGCGAGGAAGAAGGGGTCGGTGGCCCTCCCACACAGGCGCTGGGTGAAAGAGAACAGCGCAGCCGGCAGTGGATTGCCTCCCCTGCCGAAGGCGATAGAGTTAACGCTGCACCTCCTCCCCTTCCCGATGCGATGGGATACGGACGCCTCCTTCACCAGCTGTGAGGGGGGAGAGAGACAAGAGGCCAACGCAGCCTTGTTTAGATCTGGTGAAGAGAGGGTGAGAGACTGTGAATATAGCAAACCCTAGCAAATGAATGCTGAGCCTCCAGCGTGTAAATATATGTATTGCGGCGAGCGTGTGCAGAGTGCAAACCCTAGCGAACAAGCGTTGAGGCTCCCGCTTATATATATACTACTAATGTAGTACAGACTGAGCTCCGGTGCCTTCACTCCATCTGCTTTTGGTTGTATGACAGGTGAGCCAGCCACATTTTGGGCCCACCTTTCATAAACCCAAAGGCAGGTGTACTAAGTCAATGAAGCTGCGTCCATATAGTACTCTCGTGTGTATACGACTAATATATAGTGGAGTGGTTTTCTTATTCTCTCCATAACAATCATTTAAATTTTGCTAGTACGAAACAAAACTCTTTATTTAATGTACAGAGGGAGTACTACTTCCGATGAACTAACGATCCATGCCCACGCGTCCTGGTCGCACTTCCTGTCCATCATGTGTGGTACACTACCCTCCCTCAAGTGAACAACCACACATGCGCCAAATTATCGGAAACGTGTGAGAGTGTGTACAAATAAAGAATTTTAATTTCAATTATCGGAAAGGTTTGAGAGTATTACAAAGTTTGACTTCAGTAAAATCTAATATGCGGAGTAAATAAAAATGGAGGGCTACTACGTCCATCCGGGTTTTTAGTCCACACAATTTTTTAAATCAAAGTTAATAGCTGGACAAATAAAATTACAGGGGAGCTGGAGACAAAGTTGTGAGAAGGCTTAGATATTAATACAAAACATATGCTCTTAGTACCAACGTCGATCCTTCTTCGAGGAAACATTTGGTTCATAGCCAATTGTGTGATAAAATTGCACCAACGTGAAAGACGACTGCGTCTCCAACGCAGCCAAGGTGAACTGACAAAGGATATCATCTTTGTGTGTAACAAGCAAAGAGCACTGATGGAAGACAGCTTGTTTTTCATTGAAAATCGATCAGCTTCACCAGCCGACGCAACCATGAGGCGCGACCATGAGCATCGATAGGTCATCGTGGTGATGCATCATCCATTTGGCATCAAGTTTGGGTGAGGCACCTATGAAGTTCGACAAATCCTCACTGTGGTCTGTTTCTTCTCAGTAATCAAGCTCGAGGAAGGAAGAACCACGTGGCAGAGGACAGTGAGGCGGAACAACAATGGCTATCCAATTTTGTGCAGTTCCACTAAAATTGAGGAAGACATGCCCGGGTATGGAGACACGCATCGCTGTTTCCAAAAATATAAAAAAGGGGTTAATGAAAAGTACACCAACAAACAGAAGCATCATAATTATATCTTGATGGGAACTAAACCAGGATACTCGAGAAAAAAAGTATTTCTTCATTTAACCAGTAATAGTACTACCACCATATGGACAATGACCGCACAACCACCATGTACTTTTTGTCGAAACAACATGTATACCTCCACCGAGTATAATAGTACTAGTAGGTGATGTTGGACCAGCTGACGAACCCTAGCTACTATGCATGGGGAGCGGGGGAGTAGTCGCATAGAAGAAAACCCGCACGCAGCGACCTGGGGAGCTGGACCAGTACAAGAAGTTATACCTCAGGTGGGCGAGATGTCGTTTAGACGGGCGGGCGGGATCTGCCCACACGACGGCAGCAAACAAGGGCGCGGAGGATCTTTGTCCGCGCCAGCGCCGGCTCCGAGAGGACGGTGCGCATCAGCTCCCCCCGTTGCCGACGGCGACAACATCAACGCTGCACCTCCTCACCTCCCGCAGCAGATGGGATTCGGCCAGATCTATGACCACCGGTGAGGAGAGAGATAGACTGGACACTGTCATCTTGTTTTGATATGGAGAGGGTGAGAGAGCGAGACGCGAGAAACTCTATCAAACAAGAGGCTATAATGGAGTAAAAAAATCTCTCCATAGCAGTGGTTTTAAATAGAATACGCGTGTTCCCGGAAAAAAGAAACGAAAACTGGCGGACAATTTTTTAAGGGTCTGTCTAGGACACATCTAGATGTGACATAGTTATGTCACATCTAAGTTGATGTCCACTCTGTTTGTGGTCTTTTTTTTGGGTCCTAGTTTTTTTGTTTCTTGTTGCTACATTATATACTTGTGGGAGCTTAGATGTGATATCCTTAAATAACATCTAGATGTGAATTGGACAAACTGATTTTCTAACGTACCAAGAAAGAAAACTCGATCAAAAACACGCCCCCGGTTCCAGGTCACGAGAGTCGTCGCGCACACACACATAGACATAGACATGCATATCCGTGTTTACGTAAAACTCCATTTCCATCTCCATATCCAATCATATTTGTCCAACTGGCACATTATTTATGTTATTAATTATATACGCAGCAATATTAACGTACAACATCTCTTGTTTGCGCACGTCCGGACCGCTGCCACGGCCGGTCCTGACCAACCCGAACCCTCTTCATCACCCGCGCGTGCTTCCCGCCCGAAACGGTCAGTGCCGCATTCATGCCCGGCCAGAGCGGACGCGACCTCTCACTAGCGCCGGCATTGAAGCGGCGCGCCGGCCGAGAGAGCATCGCCCACGCTGCATCCGGGTGCACACGGCTGCTCCGCGTTGAACGGTCGCAATAGCCGGCTACAACATGCATGTAAAAAGTTTTTGGGAGTCCGTGCTACAGCTAGCTGTCCTCCCCCAACTCGTCAATCTCTTCCAGTAGTGCTAGTTGTACTCCATGGTGCGATCCATCGACAAGCAGGCGGGAAAGTTATCGTATACTCCGTTTGCGGTGAGTGGCATGCCGAGCGACTGTGTGGGGTCGAGTCGTGGAGGAGGGTGAGACACGAACACGACAGATGTGATTTACTGTGTGATTTGACTGCTTCTTCGTGGCCCCTATACATACTCCCCCTAAGTGTATGCAACAGTCACACGTACACATGGACGCAAAAACGCGCGCGACGCCCTAATGCATGCATGTTCGAGCACACGACGGAACACACACGGTCACGCTAAGTGCTCAACCTACACGTGCATGCACACACATACTCAGTCAGGGTGAGCTAGTGACCGTATAAACACCGGAAAATATATATATTGTGCGCAATGAGCGTATTATGAAGTCCAGTGACCGTATTTTTACAAATATACAATGATAGACAGTGTATTTATCTCATTTGAAATTAATACATATTAACCGGAGAGGAGGCAGTATGGACTAGCATTACTTGCGCGCGGTGGCTCGCAGGACAAGGAGAAACTTTTGACTAATGCAAGCTCTCCCTCGCTCAGGTGGTGGACGTGCAACAGTTAATTCGGTGTCAGATTGCCAGAAGCATACACTATACTACTAGTGCTACTATTGTTCGACTTCCCGAATAGGCGAACAGCCAAGCGCAAAGTTTACTAATATAGTCTATAAAGGTACATACTATACAAGTACTAGGAACCGGATGGAGGAGCATCTGCACTCTTTAAAGCAATCTTCAACACATTTGGTTATCTTCGAGGGTTCTCGCATGTGATAATGGAAGTTGATTGCGTGGAACACTCACCACAATTCTCGCTTAATTCTGGCTCATATCCTGTTACAAATAGTAGCGCTCGGTAATATTTCCTCTTTTTTTGTTATTCAGCATGTAAACAGGTCAGCAAACCTTGTGGTGCATCTTCATGCAAACCGTGCTTGCTGCACTTTGAATGTGGCCGAGAGTTGGCTTGATGAAACACCTCGCTTCCTACTTCTTTTTTTGCGGGGTACCTCGCTTTCTAGTGACCAGTGTCTTGGCTGATCGTCCTAAGAATGCTTATATATGAATAAAGCTCTCTCATTTACCCGCAAAAAGGATTGAGCCATATTAACCGTAAAGGAGGGAGTATGGACTAGCACTACTTTTTGGTGTGTCCCGTCAACTCGCAGAACGAGGAGAAGCTTGCAGGACAAGGTGAAGCTCGCTTACGCCTTTTGACTAATGCAACCTACCCTCGGTGGACATGCATCAGTCCATTCGGTGTCAGATTGTCAGAGGCATACACTATAGTACCCAACATGCGGAGTACCATCATTGTTTGACTTCACGAAGAGGCGAAGAGCCAAGCGCAGTAGTACGAGTAGTACTACTACTAGAACCGCATGGTGGAGCGTTTGTACTCTTATTTCTTTTTATCTCTGATAAAGTACACGTTTATTCCGGAGAAGGGTGGAAAACGGCAGCCCAACATGGCAACATGTAATGAATGATATCGATCAACCAACCATGCTCGAATATATCTTGGCCTCCATGTGAACCCGTCTGTGTGTTCCCGCTCCTCGTCTCTCTCAAGGAACGGCGGGTTGGCTCTTTGCCGTCAATTGAGATCGGTTTGCTCACACTCTTGTCCCACATGTCAGTGATATGCCAAGAGGAGGTGCGTTGACCGACTGGCCATACGCGTACTTGGTTTTGAACCTTCATACTACTCCTCCCTCCGTCACAGTTTACAAGGCGCGCTTCATTATGATGCATTTCTCTCAACGCATTTCCACCACCAGAGAGACTTTAGACGCGTTTGGTTTAATTCTCAATTAATTAGGGAGTGGTAACCGCAATCAAGTCCACAATTTTCTCTCCATGTAACTATGGAATGGAGTAAGTGCATGCATGTGTGTACCCGGGGTGGAAGCACTGCATGCATGTGCATACGCATTATTCCCTCTACTAGTAATAGATGCCGTGCTATAACTACCAATGCTATTTTTCAGGCCAATCGCTAGTCGCCTTGGTCCCACAGATCTTTTTTCTTTTTTCTGAAGCGCGTTGTATAAACAGTGACGGATGGAGTAGTATGAGCGGATTCAAAGAAGAGCGTATTGATGGTTGCTTCTTCAGAGCAACTTACAGTGGGAAAGGTGGGGCTTACGATTTGACTACTCATTACTCACTATTAATGCGACGCAACGACCGGGCTGAGTCTCCCATGCGGTTGTGCACTACCCCCTCGGTTCTTAAATATACTCCGGAGTATATTTGTCTTTCTAGAGATTTCAACGAGTGACTACTCAAATATTTGTCTTTTTAGAGATTTCAAATGGAGTGGCACATACGGATGTATATACATATTTTAGAGTGTAGATTCTCTCATTTTGCATCGTGTGTAGTCACTTGTTGAAATCTCTAGAAAGACGAATAGAATATTTAGGAATGGAGGGAGTACACATACGAAGCAAAATGAGTGAATCTACACTCTAAAATATGCCCGTTTGAAATTTGTAAAAAGACAAATATTTAGGAATGAAGGAGTATAATTTTGTGCATGGCACATGGACCCGGATGATGAAGAGGCTTCTGGCAATGCTATCAAGCTTCCATCATTTGTTTACATAATTGACATACTATACAAATAATTTTCTAGCGAGACATGAAATTGTACAATGGTGTGAGCTTTCAGCTTCTGTTTCGCGTGTCTTGCCATCGATGCTCTTTCGGAAACAATAAAAAACTAACTTCCTTGCTAATGCATGTCAATTATTAGCAGATCAGAGCTAATAATTACATCACAACTGAAGACAGAGTTGTGAGAAGGTGTTAAATTAAAATTGATCCATGCTTTCATTTGCAGCAACGTCCCCCCAGCTCTATCTAAATCAACAAGGCATGTTGGGAAAAAAGTAGCTGTCTGGAGCATGCAACATTCCGATCATTTTGTGCAGTTCCACTAAAATAGAGCTGAGCGTCCCTGTTCCAAAGATATTAAGTGTGATTACGATAATAGAGGACTGCTGATGAAACAATAAACACATAAATAGAAGCCGGTCACCTTTGCAGTCTCTTTTAAGACTAACTAGTTGGAGAAGATTAGGCTCGGAGTTGGATGAGGAGGATAGAGCAAAACCAATCTCCCTTTGTGCAGTCGCACTGAAATGTAGAGACGTTGCCCATGTGACATTTTAGTACAACTGCACAAAACACTCTTAAGAAAAAAGTGATTTGTGCAGTTCACCAAAAGGTCGCAATAGCAACGAGGTGAAATGGATAGCCCTTTTTGCAAAAAAGAGGTAGAAAGGAAACAATTACTGGCCAATAACAGTTCATGACACATGCAACGACAAAAAGAAGCATATTCCTTGCCCTAAGGGAAGATAACAACATGGTTGTGTTTGTCTAAAACGGTGTGAGGACGAGAATGCAGTATGGAAAGTACGCTGGACGAGCTACGTTTTGGGCAAAGAACTATGGAAGATCCACATGCAGCGACGTGGGAAGACGGGCAGTGAAGCAAGGCCGGAGGGGATACCTGGAGGTCGTCGGGATGTAACTAGGTGAGCGGCGGCGGGCGGAATCTGCGAGCAGGTGGCGTAGGCCCTGCCGCGCCGGAGCTTGGTTAGAGAGAATGGCGTGTACCGCAGATCGGGACGTGCTGCCTCGGCGCCATCGAACGGAGAAACGATGCACTTCCTCCCTTTCCCCCGGCGGACGGGATGCGGCCGGATCAGTGACCAACGGTGAGAGAGAGAGAGAGCCCACCGCACTCCCTTTCCCCCGGCGGACGGGATGCGGCCGGATCAGTGACCAACGGTCAGAGAGAGAGAGAGGCCACCGCAGCCTTGTGTGAGATACTCTGAAGAGTGACAAACCAGGCACGCAAGGCTCCATTGTATATAGTGAGCAGACTACCTTTTTCTCCATAAAAATCATTTTATATTCTGTGTACGTGCCATTGAGCGCTATAACTTTATTTAAAAATAACGCGGAAACGCGTCAAGTCGAACTTTGTTTCGTGCAGGCGTGGTACACGACCTCCCTAGGTAAACAACCGCTACAGGCGTTCAAATTAGCACATGGGCTGCCATTTCGTAAAGAAATGAGCTCCACCGTGTACCTGCACGGGTGTGGCTGGGCATGAAGCGTGAGTACGTGCACGGTGCACCTATTCTCTTCTTGTATACGTACACCACTTACGTGGGGTTGTGTGAGAGAGATACAAACCTAGAGAGATATGGTGTGTGGGTTCTTGAGAGTTTTTTTTTGGGGGGGGGGTCAATCAAAAAATGTAACATATACAATGTGTGTGAAATAGAGTCCTGGATATAACATATATATAGAGGGGGGATCCACGAGAAGAGAGTGGAGGTATCACCGGCTTGAGGTGTCCATAGAATCGAAAAGAGGGATGATGTGTGTGTGTGTGCGCGCACGATCAATAAAGAGTGCCATCGAATTTGTGTGTGCCCACGTCAAAGATATAGAGTGGCTGGCCTACTGGAACATGAGAGGGGACATGTGCAGTTTGTCTCTGTGGCATGGATACCTACCTGTAGCGCTCGACTATCGGTGTGTGGTGGGGGAAGAGGGAGGCCCAATTAACTATAGAGGTACAATGGCTGGTATATGTGTGGAGGAGGAGAGAGGCCTACCTCATGTATTAAGGAGATCGATCTGCCTCATGTATTAAGGGAGATCGATCGGCATCCATGCATATGTGCATGAGAGGAATAAGGTTGGGAGAGAGACAGAGCTAGAGTGTTGGAGGGGGTGGTAGTGGAGTTGCTTCTAACAAATGGTGGGATAGGCTTGCTAGACAAACGGAGGGCACGCCCGCAATATCAGTAAGAGAGGAGATGGATGCTTGTTGTCTGTGCACATGCGTGTGAGAGATGGGTCAGGAGGCATGCACGAATGATGAGGGGGGACGATGTGGCTGTGGTAAGCAGACATAACTACATAGGGAGATCAATCGCCCTTTGTTAGAGAAAGGATAGACATAACTTGTGAGGTACGTCGATCGATGGGGGGATAGTTAAAGTCGATCCAGGTATATGTTGGGAGATCGGTCGGTATATACATGCATGTGTGTGTTAGAAGCAAACGAGGCACGAGGAGAAGGATAGAGATAGTGGGATGCATGTAGGAGTGTGCGAGTACGAGAACGATGAAAAGAGTGGTGGGAGTGAGGCATGGACGGTGACAAGAGAAGAGGGGAAGCTTGTGTTTGTGCTAGGCACACCTGGCTAGAGAGTCATATCGATCGATGTGTGCCGTAAAGAAGGAGCTGGGGGGCCTACACACACCGTGGGTGAACGACCTAAAGTGAAAAGACGAATTTGCGCGATGGAGCTAGAGAATGCTGAGGGAGGGTGAGAGGGGTGTGTGCGTGTGCATGCACAAGAGAAAGTTAGCGCTAGCTACAAAGATAAGAGGGTTGTGTGGGTGTAAAAGATGAATAGAGATCATATATACTTCATTATAAAAAGCGAATTCGGATATTTGAAGAATTTACCATAGTGTTATAAACCGACGTATGTGTGAATATATATAACGGTGATACACATGGTGTGTTTATGAACATGTTATACTATATTTAATATATTTTATCTCTACTCTTATAAAAACGGAGTTGTTGATGATGGTGTGCCTGCCATCCTGCATTATAGGCCGTCCGATTTATATCTGGCGGATAGCAAGGAAATTATGATGGTTGAAGTTGGCAACAATCATGATTGTAGATTCTTATTGAAATAGAGAAACGAATTCAAATTTATTTCGAATTGCAGCGGTAGTATAGACATTTGGAATGCACTTAAATGTTGGTATGAGTAGGTTACATGCATTATACAGCAAAGCGAAAAAAATTAATCGGACATAACATGGATTCATACTCCCTCCTTCCATCTATATAGGGCGTAATGAGATTTTTAAGACCGCCTTTGACTATTGACAAGATTAATAGTCCATGACATGCACAATGTGAAAATTATATCGTTGAAAGAACCTTTCACAGACGAAGTTAACGGTGTGCTTTGTGTAAGTTGCATGTCATATATCATTGCTCTAATATTTAGTCAAAGTTAGCATCGAAAAACGCATTAGGCCCTATATAGATGGAAGGAGGGAGTTGGTTTGAATAGCATTTGTATAGTAAAACGGGGCAAGACTCTCTCTTTGTGTGGTGTGAATAGTTTTATTTTTTTGTTTTCATTTTGGTTGAGGGAAGTGCGAATTGATTTGGTACGTACAAGTACAATATTACTATGCAGTCAAAAAAAAGTACAATATTACTACACATTAGGCTTGTCCCTAAAATTCAACCCGCGTCTTGTTATATCCCGAAAATTCAGATATCGTGCTCCCAAAATTGGCGCCTTCACAATCCGCGCCTTGTTATCCCGAAACTACAACGCGCGCGAAAACTCCCTCCAGCTGCCAAATCCCGACACACAAAATCCCCCTTCTAACCCTGAGCCGAAAGAACCGCTAGTTCAAATCGATGGGGGGTACTTTTGTAACACACCCTACATTTTGGACAAGCGCGTCCCTAAGTCATGCTTCACCCCCTCCCATCGCCCCCTTTTCGCCATTCGAAATCCCAGGCCGCCATAACCTCTCTGCTCCAGCCGCGAAACCCCACCCTCCTCCGTCCACCACGTCACAACTGCCCAGCCGGAGCCTCTTCCCCGACGACGTCGTCCACCGCAACAGCTCGACGTCCCTCGTCTACCTCCCCGGATGAGGATCCGTCGTCCATCTCGCCGTCCCGCCGGTTCAGCCGCCCCGTCCTCCACCTCCAAGGAGCTGCTCCGATGATCGCTTCGTCTATCGCGGCTGCTCCATCCCCACAACGCCACCTTAACCTGCTCCATCGGAACCGCAGCATCCTCACCGACTCCTCGGACGAAGTCGAGGCCTATTCGGCGCCACCAAAGAGGTTCTACACTCATCGCATCGCACCTTCTCCTTAACTCGACCTCCCGGCGCCGACGGTGCTCCATCCCGCACCCCGATGGAGCGACTACCTTGAAGCCGGCGCCACGGGTGACATCTCTATGGAGGCTCTCCCCCAGTGCGAGGCCCCTTCGGCGGTGGCGTCCATACCAGTCGGATCTGCTGCTGCTGCTCCGGCTCTCGCTCGCTCACTCACGCTGCTGCTGCTGCTCCGGCTCTCGCTCGCTCGCTCGCGCTGCTGCTGCTGCTCCGGCTCTCGCTCGATCGCTCGCTCGCCCAGCTGCTGTTGCTGCTCTCCCCCTCGCTCGTGCTGCTGCTCTGCTCTGATTAAGCCACACCTCAGTCGACTGAATCGACTTTTGGGTCAGTCGATTTTCAGGGGTTGGGGGGGCTCGCTGGAGTTAAGGAAGAACCACCCGCAGCGGGGATGGGGGCTCGTCGGAGAGTTACCCCACTATCTATCTTACGGTTCAGGGTGGGGGCGGGGGGCCTAGAGGGCAGGCCGGGGCGGCGGTGGTGAGTTGTTTCGGGGCGGCGAGGCGGCGCTGGGGCCGGCGGTTTGGCTGGTGGCAGGCGGCTCAGGGGTGTGCAGGTTGAAGATGAACTGCAGGCCCTCCCAAAACTACATGTCAAGTGTGTCTCTGCTACCATTGTGTTCAGTTTCGACAGTAGCATTCAGATTTCACAGTTAATTTCAGTTCCGATAGTTAAGTTCAGAGTCAACAGTTTTTACCTCAGCTGTTGTAGTCAGGTGGTTTTTGGTGATGTTAATTTTACATCCATTTTTCATCATCTATTGGAGATGCTATTAGAATCCCACTTGAGATTGATGATGTCTGTCTTGTGCTGCTTCCGCCTTGACGTCTTACGGCTCACCGGAGCTGCTCCAATGACAGAACGATCCATCACAACAGAGCAGTGCCCTGAATGCCATCTACACATTCCTCAAATCTTCCTCCACACCTCCAACAGCCGTCTCTGCCTCAACTGCTTCAGCGACCAACCCAATGATGCTGAGGTCGACACGGCTATGGCAAAGAGGTTGTACACTTGTTGCGTCACTTATTACTATACATTCACGTCGATCCATTAGGGCTATTTTGGTTCAACGGAAAAACGTCGATCCACTAGTTGTTACACCTAATTCTGCACTCCTTAAATCCATTTTTCGTGCATGTCAGATATTGTACACAGTCATGCTGAACATGTGGAGAAAAAGAGAAGAGTTTTGCGCGGCAATACAATGTCATGCAGACATCGCTCCATGGTGGGTTCAATGGCAAACCCTCCCCACCCCTCTCCAGATTGTAATCCAGAGGAAGATATCTGTTCTGAGGCGTATTCAGACGCCGCTGACCACTCCTATTTACCCCCCAAGGTGTTTGCTCTACCTTGGCATGATGATATTAGTCATATCATGCATATGTTGCCTTGCAGTGCCTACTTTTGACATCATATATGTCATCTGCTTAGTTTAGACATGTTCTGTAATGCCACCTGTTTAGTTTCTATATCATATATGGGAATTATGCAGTCTCGTGTCTTTTAGGCAGCCATAATATATGTGAAATGTGCAATGCCATCCTGTTTAACCAGGCGTCATATATTTGAATGATATCTTGCCCATCCTTTTCTTCATTATATTTCCATTTGTCGACAATGTTTGTACATTAAACTACTCTTCCTGTGAATCAGCCATTTGGGTGGGAGATGGAAAAATCTAGAGTGAAAACAAGGCCTTCAGAGCACACAGTGCTACCTGTCAAAGCAGATCTCTTGTTGGGTCCCGATAGCTCCTCAGAGATGGATTCAGAGACAGATGACCAGTCGTATTCCCCCACTGAGGTGTATGCTCTAACTTGGCATGGTTATACTGCTCGTATCATGCATACGGTGTCTTGCATTGCATAGTTTAGACATCATATACACAATATTCAACACCATGTTCTTAGTTCAAACATCATATTGAATGCCCTCTGTTTAGCATATAAATCACATATGTGAATTAAATGATGCGATCCTGATTACTTAGATAACATGTAGGTGAATTATGTCATGCGATCCTGTTTAGTTATTCATCATATCTTTGAATTATGTTATGCTATGCTATCCAGTTTAGATAGACATCATATATGTGAAATTATGTCATGCTATCCGTTTTGTTAAACAATATACATGTCAACTATTTCATGAACTCTTTTTTCCACACTATCTATTGCATCTGTCTCTCATACAATGTCTGTACATTCAACTATGTTTCCTGTTTATCAGCCATTTGAATTGGAGCGGGTGATGCCAGTATCTAGTGGAATAAAAACACGGTCTTCAAATAAAACAGTGCTACCTCTTGGTGGAGATAGCACCCCGATTGTACATGCACAAGAACCAGCCCTACCACACATAACCCAAACTCTTGCATATTGTACCCCTACTGCGATGGACAAAGAACTAGCTTCACCCAATCTAACCCCAACCCCAGCCGATAGTAACCCAATTCCTGTTGACACAGCACCATCTCCACCACAGAGCTCCCAAACAACAGCAGTTAGTAAGGCAGCTCCAGTGCCCAAAGGGTCAGTACTAGCACGGCGAACCCCAACTCCACCAGTTAGTACGCCTATTCCTGTGGAGGAAGCACAACCAGCCAGTCGTAGTTTAGCATCTATCGCATTTGATGTTGTTAAATCGTATGTGCGTATCTTCCCATCTTGGAAATATTATATTGAAGATGAAGGAAAATGCCGGTTGCAGGTGTTTGTCCAGGAGTTATGTGTAAGTAATGTTATTCATGGCAATTACTTTGCTTCGTCCCATACATCCTACCTCCATGATGGTTATAATACAGCAAATTTTCCCATTTTTCTCTATAGAGTAGGACCGATTTGGAAACTCAGGATGAGGTAACCTGTGCTAATACCTCTACTATCTTCAAGAATGCTTAGTGGTAGTATCGGAATTACCTGAAGAAACGTACTTCACCGGCAAAGAAACTCATCAAATTCCCTTACGTTCTCCTGAGACACATTTACTGGACGATGACTGGGAATGCCTTGTTCTATACTGGTCCCGAACCAAGAATGTGGTAAGGTCTATGAGCTCATTTTCTATTTTTAAGTATTTTATTCTTGCCTCTTACTGTACTTTGTTCATGTAGAACAACTGTTCTAATTTAAGATTCCATTGCTATCATAGTTCAAAAAAGCGCTAGGCGTTAATTGTGCGTTTTGCCACCGCCTTGCGCTTTACTGACCAAAGCGCATGCTTATGCGCAGTTATGCACAGATTATGCATAGTTATGCGCAATGCGTTTTGCCAACGCCTAGAGCCTAGGCGCGCTTAAGCGCTCGCTTAGGCGCGCCTTTTTTAACTATGATTGTTTTGCTATTGTATCACAGTATTTACTGATACGAACTTATTTTTAAATTGAAGGATCCAATCGGAACTCCAATGGCATAGTAGGTATGTTCACGCATGTTTCTTTAACAGGTTTGCTCTTATCAATAGCTCTGTTGATTTCAATTTCAATTGTGTATACAGTTGACTTTCATATCATGCACATTACTAGCATCACAACAGAGCCAATAGTGTTGTTGTACATATAGACCCATGGTACCCATCTGAAATCTTGTTGTGCCATGTAGTTTCCCACGCTTTGTATTCTTTCACTACTGCTTTGTCTCGAACTGATATGATTTGAATCGTGTCTCTATTTTGATTTGGCAAGACAATGCAGTGACCATAGGACATAGGTATATGTTTGTTTGATGCTTTTATTATGTACTAGTACTTGGCAATAGAAGACTTGGTAGTTTAATCCTGTCCACCTTACTAATGAACTAGTTCACCGAAATGAGTTTCATATACTAGTACATGCTAAACTTGTTATGTGGCTGCTTGTTTCTTCTTTTAGAATGGTGACATAATATTGGGGAAGAGTGCCTTATTAAGCAATGGTAAAGGAAGTAATGCAGATAAGGTTCAGGTTAGTGACACATCCTTGTTGGTCTCCAACAAAGCTGATAAAACAGCTAAGGAAGACTATCTTGAAGACAGCGAGACAACCCCAAAGTCCTGTCTTGGTTTAGTGTTCGAGTTACTGGCCACTACCGCATGCACAAGCTATTCAAACTCACTGTCTGAATCAGTTCGGTTTCTTGAGTCTCAACTACAAGCTGAAAGACATCGATCAGCTGTGCTGCGACAAGAAGCGGAAGGACTGTGGAAGTCCCTGGAGCATTCAGATGCAAACTTTTTGGTGCAACAGCAAGCGTTGGAGGATTTTACTGCCAAACAGGACAAAGCTAATCAGCTTGCTAAGCTTATTGCCAGCATGGTGGATACCCAGGATAACATTTCTTGAGCTCTTCTGAAGTTGTTTCAGTTACGCTCTTGTTTTGCTGTCGCGTTTATTTGCACTGGTGGCCAATTTTGACGGCCAAGTGTATGTAATATGTTGCTTTGTTCCCTATATTTGCACTGGTGGCGAACTTTGATGCCCAGTGGATGTAATATGTGTAATAGAGGTAATAGGCTAGCCTTAATTGCTTGCTTATTTATTTCCTTATTGTCTTGTTTAGTTGTTTGCTTGTAGTCACTGCAGTTCTTTTTCTGTGTTTTTCTAGTGGCCACAATAGCCTATTTTTGGTAACTAGGCCAAAATAATCATGGCCACACACGGACTGTTGTAACCATGGGCCTCCTGCAGGCCGTATGATCCATGGGCCTTCGTTCGGCCGTAGGACCATTAGCCTTCTATACGGGCCGTAGGATCCATCGGCCTTCTATACGGGCCTTAGGGATCAATGGGCCTTCTACGGGCCGTAGGTTCCATGGGCCTTCTACGGGCCGTACTATCCATGGGCCTCATACGGGCCGTAGGATCCATGCGCCTTCTGCGGGGCATATCATCATTTCGCCAATCATGGGCCATACTATTCGTGGACCATAACGGGCCGTTGATAGGCCGTATTTGATAACTCTATGAAAACAGCCCAACGGGTTTTTTTACATGAAAACGGCCCAACGTATTAACGGTCCGCAAACGGGCCGACTGTAATGACGGGCTGAATTTGGCCCACAAGCAGTAAATGATAGTAACGGGCCGTATGTAACTGAATGCTGCAAATGAGCCCAAGAATCAATGGGCCATGAGAAGGCCGAAAGATAACTTGGGATGGAAACGGCCCAATGGAATAATGGGCCGTTAATGGGTATAAAGTGATACACTGTTCATTACGGGCCAGTTTCACCACGGGCCGTTAATGGGCCAAGAGTTACAAAGGTCCTCATATGGGCCGAAAGAAGTCATGGGTCACACATGGGCCGGAAGTTAAAACGGGCTGAATCATATTGGACGGCCCAGATGACGCTACTGGGCCTAATTCAGATAGGGCGTAACGGGCCCTCGGTTAGCGGGCTGTAAATGGGCTATAAGAGAACAGGCCGTTAACAGGCTTTCCGTGGGCCGGCCCGCCACCTTTTGACCAAGTCAAATGGGGCGGCCTTTTCACCAGAATGGGCCTCTGTTGGGCCGTGCCACGTGTCGCCGTATCATAGGCGCCTTTGGTCCAATGAGCCGATGACATCTGTCCCAACGGTGAGCCGACACGTGTTTGCTCCAGCCAATGATGATTTTACACATGGAAAATCCCCATTGGTCGGGGCTGTTAACGGGTTTTCGGATCCAAAACCCGACCCGATAGCTTAACGGTGTTCCGTTACGGTGGATGCCACGTGTCGGTCACCCTTGACGAAAGTAGTTCTGTGACGCGTGATTTATCTTCATGGAAGTGGACACTTCTGTGATGATAATTTTGGTAATGTCATGGAACACTTCTATGACAGTACAGGTATGACTATCTTGATTCTGTCATAAATTTGTCATGGATGTACATGCATGACAAAAAACGCGACCTACTGGGACAAACATGTATCATCACGGAAGTGTATTTTTTTGTAGTGAGAAGCCCGACAACGATGCGGTCCACGTCATCATCACCAATGCCAAGCACCGCTACGGAGGCCATGCCACGGGCCCAACTGCTATTGAGGTTCCCACCGACAGCTGATCAGATGGATGAGTGGAGAGCCACCATTCAGAGCCCGATTGGCTTCGCCGAGGCTGGGAACTCACAGCAAGCCGGCCTACCGCGGCCTCCCCAGACGATGATGGCAGCTCGTGCTGCTGGCCATACGGAAGGGGCCACCCTCACAGTGCAGTCCCCACCACGGCAATTAGTGCGGGAGCCACGAAATCAAGAACCCGACGACGTCTCGATGGCCTCTTCCGACCCTCGAGCACATCAAGGCCAACGGCAAGCCCTGGAGGACAGGCGGAGGGAAGGCACATGCATCGTCGTCGAGTGACGCCGCGATGACAATCGCTGGACTAATGGGTGGAATGGCCCCGATGTCGACGAGCCCGTGCTCGATGATGGCGGGTGCCTTCCTTTCAAGGTTGGGTGCCCTACCTTTACTCGTGAGTTGCGGCAAGTCCGTTGGTCATCCACACGCACATTCAAGCCAGAGCTACCCGAGAAGTATGATGGGAGGCTGAACCCGGATGAGTTCTTGAGCATCTACACCATTGCTGTTCAAGATGCCAAGGGAAGAGATGAGAAGGTGTTCGTCAATTACTTTCCTTTGGCACTCAAGTAAAATGTGAGGTCTTGGCTGATGCACCTACCAGAGAACTCCATTTCGACATGGGCTGACCTGTGCCATGAGTTCACTGGCGCCTTCACGGGCGGCCATCAAGAACGAGGATGAACCAGTGACTTGAAGCTTCTCCAATAGAAAGAAGGAGAGACTCTACGAAAGTGTTTGCAGAGATTCAGCAGAGTCCACAAAAATATCCCAAATATCCACCCGGCGGCTGTGATAATGATAACCCACAAGTATAGGGGATAATTGTAGCCTCTTTCGATAAGTAAGAGTGTCAAACCCAACGAGGAGCTAAACGTAGGACAACGATTCTCTCAAGCCCTATCTACCACTGATACGACTCTACACACACTTAGTGTTCGCTTTACCTAGAACAAGTATGAAACTAGAAGTACTTTGTCGGTGTTGTTGGATAGGTTTGCAAGATAATAAAGAACACGTAAAAAAACTAGGGGATGTTTAGATAAAGAAGCAATAAAGTAAATATAGCGAGTGTGGAAAAGTGGTGGTAGGAGTTGTGAAATTGTCCCTAAGAAATTGACTACGTTACTAGACCGGTAATCACAATTGCAATTCTATTTGAGGGAGAGGAATAAGCTAACATACTTTCTCTTCTTGGATCATATAAACTTATGATTGGAACTCTAGCAAGCATTCGCAACTACTAAAGATCATTAAGGTAAAACCCAACCATAGCATTAAAGTATCAAGTCCCCTTTATCCCATATGCAAACAACCTACTTACTTGGGTTTGTGCTTCTGTCACTCACGCCACCCACTGTAAGAAAATCATGAACATATTGCAAACCCTACAGCGGGGATCCCTCACGCTTGCGCGACACGGAGAGCACCATAGGACAGCACAAATAATAAAACATGCAACTCAAACCAATAATAGCAATTCATCAATCACCGATAGGACAACGAAAATCTACTCAGACATCATAGGATGGCAACACATCATTGGATAATAATATGAAGCATAAAGCACCATGTTCAAGTAGAGGGTACAACGGGTTGTGGGAGAGTGGACCGTTGAATATAGATGGGGAAGGTGATGGAGATGTTGGTGAAGATGGCGGACGTGTTGGTGTAGATCGCGGTGATGATGATGGCCCCCGGCAGCGTTCCGGCGCCACCGGAAGCAAGGGGGAGAGAGCCCCCCTTCTTCTTCTTCTTCTTCCTTGACCTTCTCCCTAGATGGGAGAAAGGTTTCCCCTCTGGTCCTTGGCTCCCATGGCGTGGGAGGGGCGAGAGCCCCTCCGAGATTGGATCTGTCTCTCTGTCTCTCTCTGTTTTTGCGTTCTCCTGTTCTGCCCTTTCACCGTTTCTTTTATATACGGAGATCCGTAACTCCAATTGTACTGAAACCTTCGCCCAGATTTTTCTCTGAAAATTAGCTTTCTTGCAGCCAAAGTGGAGCATCAACTGCCTTACGAGGGGCCCACGAGGGTGGGGGCACGCCTACCTGGAGTGGTGGCATGGCCCACCCTCGTGGCCACCTCGGGCACCGTCTCGCGTTGATTCTTTCTCCCAAAAATCACAAATATTCCAAAATAATTCTCTGTCCGTTTTTATCCCGTTTGGACTCCGTTTGATATTGGGTTTCTGCAAAACATAAAACATGCAACAAACAGGAACTGGCACTGGGCACTGGATCAATATGTTAGTCCCAAAAATAGTATATAAAGTTGCCAAAAGTATATGAAAGTTGAATAATATTGGCATGAAACAATCTAAAATTATAGATACGACGGAGACATATCAGATAGCTGCCCTCCAATCCAATGTGCGCAACCGCAGGATATGTTCCAAGATGAATGTTCGGTTGCCCAAGACTATGAAGGAGCTTTACACCTTGGTGGACAAATGCGCTCGGGTGGAGGAGGGAAGGAAACTCCCTGGAGAGGAAGATTGTGTCGACATCGACTCAGAGGATGACGACGAGACCACCAGTCAGAAGAAGAAGAAAAAGAAGCACAACAAGAGGCGCAAGGACAAGGCAGTAATGACTGTTGAAGGATCGGGCACGCCTAGGACCAGCAAGAAGGCTAAGGCCGAAGCCCCCGAGAAGGAAGCTGTCGCGTGCGCTGACTGCCGGGAGGCTGCAGCTGCCGAGAAGGCTAGGAAAGGCGATGGGCCATATTGCAAGATTCATCGGACCAAAGGCCATGATCTCCAAGAGTGTCATCAGGTTGAGCAGCTCGTCAAGAAGCAGAGGGCTGAATATGAGAAGTGTGATAAGGAAAAAGGTCAGAATCGCACTGGCGGGAAGGGTCGAGGAGGTGAAGCAAATCGCGTCGCCAAGGCTCTTCGGAACCAAGGAAAACCCGCCAGGGGCCGAGAGAAGGAAGATTGCAACGATGAGAGTGATGGAGGGGATGAAGAGGAAACGAGTGAGCAGGAATTCCAAAAGGCCACCGACACCCTGTGCATTGACGGGGGTGCATCTTTGCACTCCTCTCACCACCAACTTAAATGGTGGGCACGTGAGGTCAATACTATGGAGCTAGAAGTAGAGTCTCGGAAGCCACTCAAATGGTCACGCACGCCCATCATCTTTGAGGATGAGGACCATCCTGACCACGCCACCATGGTAGGATGTTTGCCGTTGTTGGTTTCACCGACAATTCGCAGCCTCAAAGTCACAAAGATGTTGGTTGACAGCGGGGCCAGGTTGAATCTGATTTCCCCAAAGGTTATCATCAAGCTTTAGATAGCAGAGGAAGAACTAAAGGTCACCGGCACGTTTCAAGGAGCCAATCCCAGCAGGAGTCATCCGAAGGGAAAGATCATGTTGCAAGTGACATTTGGGGGAGAACTGAACTACCGGACTGAGAAGGTTGTGTTTGATGTGGTCGACCTCCCCCTGCCGTACAATGGGACCCTTCAACGCCCAGCTCTGGCAAAATTCATGGCGGCATCCCACTATGCCTACAACACTTTGAAGATGCCAGGGCCGGTAGGAGTCATTTCCATTTTGTCAGACGAGAAAAACACAATCATTTGCGTGGATAAGGTGTACCAGGACGCAGTCGCGGCAGAGGCAGTGGCAGCAGCGGTCCCCACCAAGGAAAACAATGGGAAGAAGAAGGATATCAGGGACACCAGCAAGGATTCTGGGAAGCGTACCTCTTCGGAGTGCGCTACGGCTGTTGATGACTTGCCGGAGAGTTCCAACAGCAAGAGATCCGAGGTTGCTGCACCACATGTGAAAAAGGTCCCGGGGGGGCTGGCTGGCATTGATGGTACCTTTACTATCAACACCACCCTTGATGACAAATAGGAAAGTGAGCTCGTCGCCTTCCTACGAGCAAATATCAATGTGTTTTCCTGGCAACCATCTGATATCCCCGGTGTTCTTAGTGAGGTAATCGAGCACCACCTTGTTGTCTGCCAACATGCCCGACCCATCAAGCAGAAGGTTCTAAAGCAGGCCTTGGAGAGGCAACAGCTCATTGCCGAAGAGATTAGAGGCAGCTGGTCTGGTCAGAGGAATACTGTCTCCAACATGGTTAGCAAACCCAGTGGTCGTACGCAAGGCTAACGGAAAATGGAGGCTTTGCATAGATTTCACAGATCTCAACAAGGCTTGCCCAAAGGACCCATGTCCCTTGCCACGCATCGACCAGATTGTGGACTCCACTTCAGCTTGTGATTTGCTCTCGTTTCTGGATGCATACTCTGGATATCATCAGATCTTCATGTCCAAGGAAGACGAAGAGAAGACCTCATTCATCACCCCATGTGGTATGTACTACTTCGTGCACATGCCTTTTGAGTTAAAAAGTGTCGGGTCCACTTTTGCAAGAGCAGTCCAGATTGGTTTTGAACCACAGTTGCACAGAAATATTGAGGCTTATATGGATGATATTGTGGTCAAGACCAAGGATAGATCAACCCTCATCCAGGATTTGGAGCAGACATTTGCTAATCTATGCAAAATCAACTTGAAGCTATACCCGGAAAAGTGTGTGTTTGGCGTTCCCTCCGGCAAGCTACTTGGGTTCTTCGTGTCCCATCGTGGGATCGAGGCCTACCTCGATAAGATCAGGTCTATCAAGCTGATCCAGGCACCCAGGACAGTTAAAGATGTGAGGCGTCTGATAGGGTGCGTTGCCGCACTAAGCAGATTCATCTCCAAGTCTGCCGAGCATGCCTTCCCGTTCTTCAATTTTTTTGAAGGAGGTAGGGCCCATGAAGTGGACCCGGGAAGCAAATGCAACATTGCAAGATTTCATGACCTACTTGTCCTCTATGCCCGCTTTGGTTGCTCCCAAACCACAAGAGCCGTTCTGCTATACTTAGCAGCAACTAATCAAGTGGTTAGTGCAGCCCTAGTGGCA
The DNA here is from genome assembly GCF_018294505.1 of Triticum aestivum. Lineage (NCBI taxonomy): Eukaryota > Viridiplantae > Streptophyta > Magnoliopsida > Poales > Poaceae > Triticum > Triticum aestivum. The sequence continues at coordinate 456,972,556 of NC_057810.1, read as the reverse complement.
CAACGGGAAGTAGAAGAAACAGAGAGTGAGCAAAGCTCGGCAGGACCGGATGAGGATCAAGACAAAGAGGAGCACAACAACAGGGACAACCCCAAGGATGTGGCAAGGAAGAAAGTGGTGCAGCGCCCAGTGTACTTCGTCGGCTTCCTGTTACAGGGGGCTAGATCGAGCTACTCTGGTGTGCAAAAGTTGATTTTTGGCCTCATCCTGGCCTCAAGGAAACTGTGCCACTGCTTGCAAGCCCACGAGATCACGGTTGTCACCCGCTTTTCGTTACAAAGGATACTCTGAAATCCAGAGGCAACCGACATAATTGTGGAGTGGGCTTTGCAACTATCCAGCTTTGGCTTGAAATTTGAGAGCACATCAACAATTCAGAGTAGGCATTGGCAGAGTTTATTGCAGAATGGACGCCAACCCCTGATGAAGAAGTGCTAGAAACAGTTACCTGTGACACTCCAAAAAAAATTATTTAGTTTTCAACAAAAACTTTGTTTGATTTGAAGAAGGTCATTTAAATCCTTCCAAAAACCTCTATCTCTCAAAAAATTTCCCCATGGCAAGGATTTTATTTTTGTATCTTCTTCAACCCTGGTGTTTGGTTATTAAAAACCTTTCTTCTGATTTTTTCCATCTCAAATATATTTTTGGAATTTATTTTCTTTTAAAAAGAAACCCTATGGGTTTTGGGGCTACTCTTTTGTTTTGAAACCACCCATGGTTTTACCATGCCTCATGTGGTAAATCCTCCGAAAACCCCTCCCTCCACTTTGGGGCAACCCAAACATTCGGTTCCAACAGGTCCAACCCATTTTTTTTAATTTTATTTCATTTATTTTCCCCCAAAAACAATTCTGTCCATTATTCTAAGCCTAGATGATTTACAAAGGAAGTACCTGATTTCCTTTGAGTTTTGATCTCAAACCAACTCCTCTAGATAGTCCCTAGCAACCCCAACCTAGAACCATCAAGATCCACTCTTCCTCTTTTCAAAATTTTCAAGTTTCAACCTCTGCAAGTTTGGACCAGATTCATCATTTTTGGTGAAATTCATATTTTTCCTTTCTCCAAAAATTCCACCAAAATTCAGGCAGCCCCCACGTGCGTTGAGAGGACACCACACCAAAGATCAGCCCCAGAAAAATTCTTCTCAAGCTTGAATCATTTCATCAAACACTTGGTCGGCACTGTTCCTGTACACTTTCAGTAAATTCAGAGTTTCAGAGTTTTGTTAGTGTCGTTTTTTCGTCAGTGCCTTGTCATCGATCACCAGTGCACCCTGGCGCGTTGCGCACGGCCTCTCCTCCTTGACCAGAGCACCGCATGCTCTCTTGGACGGGCGTAGCTATCGGTGGCGGCGAGCATCGCCGACGCCGGCAGCTTCTGCGGTGGCAGAGCCACCCGTGGCGGCCAACGGGAGCCAGCGCCAGCTCGCTACGCCGTCCGGCGCCGCCCAAAGCCCCCTAGCCCTCCGCGTGGCCTCATGCATGCCAGCGCACACCACAGCACCGTCGCCGTGGCCCGGCAAGCACAGGGCGCGCCCTCTGCCGCCGACGGGCCCGTGCCGCCCCGTTCTGTCGAAACCACCCAAGAGCGCCTAATCCAACCCGGTTTAGCTTCTAAACGGAACCCGTGGACCTCCACGTTGATGCCCAACCCCCTAAACTCCCCGACCAAGCACTGCACCGCCGTAACCATCGCCGGAGATCCCCGTTCATGGCCACCGCCTCGGGTCGCCTATAAAATGAGGTCCCGAGCTCATTCTCGAGCACGCACCACCCCTGCACCCCACCAGAACCCCGCCAAGCCACTAGGAGGACCTCGAGGAGGTCTCCTCCCCCAACTCCGGCCGCCCCGATCCGCCTCGGCCACCAGCTCGATCCACTCCGGTGAGGCCATCCCCGCCGCCCAAACCACATGAGTAGTTTCCTCGAGCACCCAGTGATCTAACCCAGGCTTCAATTTGACCTCCGCAGCCCTCCCCGACAAGATCCAACTTCACCCGAGCCGCCGTCCGCCGAAGCAAGGACCGCCGTCGACGTGGTGCTCGCCGACGACCACCACCACCGCCCACAGACGCGGAAGGTCACGCTGATCACGTAGGTACTATCTGATCCTCCTAACTCGCCATGGATCGCCGCCGGCGACCACCGCAGCTCTCGGGCGCCGACGAGCTCTGTTTCTCCCCTGTTGGAAATTTCAAACCTGACGGGTGGGACCCCTCATCAGTATTTTCTTTTTTTCGAAACGTTTTCTGAAAACGCCTTCGGACAGAGTACGTCTCCCTTTGCAGTTGACGGCTTTTTAGCCGAAGCGTTTTCTGTTTTTATAAGTTGGCCCCTGAAAACTTTCTGTTTCATTACAGATGAGTCCCTGGATTAAAACCTTTATAATTTTTAAACAGAAACTGATTTTTGATTGATTATTTTTCTGTCATCTTTATTTTTCTGTCTATTTTTTTCATATTTATTTGAAAAATATTTGGAACACTTTTTTGTGCACTCTCGGTATTTACGTTAGTACGTATTTTCTTATACCATAGATACCGAAGGAGGTGACGGAACCGCGAACTTCGCCAAGCTAGACTCCGACTACTCCGAACCAGGCAAGCATGTTTGAACTTTTGATATGATGAGTGTTTGTTTCATGTTTGCATTAAGTAGTTTCATGGCATGTTTATGAGCATTTCGATAAATGTTATATTATATGCAAAGTTGAGGCAAGTGAGTTTCAGAAATCCATATGTTGTTGGATATGAGTTTGCATGGCCATGTGATGGCATGAGAATGGGTAAGATGGCAGTGTTGTAGCATGCCAGTCTTATGCCAGACTATTTGACTCCAGTGTCAACGTGAATCAAGTCACGTTTCCGTCCGTTTTCCCTTCCTGTACTACCACGTGTTTTCCACAAGGGATATGGCTTAGTAAGTTGCAAACCACTTTCCTGGTACACACCAAATAGAGAGGCCGTGATGAGGATTCCATGGCCCTAGGTTAAAGTGAGTCATCCGGTCAGGGGGCATGGGTGTTTCCGGTTGGGACCGAGAGGGGGGCACCCGTTAGAGCGCGCGTATATAAATTTGATCCCATGCTATTCGAGGTTGTGATCTCCCCGTCTCAAAGTTTTTCTTGAACGTTTTTTAGGGTGATTCCTGGCATCGTGAGGTGGGATGGGTGTGTACTGGTTAGATGTGTTTATACCGAAATACCGTAAATGGAACTAGTCCTTCGTGACTACGGAAATCCGTTGGCTGTGGGAAATTAGTACAAACTCTGCATAGTCAAAAATCCTTTGAATCATCTTATCCATGTCCAAGTACTATGTTCAACTTATCTTGTCAAGTGTCAGTCTCAGTGACAAAACTCCGGTGAACAACATGAGTGTTAAGTCCGGTTAAATGTTTATTCCTGTGGATGGACTAACCCGTTTATTGTTATGTGTTGAATATTTCCTATGAGTATTATATCTTCGTGAATTTATCAGATATGAATAATGAAATTTATGCACTTTCTGCGATGTCGCTCAGACGCCCGACTGTGGCACACTTGTTATTTACTTTTGATATACGCCCTTTCTGCGATGTCGCTCAGACGTCCGACTGTGGCACACTTGTTATTTACTTTTGACATACGCCCTTTCTGCGATGTCGCTCAGACGTCCGACTGTGGCACGCTCGTTATTTACTTTCGATATAAGCCCTTTCTGTGATGTCGCTCAGACGTCCGACTGTGGCACGCATGTTATTTGCTTTCAATATAAACCCTTTCTGCGATGTCGCTCCGACATCCGACTGTGGCACTCATGTCATTTACTTTTCAATATAAGCCCTTTATGTGGTGTCTCTTAGATGCCCGACTGTGGCATGATTATTTATTTGTTTACCCTTAGAGGCGTCGCTCCAGACACCCGATCAGTTTTCAGTTGTTTGTTGGGATTTCGGGAGGACTACCGCCCGACTTCCTTTTTACTTATCATGTCGTGCAAATATTTATTAATTGAGTGTGCATTGCTATTTGCTCATAACGCATTCATGCATGCATTTGTTATATCTTATGTCCGAACTGTCTTGCGAGTACTTTCAAAGTACTCACCTGGCTTGTTGATTTGGCCAGATGTTGATGAAGGCGATCTCATGGATGAAGAGTTTGATAGCGAGTCCGACGCCAAGAGGAGTCCCAGTCAGTCCCGTGCGACCCTGGATTTGGTCACTATATTATATCCGCTTCCGCTACCCGAATAAATTCATCGAGCCTCACCTGGACGCTCGATGAGCCGCCAGTTTAGGAGTCATGTTATCCACTCCACTGTGATATATCCACCACCACTTTTATCTCGAGTCAGTAGTATGCCACCACACCCCTATATCATAACCGCCCTTATGTACAATATTGGCATGTTTGTAATAAATTGTTAAGCAGCCTCAGCTCAACCCTGTAATATTTTTAAAGCTACTGGCCTTCTGTATCAAGTATTTGTCTACCAGTAAGGATAACTCTTCCTATACTGGAATCAAATGATCGATTTCTCAATAAGTATTTTATTGAAAAACCGGTCGTGACAAACTTGGTACCAGAGCCAGGCTGACTGTAGGAAGCCACTAGGTGCGATCGCTAATCGGTTATTAGCATAGTAGAGTTAATTGTCATTTTTGCAAATGTAGTCATATTCTGACAGTCAGCATAAATTTATGATCTGACCATTCAGAATTTTTGCCTACTTTTGTAGATGGCTGGCAACGACTGTGAGTCACAGGTGTTCGCCAACGTGCCTGAGGGGTTCGTCAAGCTCCTCTCCTTCATCGTCCAGGTCGCGATGGGGCCATCAGTGCGCCCAGTCTTCACACTCTACCAGCACAAGATCAACGACAGTCTGTCCATGCACCAGGCCGCGGTGCAATTCAAGGGAGGGCGTGTTGAGTTACGCCGCTTCCGGTTCTTGGGGAGAGCCATGCCTACGGAGAAGCATGCTATGCAGATGGCTGCCCGTGAGGCGATAGCTCGTCTCCGGGATGTTCTTCCTCGATGAAGACTCGTCGTTACCGCTACCTTCCATGCCACGTGCCATACACCTGTCACTACGCATTCGCTTGCCCCAGAGGAGAGCGAGACGAGGCTTTTGAGATGCTTGTCGAGTACCTCCGGGCTCTGGAGGCAGCCTTCGACAACCTGGTGGACGACCTTGTGGCTGCCCGCATGGACTCAGTCCATGGCTGTGCCGCCAACAGGAGGGAGCTCCTGCACACCGCACCACCACTGACTTTCGTCTCGTCCTCGGCATCTTATTCACCTACCATTCTCGCCACTACTCGTCGCCTGCCTACCACTGAGGAGTTCAACCAAGTCATTGCGCCCACTTCAGTTCATACTGCACCACCTATTGCGCCCACTCCTGTTTGTGTTGCTCCGCCTATGGCGCCCGCTCCATCAACTCAGCGCAGCACTTCACGTCTGGAGCCTATTAGCGAGGAGGAGGTTGAGTCCCCAGCCTCACTGCGCCTCACCCTCGGCAGGCCAAGGGAGATCCTCACCATCTCCGACTGAGTACGCTTAGCCGCCATGCGATGTACCGGATTGTACGATATGTTTATATGTACATAGGTTGTGAGAAGTAGCTTGTTTGCGCATCATGTAGGAACTGGGAGAAGTGCACTAGCCTAAATAACATGTCAGGAATATGTACGCATATCCTGAGTGATGTATTGTATAATTACTGCTTGCGTGTAAGATATGTAATGAGCAGTCCTTCTCCGTGCGCAATCGATTATTCTCTTGAAAAATCTGGAGTTCTTAAAATTTCCCGTCGTTATAAATTTATTGATTCTTGCGACTCAATTCCTTTTCTTATGAGTTTTACAAAATATATCCCCAGAGTGAAAAATGTCTCGCCCTTGGACGCGCTCCATGCCAAACCCGCCAGAGGAAAATTATGGCACACAAAAAAGCAACAATTTCACACAGGGGCAATCAAGTCAACAGGGAAGCGAAACAGCATTTTCCCAAGTATGCCGCCTTTATGAACAGAGTCAACAACAACATCAGGAAATGATGAACCAAGTCATCAATATGGGAAATCACCATGGACCGTATCAGCAGCAATCCAAATTGTCTGAGCTACAGAAGACGCGTCCCCCAACATTTTCTCATACTGACAAACCTCTTGAGGCCGATGACTGGCTTCGAGACATGGAAAGGAAATTAATTATTGCACAGTGTTTAGACCGTGAGAAAGTACTTTATGCACCGCACTATCTCACTGGATCAGCTGCATCATGGTGGGAAAACTTCCTACACATGCACCCCAACAAAAATGATATAACCTAGGAGGAATTCAAAGAAGGTTTTCATGGGGCACACATTCCTAAAAGTGTTATGAAGATCAAGAAGAGGGAGTTCGATGACCTCAAGCAGAGGACCATGACGGTGTCGGAATACAACAGTCATTTTACTCTGTTGTCTCGCTACGCCAACGAAGAGCGTATGACTGAAAGCAAGAAGATGAAAAATTCCTGGACGGTCTGGCACCCGCGCTTAAATGCCAGCTGGTCGTGCACACCTTCCCAGATTTCAAAACACTGGTGGATAAGGCTATTACCTTGTAAAATGAGCGACGCAGCTTGGAGGATTTCCGCAAGCGCAAAAGGGACCAGACTACTCTTGCTCACAACCACCGGAGCAAGACGGATTTTCAGAAAGGTGGGACACACAGACCCACGACAAATGTTTCACACCCAATCAAGAATTTCCATGCAAGGGACAAGGAGTTCACATATCGCCCAGGCGTTACTTGCTACGCTTGTGGAGAAGAAGGGCACTATGCCAAGCAGTGCCCCAAGCCAAGGAACTCGACCCCAAAGCCGAACAACGGTGGCAATAATTCAGCGCCCAAGCGAAACAATTTCAACCCCAATAACAACCACAGGAAGGGTCATCTGAACCACGTGACCAGAGAAGAAGCACAAAATGCCCCGGATATCGTGCTCGGTACGTTCCCTGTCAACACAATACCTGCCACGGTTTTGTTTGATTCTGGAGCTTCTCACTCGTTCATTTCGAAGAGTTTTGCTTTGCAAAATAATTTTTCGATGCTTCCCTTGGAAAAATCCATGATCATCAAGTCCCCTGGGATTAAGCAAGTTACTCAGAGTTACTGCCAAGGTGTGGTTATTGAGTTTGAAGGATTGAAGTTTCACGCCAACCTTATTGTATTGGAAAATAAAGGACTGGATGTCATCCTAGGGATGGATTGGTTAACCACCAACAAAGGATTTATTGACTGCTTCAACCGGACCGTAATTCTCACCCACCATCACGGGAAGACAATAAAAGTTTCAGCCAAAGAGAGACAAATATCTCGGCAACCGAGATTGAACAAGGTGGACGTTTCTGAGTTAAGCAAAGTTCCAGTAGTATGTGAGTTTCCAGACGTATTTCCCGAAGAACTACCAGGCATGCCACCAGACCGAGAGATAGAATTCAGCATTGAGCTAGCACCCGGAACCGCCCCCATATACAAGAAACCATACAGAATGGCACCATCCGAGTTGGTAGAATTGAAGAAGCAAATAAAAGAATTACTGGACAAAGGATATATACGAGCCAGTTCCTCACCTTGGGGTTCACCAATTTTATTTGCCAAGAAAAAGGATGGGACACTGAGATTGTGTATAGACTATCGAGCACTTAACATGGTCACAATCAAGAACAAATACCCAATGCCACGGATAAATGATTTATTTGATCAGCTCGCTCAGGCCAAGGTCTTCTCAAAAATTGACTTAAGGTCGGGATACCATCAATTAAAAGTGCGAACAGAAGATATCCCCAAGACAGCCTTCACCTCCAGATATGGACTGTATGAGTTCACAGTAATGCCGTTTGGACTAACAAACGCCCCCGCATATTTTGTTCACCTCATGAACAAAGTATTTATGAAGTTTATGGACAAGTTTGTTGTGGTATTCATCGATGATATTCTGATATACTCCAAGACACCAGAAGAGCACGCTGAACATCTCAGAATTGTACTAGGAGAACTCAGGAAACATCAATTGTACGCCAAGTTCAGCAAATGTGAATTTTGGCTAAGACAGGTGGGTTTTCTGGGCCACGTACTGACCCAAGAAGGTATTGCCGTAGACCCGGAAAAGGTCAAGGCCGTACTTGGCTGGAAACCACCAGCCAGCGTAACGGACGTACGAAGTTTCTTGGGAATGGCAGGATACTACCGAAGATTTATTGAAGGATTCTCCACCATAGCAAAGCCAATGACGCAGTTACTCAAGAAGGACAAGAAGTTTGAATGGACGGAAGCTTGCGAGAAAAGTTTCCAAGAACTAAAAAGGAAATTAACGACAGCACCAGTATTAATTGTGCCAGACATACACAAGAATTTTGAGGTGTATTGTGACGCATCCCGGAAGGGCCTCGGATGCGTATTGATGCAAGAAGGCAAAGTAGTCGCGTATGTTTCCAGACAACTTCGCAAGCATGAAGAAAATTATCCTACTCATGACCTGGAGTTGGCAGCAGTCATCCATGCACTCAAAGAATGGAGACACTTTTTACATGGAAATCATTGTGAAATATACACAGACCATAAGAGGCTCAAGTATATTTTCACACAACTGGAACTCAATTTACGACAACGATGCTGGTTGGAATTAGTGAAGGATTATGATGTTGGAATCCACTACCATCCAGGAAAAGCAAATGTAGTGGCGGATGCTCTAAGTCGAAACCCCAGCTCGGACGACGACAACCTATCAAGTCTGAGACCTGAATTTCGGCAGCAGTTTACTAAACTCAACTTAATAATGGTCACCGAAGGTAGTGTCTCAAATTTAGAAATACAGCCTACCCTGATAGAAAAGATTAAGGAGGCTCAGCATGGACACCCCAGCATTGAAGGCATAAAAAGGAAAGTGAGTTTGGGCAAGGCCTCAGAATTCGTCATCGACGAGCAGGGAATATTGTGGTACGGAGATAGGCTTTGCGTACCAAATGTCGAGGACCTTAAACAGCAAATTTTAGCTGAAGGCCACACCGCTCTGTATTCAATCCATCCTGGAGGAACGAAAATGTACAAGGATCTTCAGGAAAATTTTTGGTGGCACGGTATAAAGAGGGACATAGCCACGTTCATTGCATGTTGTGACTCATGTCAACGCATCAAGGCAGAGCACCAGAAACCGGCCGGACTATTACAACCAAATAAGATACCCGAGTGGAAATGGGACGAGATTGGAATGGATTTTATTGTTGGACTACCTCGGTCACGACACGGGAATGATGCCATATGGGTCATCACAGATAGACTAACTAAGGTGGCACACTTCATCCCCGTGAAGACAACCCACACCACTCAGAAGCTTGCCAGGCTTTATCTTTCCCGTATTGTCTGCTTGCATGGAGTTCCAAAGACTATAATATAAGACAGAGGCACTCAATTCGTCTCCCGATTTTGGGATCAATTACAACAAGCTCTGGGAACTCAACTGGCGTTTAGTACCTCATACCACCCCCAGACTGATGGACAAACTGAACGCGTAAACCAAATTCTAGAAGACATGCTGAGGGCATGTGTCCTCACCTATGGAACCAGTTGGGAAGAAAGCTTGCCATACGCAGAGTTCGCATACAACAACAGTTACCAAGCCAGCCTGCAAATGGCACCATTTGAAGCTCTGTACGGGCGAAGATGTCGTACACCGCTAAATTGGTCAGAAACCGGAGACAGCCATATCTTCGGCCCAGATATGCTCAGGAGGCTGAGGAAAAAGTTAAGATGATTAGGGATCGACTCAAGACAGCTCAAAGTCGACAAAAGAGTTATTACGATCGAAAGCATCGGGGAATCAGTTTTGAACCCGGTGAGTTTGTGTACCTACGAGTATCTCCTATGAGGGGCCTGCAACGATTCAAGGTTAAGGGAAAGCTAGCACCAAGATTCATCGGACCATTCTGTATAGTGGCCCGAAGAGGCACGGTAGCCTACCAGCTAGACTTACCCGAAGAATTATCCGATGTCCACGACGTGTTCCACGTCTTGCAGTTGAGGAAGTGCGTGAGCAACCCAGAGAAGCAAGTATCCCATGGAAACATTGACGTGCAACCAGACCTCACCTACCGGGAACGTCCAATAAAAATATTAGAGGAGTCTAAAAGGAGGACCCGACAGAAAACCATCAAGTTTTTCAGAGTTCAGTGGAGCAATCACACCGAGAATGAAGCAACTTGGGAAAGAGAGGATTTTCTTCGGACAGAGCACCCACACTTATTTGAGGATCAGCTGAAATCTCGGGGACGAGATTTTTCCTAAGGGGGTAGGTGTTGTGACACTCCAAATTTTTTTATTTAGTTTTCAACAAAAACTTTGTTTGATTTGAAGAAGGTCATTTAAATCCTTCCAAAAACCTCTCTCTCTCAAAAATTTCCCCATGGCAAGGATTTTATTTTTGTATCTTCTTCAACCCTGGTGTTTGGTTATTAAAAACCTTTCTTCTGATTTTTCCCATCTCAAATATATTTTTGGAATTTTTTTTCTTTTAAAAAGAAACCCTATGGGTTTTGGGGCTACTCTTTTGTTTTGAAACCACCCATTGTTTTACCATGCCTCATGTGGTAAATCCTCCCAAAACCCCTCCCTCCACTTTGGGGCAACCCAAACATTCTGTTCCAACAGGTCCAACCCATTTTTTTGAATTTTATTTCATTTATTTTTCCCCCAAAAACAATTCTGTCCATTGTTCTAAGCCTAGATGATTTACAAAGGAAGTACCTGATTTCCTTTGAGTTTTGATCTCAAACCAACTCCTATGGATAGTCCCTAGCACCCCAACCTAGAACCATCAAGATCCACTCTTCCTCTTTTCAAAATTTTCAAGTTTCAACCTCTGCAAGTTTGGACCAGATTCATCATTTTTGGTGAAATTCATGTTTTCCTTTCTCCAAAAATTCCACCAAAATTCAGGTAGCCCCCAGGTGCTTTGAGAGGCCACCACACCAGAGATCAGCCCCAGAAAAATTCTTCTCATGCTTGAATCATTTCATCAAACACTTGGCCGGCACTGTTCCTGTACACTTTCAGTAAATTCAGAGTTTCAGAGTTTTGTCAGTGTCATTTTTTCGTCAGTGCCTTGTCATCGATCACCAGTGCACCCTGGCGCGTTGCACACGGCCTCTCCTCCTTGACCAGAGCAATGCATGCTCTCTTGGACGGGCGCAGGTGTCGGTGGCGGCGAGCATCGCCGACGCCGGCAGCTTCTGCGGTGGCAGAGCCACCCGTGGCGGCCAACGGGAGCCAGCGCCAGCTCGCTACACCGTCCGGCGCCGCCCAACGCCCCCTAGCCCTCCGCGTGGCCTCATGCATGCCAGCGCACACCACAACACCGTTGCCATGGCCCGGCAAGCACAAGGCGCGCCCTCTGCCGCCGACAGGCCCGCGCCGCCCTGTTCTGTCGAAACCACCCAAGAGCGCCTAATCCAACCCGGTTTTAGCTTCTAAACGGAACCCGTGGACCTCCATGTTGATGCCCAACCCCCTAAACTCCCCGACCAAGCACCACACCACCGTAACCATCATCGGAGATCCCCGTTCACGGCCACCGCCTCGGGTCGCCTATATAATGAGGTCCCGAGCTCGTTCTCGAGCACGCACCACCCCTGCACCCCACCAGAACCCCACCAAGCCACTAGGAGGACCTCGAGGAGGTCTCCTCCCCCAACTCCGGCCGCCCCGATCCGCCTCGGCCACCAGCTCGATCCACTCCGGTGAGGCCATCCCCGCCTCCCAAACCTCGTCAGTAGTCTTCTCGTGCACCCAGTGATCTAACCCAGGCTTCAATTTGACCTCCGCAGCCCTCCCCGACGAGATCCAACTTCACCCGAGCCGCCGTCCGCCGGAGCAAGGACCCCCGTCGACGTGGTGCTCGCCGACGACCACCACCACCACCCACCGACGCGGAAGGACACACTGAGCACGTAGGTACCCTCCGATCCTCCTAACTCGCCGTGGATCGCCGCCGGCGACCACCGCAGCTCTCGGGCGCCGACGAGCTCTGTTTCTCCCCCGTTTGAAATTTCAAACCTGACGGGTGGGACCCCTCGTCAGTATTTTCTTTTTTTCGAACCGTTTTCTGAAAACGCCTTCGGGCAGAGTACGTCTCCCTTTGCAGTTGACGGCTTTTTAGCCGAAGCGTTTTCTGTTTTTATAAGTTGGCCCCTGGAAACTTTCTGTTTCATTACAGATGAGTCCCTGGATTAAAACCTTTATAACTTTTAAACAAAAACTGATTTTTGATTGATTCTTTTTCTGTCATCTTTATTTTTCTGTCTAGTTTTTTTCATATTTATTTGAAAAATATTTGGAACACTTTTTTGTGCACTCTCGGTATTTACGTTAGTACGTATTTTCTTATACCATAGATACCGGAGGAGGTGACGGAACCGCGAACTTCGCCAAGCTAGACTCCGACTACTCCGAACCAGGCAAGCATGTTTGAACTTTTGATATGATGAGTGTTCGTTGCATGTTTGCATTAAGTAGTTTCATGGCATGTTTATGAGCATTTCGGTCAATGTTATATTATATGCAAAGTTGAGGCAAGTGAGTTTCGGAAATCCATATGTTGTTGGATATGAGTTTGCATGGCCATGTGATGGCATGAGAATGGGTAAGATGGTAGTGTTGTAGCATGCCAGTCTTATGCCAGACTATTTGACTCCAGTGTCAACGTGAATCAAGTCACGTTTCCGTCTGTTTTCCCTTCCTGTACTACCACGTGTTTTCCGCAAGGGATATGTCTTAGTAAGTTGCAAACCTCTTTCCTAGTACACACCAAATAGAGAGGCCGTGATGAGCGTTCCATGGCCCTGTATTAAAGCCAGTCATCCGGTCAGGGGGCATGGGTGTTTCCGGTTGGGACCGAGAGGGGGCACCCCTTAGAGCGCGCGTATATAAATTTGATCCCATGCTATTCGAGGTTGTGATCTCCCCGTCTCAAAGTTTTTCTTGAATGTTGTCTAGGGTGATTCCTGGCATCGTGAGGTGGGATGGGTGTGTACTGGTTAGATGTGTTTCTACCGAAATACCGTAAACGGAACTAGTCCTTCGTGACTACGGAAATCCGTTGGCTGTGGGTAATTAGTACAAACTCTGCAGAGTCAAAAATCCTTTGAATCATCTTATCCATGTCCAAGTACTGTGTTCAACTTATCTTGTCAAGTGTCAGTCTCAGTGACAAAACTCCGGTGAACCACATGAGTGTTAAGTCTGGTTAAATGTTTATTCCTGTGGATGGACTAACCCGTTTATTATTATGTGTTGAATATTTCCTATGAGTATTATATCTTCGTGAATTTATCAGATATGAATAATGAAATTTAAGCCCTTTCTGCGATGTCGCTCAGACGTCCGACTGTGGCACACTTGTTATTTACTTTTGATATAAGCCCTTTCTGCGATGTCGCTCAGACGTCCGACTGTGGCACACTTGTTATTTACTTTTGATATAAGCCCTTTCTGCGATGTCGCTCAGACGTACGACTGTGGCACGCTTGTTATTTACTTTCGATATAAGCCCTTTCTGCGATGTCGCTCAGACGTCCGACTGTGGCACGCATGTTATTTACTTTTAATATAAGCCCTTTCTTGCGATGTCGCTCCGACGTCCGACTGTGGCACGCATGTCATTTACTTTTCAATATAAGCCCTTTATGTGGTGTCGCTTAGACGCCCGACTGCGGCATGATTATTTATTTGTTTACCCTTCGAGGCGTCGCTCCAGACACCCGATCGGTTTTCAGTTGTTTGTTGGGATTTCGGGAGGACTACCGCCCGACTTCCTTTTTACTTATCATGTCGTGCAAATATTTATTAATTGCTATTTGCTCATAACGCATTCATGCATGCATTTGTTATATCTTATGTCCGAACTGTCTTGCAAGTACTTTCAAAGTACTCACCTGGCTGGTTGATTTGGCCAGATGTTGATGAAGGCGATCTCATGGATGAAGAGTTCGATAGCGAGTCCGACGCCTAGAGGAGTCCTAGTCAGTCCCGTGCGACCCTGGATTTGGTCACTGTATTATATCCGCTTCCGCTACCCGAATAAATTCATCGAGCCTCACCTCGACGCTCGATGAGCCGCCAGTTTAAGAGTCATGTTATCCACTCCACTGTGATATATCCACCACCACTTTTATCTCGAGTCAGTAGTATGCCACCACACCCCTGTATCATAACCGCCCTTATGTACAATATTGGCATGTTTGTAATAAATTCTTGAGCAGCCTCAGCTCAACCCTGTATTATTTTTAAAGCTACTGGCCTTCTGTATCAAGTACTTGTCTACCAGTAAGGATAACTCTTCCTATACTGGAATCAAAAGATCAATTTCTCAATAAGTATTTTATTGAAAAACCGGTCGTGACATTACCCCCGGCAAGGAGGCGCCCAAAGAATGGATCAAGTATTTCGTGGTTGTAACACCCATGATGCGGCTATATCTCCCACGTGTCGAAGCACGACTTAGAGGCATAACCACATTGTGGTTTTGTCGCAAGAAGGGTCATCTTCACACAGTCCCATGTAATGAACAAGACTGGGATAAAGAGTTTGCTTAGAATTGCCACTTCACACAAGTACTTAAATAAATCATACATCATTCAGAGTACACACATAGTCCGACTACGGACGAAGCCTAAAGAAAAGAAGATAACCCAACTGCTAGATCCCCGATCATCCCAACTGGGCTCCACTACTGATCAACATGAAACGAAACATAGCAACGACCAAGATCTTTGTTGAGCTCCCATCTGAGCTCAGTTGCATCACCTGCACTGGTATCATCGGCACCTGCAACTGTTGTGATAGTATCTGGTGAGTCACGTGGACTCAACAATCTCAAAACCCGCGAGATCAAGACTATTTAAGATTATGGGTAGGAAGTGGTAATGAGGTGGAATTGCAGCAAGCACTAAGCAAATATGGTGGCTAACATACGCAAATAACAGCGAGAAGAGAAGCAACGGAACAACCGAGAAGCTAGAAATGATCAAGAAGTGATCCTGAAACTGCTTACACACAATCATAACACCAAGACCGTGTTCACTTCCAGGACTCCGCCGAAAAGAGACCATCACGGCTACACACACGGTTGATGCATTTTAATTAAGTCAAGTGTCAAGTTCTCTACAACCGGATATTAACAAATTCTCATCTGCCACATAACCACGGGCACGGCTCTCAAAAGTTTATACCCTACAGGGGTGTCCCAACTTAGCCCATCACAAGCTCTCACGGTCAACGAAGGATATTCCTTCTCCCAGGAAGACCCGATTAGTCTCGGAATCCCGGTTTACAAGACATTTCGACAATGGTAAAACAAGACCAGCAAAACCACCCGACTGTGCTGACAAACCCGATAGGAGCTGCACATATCTCGTTCTCAGGGCACAACGGATGAGAAATCCATACAACTAAAACCAGACCTCAAGTTTCCTTGAGGGGGCGCTGCAAAGGGCTCTAGTTTGGACCAACACTCAAAGGAGCATTGGCCCGGGGGGTTAAAATAAAGATGACCCTTGAGTCTGCAGAACCCAAGGGAAAAAGGCTTAGGTGGCAAATGTTAAAACCAATGTTGGGCCTTGCTGGAGGAGTTTTATTCAAAGCGAACTGTCAAGGGGGTCCCATAAATCACCCAACCACGTAAGGAACACAAAATCAAGGAACATAACACCGGTATGACAGAAACTAGGGCGGCAAGAGTGGAACAAAACACCAGGCATAAGGCCGAGCCTTCCACCCTTTACCAAGTATATAGATGCATTAATTAAATAAGAGATATTGTGATATCCCAACATAATCCGGTCCAACATGGAGCAATCTGCAACTTCACCTGCAACTAACAATGCTATAAGAGGGGCTGAGCAAAGAGGTAACATAGCCAAGCAACGGTTTGCTAGGAAGGGTGAAAAAGGTTAGAGGCTGGCATGGCAATTTGGGAGGCTTGGTAAACAAGTGATAGGTAGCGCAGCATAGCGATAGAACGAAGCAACTAGCAAGCAAAGATAGAAGTGATATCGAGGGTAATGGTCATATTGCCTGAGATCCCGCAAGGAAGAAGAACGAGTCCATGAAGTAGACGAACCAACGTAGTCGAACGAATCCTCACGAAAGCAACGTTACCGGAACTATCAAGGGGAAGCGCACCCAGAAAGAACCAAACAACATGGTAAACAACCATCACATAAACATGGCATGGTGCACAATTAAGTATGATGCATGTCCGGTTTAAAGAGGCATGGCATGGCAAAGTGCAACAAACAATACTACAAATTAAGTGGAGCTCAATATGCAACGAGTTGCATATCGACGAAACACCACATCGAATTATTTAGTTTACTATCGGTTAAGATACTCAACAATTATTAACTGTTAATTAACATGGCAAGAGGTGAAGCATAATAAAAACCTACCTAGCTAGGCAATTTAAATGAGCCGGAAACAACAAACAACAATTCCAGTAAATCCTCATGTCATTTAGCAATTTAATGCAAACACAATTTTAAGTGTTTAAATGTTTCTATCATGATGCAGATGACATAAACAAGTTATATGAAATTTTATAAAATGTTGACATGAGCATGTTATGAAGCATTTGGTCACCATGGCGGAACGAAAGGCGTGCCACGGCAACGAAAACGGAAATGGTGCCACGGCAACATTTCGATGATCTGACAACTCATTGAGATAACGATGCAAAAGAGCAAGTGTGCGGATGTGCGGAACATGCAAAAGATGGTGGGGTGATCCCGGTTACCAGGTTCCCACGGGTCGACGGCATGGCAAACAAGGAGGAACGTGCATGAAGCAAAAGGGCACGGTGCAAACATACGGTTCCTCTCAGACAACATGCATTCATCCATGGGTCATCGTCTCGGCGGTTATACCTTTGAAGCATGCATTTCAGGACAGTTCAAAATCGTCGAGGGAAGTAGTCATTCGTGGTTCGTAGAGGAAGTAGTCGTACACGTTTCGTACTTGTACACACTCCGTAGATGTTCGGGGTCACGTTAAGGAACTTGACGTCCAGGGGATCTTCGAGGTCGACAGTAGTGGTACACACGTCGTCATGGAAGTAGTGGTACTATGCGTCAATTGTCGTGGTACTTGGGGTCTCTAGCCTTGCCGATCTCGGTTCTTGTGACGATAGTGGTACAAGGTCCCCGTGGAACTTGGGTTCCGGTCCTGTAGTCGTACTAGGCATCCGGTGAACTTGGCGTATCCAAAATGAGCAAGACAAAAACCCTTCGTTCGACGGTGGTCGAATTTGGCGAAATCCACAAAGGCGTCCTTGGGCGTTCCTGGTTGCTGCGTATTGGCAAATCGAAGGGGATCTTGGCGTCCATGCAACCGGCAGCGGAGGTGCACGAAACTAGCGGCAGAGGACAAGTCGCGGCTGTGGCTCTCAAGATTGGCAATGAAGGCAGGGGAGGACAGCCTACGGATCATGGGTGGAGCTTGGGCGTGGAAGGAGGGTGGCGAGGCAGAGCAGCAGTGCGAGATGCAGCGAGGTCATGGGGCCGCGGGACTTGGACGCCAGCTGCAGGGAAGCAACCACCATGGGGACGGGGAGGAGCTCGGCTCCCCTCGAGCGTTGCAGGCTGCTGGTGGAGGAGACGCGCGGGCGAGGTGGCCCCTGGTTGCCGTGGAGGAAGCAGAGGACAGCGCGGGTTCGACGACGATGGAGAACGGCAAGATGCGGCGAGGCCGCACTGGCACTTGGCGAAGGCGTGGCCGTGGATGACGGCGAGGTGGGTTGAGGACGGCGGCGCTCCTGGTCGCAGCGACTGGACTCCGACGACGAGGAGGAGGCAGAGGGGAACAAGACAAGGGCGCGGCACTCCTCTCTCTCTCTCTGCAACGGTGCATCGAGGGAGGAGGGGATCGAGCAGGGATCTCCCTGTCGATGTGTGTTGCGTGTGGTGGCGCAGGAGGGAGAGATCGACGGGAGATGAGGGGAACAAGCAGGGGACGCTAGGGTTTACAGCGGGGCGCGGCTGGGCCTTGGGCCATCTCGGTGAAGAGGGCAAAAGGCCAGGAGGAGTTGGGTTGCGCTGGATCTCTCTCCCCCCTTAATTCTTTCAAAATCTTTTCCAAAAAACAGAAAATTCGCAATGAAAGAAAGGAGAGAAAAGAAAGGGGTTATGGGAAGGATTTGGGCAAGAGGTTAATTTCCCTGGACTCACAACAATGAGGTTGATCCCAGGAAAATATAAGTGGTCATGATTGCAAGCTTAAATTCAAACTCCTTTGAATATAATTCAAATGGGTTTGAACTAGTACTTGCTAAAAGGAAGGTCCAAAAATGTTGGGAATTTTGGTGGAGCTTCGATAAAAGAGATAAGAATTGATGGCAAAATTTGGGGACCGAACTTGAAATAGAAAGGGCATGGGAATTTTTTATAGTAGCTCCCTAAATATTAGAAGGATAGGTTATAAAGAGAAATCACCATGTGAATTCCCTCGATTTAAATAGATCAAAAGATCTATGCAATTTATTTAGTTGAGGTTTTAAAAATTAAATGACATGCTGGCATAATGACATGATGCAATGCAAAAATAAATAGAGCAAGCACAAATAAAAACACACAGAGGTCACAAAAAAATATGGAAGTCTTCTAGATCGTCGGTCTTGGGGCGTCACAATGGTGCATTATCCCTGCAAGGTGCAGGGGCTGGTGTACTTCTCATTTCTCCCACTGGGGAGCACCTGAAGTACGTCATCCAGATGCATTTTCCCCGAGAGGAGGAAACCAACAATACATCAGAGTGTGAAGGACTCCTTCCCGGGCTCAGGATTGCCACAGAATTGGGAATCAATAAACTAATCATTCGAGGAGATTCACAACTTGTGGTGAGACAAGTCAGCAAACATTACCAAAGTCCATTGATGGAGGCATACATTGAGGAAGTGAGAAGATTGGAGGAGCGCTTTGACAGATTGCAAACAGAGCACGTACCCCGTGCGGAAAACATCATAGCTAATCATCTATCAAAGTGTGCTGCACAAAAACTTCCTATGGAACCAGGAACTTCTATTCTCCGTCTTACTCAGCCCTCCATTTCCCCGGCAACGACGGCCCAAAAGAGGAGGAAATTGGACTTCGGTAAGCCTCTCCCAGTAGAGCCTCCCGGGGTTCCTGGCAGGGACCCTACCAAAAACAACTCCCCATTAATTGCCGTGCTGCGCCCTCCTGCCGAGGTGCGCCCTCCTACCGGCCACTGGTCCCCTCGATCGAGGAACGCACTCCCGTAGGTGAGGAGGTGCTTCTAGTCCTTGTTGCCGAGCCCCAGGCTCCAACTTGGGCGAGGCACATAGTCCATTTCCTCCAAACTGGAGAACTTCCCGATGAGCAAGAGGAAGCTGAAAGAGTAGCCCGGAGGGTTGGTGTGTATCAGTTTGTCGATGACACTCTATACAGAAGGAGGCCCAATAGTGTGAAATTGAAGTGCATTTTCTGGGAAGAAGGAAAGGAACTACTGGCAAAAATACACAAAGGCATGTGTGGCTCCCACATTGGATCAAGGGTATTAGCTAGGAAAGCATTCCGACAAGGATTCTATTGTCCCACAGCCCTCCAAGATGCGGTTGAGCTAGTCACCAAATGTGAAGCTTGCCAGTACCATTCCAAGAACGTCGATCTGCCTGCACAAGCTCTTTAGACAATCCCTTTGTCATGGCCTTTTTTGGTCTGGGGGCTCGATATCCTCGGCCATTTCCCCCGAGCTGTCGGGAGCTGTGAATTCTTGTTCGTTGCCATCAACAAGTTTACAAAGTGGTCGGAAGTAGATGCCGTGAGAAAGATGACTGCTCAGTCAGCTACCAAGTTCTTGCAAGGATTGGTGTGCCGCTTCGGGGTCCCTGCCCGGATCATCACCGACAATGGCACCCAGTTCACGAGCCGCGCCTTCATGCAATACATTCATGCCCTCGGAAGCAAGATCTCATTTGCCTTTGTTGCACATCCTAGAAGAAATACAAGCTGAGAGGGCGAACACTGAAGTGTTGCGAGGGCTCAAGACAAGAACATTTGATACGCTATAGAAGTGCGGCAGGCGATGGATCGATGAGCTGCCAGTAGTTCTTTGGTCCCTCAGAACGACACCAAATCGAGCTACTAGGCAGACTCCCTTCTCCCTATTTTATGGGGCAGAAGCAGTTATCCCCATGGAACTCATTTACGGGTCGCCTCGAGTGCTTGCCTATGATGAAGTATCGCAGGATCAACACTAGCATGACAACGCTGTGCTTCTCGAGGAGAACCGTCTCCGGGCTGTTACGCATGTTGCACGCTGCCAGCAAGCCCTGCATCGCTATCACAGACGCAGGGTTCATGCCCGGTGTTTTGAGGAAGGCGACCTTGTCTTTAGGCGTGTTCAGTCCGCCAAGGGTGCAAACAAGTTGACGCCAAAGTGGGAAGGCCCTTACCGGGTAGTACGAGTGACCAGACCTGGCGCAGTCCGTCTGGAGACCGGAGATGGCATTCAATTACAAAACTCATAGAATATTGAGCATCTCCGCAAGTTCTACCCGTAAGGCGCGGCTGTTGGGCCTTGCCCGGCAGCCACCCTTTTGTACAGGCCTTGCCTCAGTTGCATGTAACCCCTTGTACAAAGCCAGGTGTCGGTGTCAAAATCGGCAGATCTCAGGTAGGGGGGCCCAAGTTGTGGGTCTAAGGATCAATGGTAACAGGGGACAATAGGGCGAAGCGATGTTTACCTAGGTTCAGGCCCTCTTAAAGGAGGTAAAACCGTACGTCCTGCTTGCTTGTATTCGATGAGTATAGAGGTTACAAGAGTTGATCTACCTCGAGATCATAATGGCTAAACCCTAGCTGTCTAGCCTATGACTATTCTGATGCCCCCTACGGACTAAAACCCTCCGGTTTATATACACACTGGAGGGGCCTAGGGTTGTATAGGGTCGGTTTGCAGAAGAAGGAAACAGTACATCCGGACACCAAATTTGCCGTCCACGCATATAGGAGTCCTACCCGGACACGGGGGGTGCCTTCTCTTTTATCTTCACGGCCCATCAGTCCGGCCCATATCAAATAGACCGGACACTCGAGGACCCCCTAATCTAAGACTCCCTCAGTAGCCCCCGAACTTGCCTTCATTGATGATATAGTATCCGGCTTATGTCTTCATCTTTGCAAGGCGGGTTCATCATCATACTTCAGACTGATGATAGTCCGGTCCTGACCTTCACGTTCTGCCTTTAGAATTCCTTCATATTGTCGCCTTGATTTCCATGCATCGAGCGAATGCGAACGGTCCATAATATTTTTTTACAAATAAGCCCCTTACCATGTAGGGGTGGCATCTATATAAAGAGGTTAGATCCCCAAATGCCATCTACATCGCGTAGAGATCATCAGAGCCAGCCATGGAAAACTTCAAAACATGGCTAGCGCTCCTAGCTCCTCTTCGCGCCCACATGGCCCTCGAGAGGGTTGAGGAAGGTCCGGACTAGGGAGTGTCCGGATAGCCGAACTATCATCATCGGCCGGACTCCAAGACTATGAAAATACATGATTGAAGACTTCGTCCCGTGTCCGGATGGGACTTTCCTTGGCGTGGAAGGCAAGCTTGGCGATACGGATATGTAGATCTCCTATCTTTGTAACCGACTCTGTGTAACCCTAGCCCTCTCCGGTGTCTATATAAATCGGATGGCCTTAGTCCATAGGACGAACAACAATCATACCATAGGCTAGCTTCTAGGGTTTAGCCTCCTTGATCTTGTGGTAGATCCACTCTTGTAACACACATCATCAATATTAATCAAGTAGGACGTAGGGTTTTACCTCCATCAAGAGGGCCCGAACCTGGGTAAAACATCGTGTCCCTTGTCTCCTGTTACCATCCGCGTAGACGCACAGTT
This sequence comes from Triticum aestivum, assembly GCF_018294505.1. Classification (NCBI taxonomy): domain Eukaryota; kingdom Viridiplantae; phylum Streptophyta; class Magnoliopsida; order Poales; family Poaceae; genus Triticum; species Triticum aestivum. The sequence goes on along the minus strand of NC_057810.1, from coordinate 456,950,606 downwards.
CGGGACCCCCTACCCGAGATCCACTGGTTTTGACACCGACATTGGTGCTTTCATTGAAAGTTCCTTTGTGTCATCACTGATAGGCTCGATGGCTTCTTCGACCATCATCAACGACACTGTCCAGGGTGAGACCTTTCTCCCCGGACAGATCTTCGTATTCGGCGGCTTTGCACTGCGGGCCAATTCGCTTGGCCAACTGGAGCAGATCGAAGGCTACGCCCCTAGCTGTCAGGTCAGATTTGGAAGTTTGAACTTCACGACTGACATCCGCGGGGACTTGATCCTCGATGGATTCGAGCCACAGCCGAGCGTGCCGCACTGTCGCGGCGAGCATGATTTAGCTCTGCAGCCGGACAGTGCCCTGGGGGCCGCACTCGAAACCGCTCTGATCTTCAATTCAGAGCCAGCTGCGCAGATCGAGAATGGATGCCTAGACACCGCCTCGGGGGCTGCAACCTCTACGGTGATAGAGCCGAACACTAACTTTGTCCCTCATAAAGCTCGTGACTCCGAGGCGCCGGACTCCGAACCTCCCGCGCTCCCCCCGATCGAACCTGATTGGGCGCCAATCATGGAGTTCACCATGGCGGACATCTTTCAACACTCACCTTTCGGTGACATCTTGATTTCGCTAAAGTATCTCTCATTATCAGGAGAGCCCTGGCTGAACTGCGGTTAGGACGGTTGGGATGCGGACGACGAAGAAATTCAAAGCCCACCCACCACCCACTTGGTATCCGCTGTCGATGATTTAACCAACATGCTAGACTACGACTCCGAGGACATCGACGGTATGGACGACGATGCCGGAGACGACCAAGAACCAGCGCCTACTGGGCACTGGACAGCCACCTCATCATATGACATATACATGGTGGATATCCCAAAAGATGGGAATGGCGAAGCAACAGAGGAGGATGACCCCTCCAAAAAGCAGCCCAAGCGCCGGCGTCAGTGGCGCCGCTCTAAATCCCGCCACAGCAAGAATGAAGACTCCGGCACCAAAGACAATAATACACCGGACAGTGCCGAAGACAACCCACTCCAGCAAGATGCAGCGCAGGAGGATGGAGACGCCAGCCCTTGTGAAGGAGCGGTAGAAGAAGAGGCAGAGGATTATACGCCTCCCTCCGGAGACGAAGCGAGCCTCGACGATGACGAATTTGTCGTGCCTGAGGATCCCGTCGAACAAGAGCATTTTAAACGCAGGCTTATGGCCACGGAGAACAGCCTCAAGAAAAAGTAGCAACAGCTTAGAGCTGATCAGGATCTGCTAGCCGACAGATGGACTGAAGTCCTCGCGGCCGAAGAGCATGAGCTCGAACGCCCCTCCAAAAGCTACCCTAAACGCAAGCTGCTCCCCCGGTTAGAGGAGGAGGCTTACGAACCCGCATCACCAGGAGACAATACGGCTGACCGACCACACCGTGGTCGCGACAGAGAGGCCTCTAGGCCCTTTACTAGACCCGTACCCTGGCATCGCTCGAAAAGCACACGGCCACAGGGGAACACTCCGGACTTGCGAGATATATTGGAGGATAAGGCAAGACAATCAAGATCGATCTATGGATCGCGTGGGCGTCCCACGATACGTGACGACAACCGTCGCACCGGACACAGTAAGTCCGGCCGGGCCGAACAAAATAGACCAAGCTCCCTTGAGCTCCGTTGTGATATCGCCCAGTACAGAGGCGCCGCACACCCACTATGCTTCACAGACGAAGTAATGGATCATCAAATCCCCGAAGGGTTTAAACCCGCCAATATTGAATCCTATGATGGCACAACAGACCCCCGCGGTTTGGATCGAAGACTATCTCCTTCACATCCACATGGCCCGCGGTGACGATCTTCACGCCATCAAATACCTCCCCCTCAAGCTTAAAGGACCAGCCCGGCATTGGCTCAACAGCTTGCCAGCAGAGTCAATTGGGAGTTGGGAGGACCTGGAAGCCGCATTCCTCGATAACTTCCAGGGCACTTATGTGCGACCACCAGACGCTGATGACCTAAGCCACATAATTCAGCAGCCAGACGAATCGGCCAGACAATTCTGGACACGGTTCTTAACCAAGAAAAACCAAATTGTCGACTGTCTGGATGCGGAGGCCCTCGCGGCCTTCAAGAATAACATCCGCGATGAGTGGCTTGCCTGGCACCTGGGACAGGAAAAGCCGAAATCCATGGCAGCCCTCACATCACTCATGACCCGCTTCTGCACGGGTGAGGACAGCTGGCTAGCACGCAGCAACAACCTCAGCAAAAATTCTGGTAGTCCGGACTTCAAAGACCGAAATGGCAGGCCGCGTCGTAACAAAAACAAACGCCGCATTAATGGCGACAATATTGAGGATACGGCAGTCAATGCCGGATTCAGAGGATCTAAACCCGGTCAGCGGAAAAAGCCATTCAAAAGAACTACTCCGGGTCCGTCCAATTTGTACCGAATACTTGACCGCTTGTGCCAGATACACGGCACCCCCGAAAAGCCAGCTAACCACACCAACAGGGACTGTTGGGTATTCAAGCAGGCAGGCAAGTTAATTGCCGAAAACAATGACAAGGGGTTGCATAGCGATGACGAGGACGAGACCCAACCGCCGAACAATAGAGGACAGAAGGGTTTCCCCCCACAGGTGCGGACGGTGAACATGATATACGCGACGCATATACCCAAAAGGGAGCGGAAGCGTGCACTCAGGGATGTCTACGCGATGGAGCCAGTTCCCCCGAAGTTCAATCCATGGTCCTCTTGCCCGATCACTTTTGACCGAAAGGACCACCCCACCAGCATCAGCCATGGAGGATTCGCCGCACTGGTCTTAGACCCAATCGTCGATGGATTTCACCTAAGCAGAGTCCTGATGGACGGTGGCAGCAGCCTGAACCTGCTTTACCAGGATACAGTGCGCAAAATGGGCATAGACCCCTCAAGGATTAAACCTACCAAAACGACCTTTAAAGGCGTCATACCAGGTGTAGAAGCCAATTGTACAGGCTCAATTACACTGGAAGTGGTCTTCGGATCCCCGGATAACTTCCGAAGCGAGGAGTTAATCTTCGACATAGTCCCGTTCCGCAGCGGCTATCATGCCTTGCTCGGACATACCGCGTTTGCAAAGTTCAACGCGGTGCCGCACTACGCATACCTCAAGCTCAAGATGCCAGGCCCTCAAGGAGTCATCACAGTCAATGGAAACACTGAACGTTCTCTCCGCACGGAGGAACATACAGCGGCTCTCGCGGCAAAAGTGCAATGCAGCCTCTTAAGGCAATTCTCGAGTCCGGCCGTTAAGCGGCCGGACACAGCTAAGCGCGCCCGGAGTAACCTACAACAAGACCACCTAGCACGTTCCGAGCACGCGTAGCAGTGTGGCCCCAACCCCAGCTCCTGCGAAACGTCAAAGCAGGTCCTTCGCGTACACCATTACGCTCTAAAGATACCATGGGCATGGGGAGAGGGGCACGACCACGATAAACCCAGACTGCGGCTCAACCACACCAGGGGCTCTCAAGTGTGTTGTTCTTTTTTCTTTTCTTTTTACCTTTTATTTTTTACCCACAGGACTCCGTTTGTCAGAGGCCCTGTCCGGCAGTAGATCTGCCGAACTCATGATGCAACAACCAGGGAAGGATAAAGGCTACAACGAATATACAGGTGGTCTCCATTACGAGCATTTTTATACACCAATCTGCAGCCTACCCCTGGAGGGGGACATGTTTAACAGTCCCATCCCTTGCTTATCGCACTATTTGTATCGTTCTGCATTCGTAGCAGCACTTATTGAATAAAACAATGCAGCACCTTTTTGCTTATAATTGCATTTCTTTTTCATACATATGTGCATTCACGGCATGTTGCATCCGTACACTTTGGTACGGCTAATATACACCAGGGGCTTATGTTTCCCGCATTATGGTGTGATGAGTCCGAACACTTTCACAAGTGCGGCACCCCGAACTTATAGCACTATATGCATCGGCTCCGAATCATGTCTTGGGTCAATAGTTGGGTTTGCCCGGCTCCCATGTTTTGGTACCTTACGTTCCGTTATATCGGCTAAGGTAGCACTGGGAGAACCACTGCGATTGCGCCCCAGTTGAGCTGGGTTAATGCCTAAGTGGAGAAAGCTAAAAATGACCGTCATGATGAGGCGAGAGCCGGTCGCTGTTCGAGAGGTTTCTTGCGAGTCCTTAAAGACTTATGCCGCTTAGAGCGAGGAGCCGGATACTGTCCGGCCAAGGCGTGGATAGCGCCCCAAATTCGGCCTTCCGAAGACTAGGGGCTTCGCCGAAATTTAAAATTATAGAATTCTATGGCTAAGTGAGAGTGTTCAAGCATTATAAGTCCGGTTGCCTTGTTCGCTGTGTTGAGCGCCTCCCTAGATGGACCCAAAAATGGGAACAAGAGCGCTCAAGTTTATCCCAAACACCCCAGCACTCGTGGCATGGGGGCTGAAGCCGACGACTTGCCATCTCTCAGATTTGATAAACAGCCGCACAGAAGGTAATATTTTAAATTAACAAGCGTTGCTTAGCGCATATGAACTAAGTTTTCAGCACACAGGATAACAAAATGCGAGTCTACTCAAATATTACATCTTTGGAGCACTCACCCGCAATAGTGCGGGCGCCCTTCAGCACACTCTTATAATACATCTCGGGCGTGCGATGCTCCTTGCGCTCTGGTGGCGGGTCCGTTACGAGCTTCTGGGCATCCATCTTGCCCCAGTGCACCTTTGCGCGGGCAAGGGCCCGACGGGCACCCTCAATACAAGCGGAATGCTTGATGACTTCAACCCACGGGCACGCATCCACCAGCCACCGCACCAGGCCAAAGTAGCTCCCAGGCATGGCCTCCTTAGGCCACAGCCGAACTATGAGGCCCTTCATGGCCTGTTCGGCCGCCTTGTGGAGCTCGACCAGCTGCTTCAGCTGGTCACTAAGGGGCACCGGATGTCCGGCCTCAGCATACTGAGACCAGAAGACCTTCTCCGTCGAGCTCCCCTCCTCGGCCCAGTAGAATGCGGCAGCGTCGGACACGCTGCGAGGAAGATCTGCGAACGCTCCTGGAGAGCTCCGAATTCGGGTAAGCAACAGGTAATTAACACTCACATGCTTACTTTGCATGAAAAATGCCTTACCCGCTGCTATTTTCTTTACCGCCTCAATCTCCTGAAGGGCCTTGTAGGCTTCGGCCTTAGCGGCTTTGGCACTCTCAAGAGCCGTTGCAAGCTCAGACTCTCGAGTCTTCGAGTCACGCTCCAAGCTCTCATGTTTTTTCACGAGATCCTGGAGCTCTTAATGTACCTCCGCCACTCGCGCCTCCTGTTTCTCTCGCTCGGTATGCTCTGCGGCCACATTGCGTTCGGCCACGGCCACCGCCTCCTTTAGGGTCGCCACCTCGTTAGTGGCCCCTGCAATACCCACGTTATCCTTGTCATTTTTCTTACAACCAAATCCTTTTCTGTAAGGTACAATTTTCATAAGGTATTACTCACCTTCTTTTTCCTCGAGCTGCTTCTTGGCATGGCCGAGCTCATTCTCGGACCGCTCGAGGTTTTCCTTCAAAGTATTGACCTCCGCAGTCAATGCGGCGGAGGTCAGTAGCACAGCCTGCAATCCCATATTGACATATTTTTTATGACTCCTGCGTTTATCTTTCTAAAGATCCTCAGTCCGGCTTTTCTTTCCGAACACTGAACCGAGCATCAGGGGCTACTGTCTATGCGGTACCATTTTACATATATTGAAATTCTTACCTCAAAGCCTGTTAGAAGGCTGCTGCAGGCTTCAGTCAGCCCGCTCTTGGCGAGCTGAACCTTCTGAATCACCGCACTCATAACAGTGCGGTGTTCCTCTTTGATGGAGGCGCCGTTGAGCGCCTCCAGCAAACTATCCAGCACCTCCGGTTGGACGGAGGCAGCCGGCGCCGCGGTCTTGCCCTTCTTACGAAGGGGTCGCCCGCCGGACTCTCGAGACACTGTGGCCTCCGGGGTTGAGTCCGGTGCAAAGTTCGGGAGGTTGTCCTGTGACACCTCCGGGGTCTCCTCCTCCTGGTGGGTCCCTTCCTGGGATCCCACCTCGGTGTCGTCCGCGGCACGGGGGGTGGAGGCAGTCAGAAGGGAATCCATATCCGACGCACCCAAGGACCCGCTCGATGAAACGGGAAGATCATCCTTGGGCGGAATGCAGGGTTGTATGCGGCATTAGAAAGACATTATGTGGTGAAAAGAAAAAACCTTGAAGTTATTCATGAGTCCAGATACTTACGATCTCGCCAGGGGCTTGGCCCTTGGAGGCCAGTCCTCGTCGTCGTCACTGGCGTTGGCGGAGCAGTCTGGGGGAAGAGTTTTTCCCTTCTTGGACCCTTCGGCCTCCCTTGTTGGGGAGGCCTTCCTTTTCTTCCCTCCCCCCGCTGGGGGAGAGGCTTTTTTCTTCTCCTCCTCGCCTTGGTGGGAAGAGTCGGCCTCGGATTCATCATCCGACAGCACCTAAAAACGGGAACTCTTCCGAGTCCCCGTGGCCTTCTTCTTGGCCTTCTTCTCCGACACCACGTGGGGTGCCGGAGCCAGCAGCCCTGTTAGACGGGCGTCCGCTGGGTCCTCTGGCAATGGGGCCGGACAGATAGTCCATTCGGCCTTCGTCAGCCAGTCCTGTCAAAGGTAAGGGGAGTTTAGATCCCGCATAGAATCAAACTATGGAAAACAAGTGGCAAAATCACTTACCTCGTCTGCTGGACGCTGCGAGCGGAATCCGCGATCTTCGGAAGCGGATGCGGGAGCCTCGGCGCCCTTGAACAGCACCTTCCAGACATCTTCGTACATAGTGTCGAAGAGCCCGCTCAGGGTCTGGTGCTGCGCCAGATCGAACTCCCACATGTTGAAACCCCGTCGTTGGCACGGGAGGATCCGGCGGATGAGCATGACCTGGACTACGTTGACAAGCTTGAGCTTCTTGTCCACCAGCTTCTGGATACAGGCTTGGAGTCCGGTCAGCTCCTCCGAATTCCCCCAGATCAGGACACTCTCTTTCCAGGAGGCGAGCCGTGTAGGGATGCCGGATCTGAATTCGGGGGCCGCTGCCCATTCGGCGTCACGCGGCTCAGTGATGTAGAACCACCCCGATTGCCACCCCTTGATGGTTTCCACAAAAGTGCCCTCCAGCCACGTAACGTGGGACATCCTGCCCACCATGGCGCCTCCGCACTCCGCTTGGCTGCCCTTCACAACCTTCGGCTTGACACTGAAGGTCTTGAGCCACAAGCCGAAGTGGGGCTGGATGCAGAGGAAGGCCTCGCACACGACGATAAACGCCGAGATTTTGAGGATAAAATTCGGGGCCAGATCATGGAAATCCAGGCCGTAGTAGAACATGAGCCCCCGGACGAAGGGATAAAGTGGGAAGCCCAGTCCGTGGAGGAAATGGGGAAGAAACACTACCCTCTCATGGGGCCTGGGGGTGGGGATGAGCTCTCCCTCGTCGGGGAGCCGGTGCGCGATGTCGCTGGACAAGTATCCGGCGTCGTGCAGCTTCTGGATCTGCCCCTCCGTGACGGAGGAGGCCATCCACTTGCCTCCCGCTCCGGACATAGTTGGAGAAGGTTGAGGTGAGAAGTGCGGACTTGGGCGCTGGAGCTCGAGTTCGCGAAGATGGATAAGCCAAGGAGGAAGAAGGCGCAGGTAAAAGGGTTGGATCTTTATCCCCTTATATGGGCGGACAGAAACATGCGTCCCCACCGGCCTGGTAAAACTCGCTTATCTCCCAAGCGTCACAGTCGATGGCGCGGTTGGGTTACCCATGTCCGTATTGATGGGAATCCCGGAATAAGGGGAACACGATCTCTGCTTCGACAAGACGTGCCAAGGAAACCGCTTCGCTAAACGCGCTGAGGTGGAACAATAAAAACAATTTGAGTAAAGGCTTGGAAGTGGTGTGATGTCACGCCACAGAATACGTCAGCAGATTGATCTTGTGTAATATTATTCTCTCTACGGTGGTACGTGGAATTTATTTTTGCAGAGCCGGACACTATCCTGGTGTTCACGATCTTCTATAAATTATTCGGAGGAGGAACCCGCCTTGCAATGCCGAAGACAATACGCGCGCCGGACTCGTCGTCATTGAAGCCTGGTTCAGGGGCTACTGAGGGAGTTCCGGACTAGGGGGTGTCCGGATAGCCGAACTATCATCATCGGCCGGACTCCAAGACTATGAAGATACATGATTGAAGACTTCGTCCCGTGTCCGGATGGGACTTTCCTTGTTGTGGAAGGCAAGCTTGGCGATACGGATATGTAGATCTCCTACCTTTGTAACCGACTCTATGTAACCCTAGCCCTCTCCGGTGTCTATATAAACCGGATGGCCTTAGTCCATAGGACGAACAACAATCATACCATAGGCTAGCTTCTAGGGTTTAGCCTCCTTGATCTCGTGGTAGATCCACTCTTGTAACACACATCATCAATATTAATCAAGCAGGACATAGGGTTTTACCTCCATCAAGAGGGCCCAAACCTGGGTAAAACATCGTGTCCCTTGTCTCCTGTTACCATCCGCCTAGACGCACAGTTCGGGACCCCCTACCCGAGATCCGCCGGTTTTGACACCGACAAGGGTGATTGGCGAAGCTGCTCAGTGTCTCACCTTCAGCTGAATCGACTTCAGATGCAAGGATATCTCCCTCTTGCAGATCCTATCTCTGTGCGGGCAGGATTTGCCTCGATTGGCAATGATTTGCTAGTAGAGAATTTCCCCAACCCCAACAAGGAGGAGAGGGTGTGCTTTGTCTCATTTCTTTTGCGGGGCATAGTATTTCCGATCCACCCCTTTCTCAGAGGTATATTGAAATTCTACGGGATCCAACTGCACAACCTCAAACCAGGTTCTATCCTGCACATCTCGGGTTTTGTCACTCTCTGCGAACTATTTTAGGCTGTGAGGCTCATTTTGAACTATGGAGAAAGTTCTTTTGCCTCGTCCCTCGTCATCGAGGGGGTTCCATATTTGAAGTGGGCGGTGCCAAAGTATGGCGCATAGCCGGATTAGGTTACCTTGTCGGAGCTCCCAAGGAGGTATCCCAAGAATGGTCTTCGAAATGGTTTTATATTGAGGATGTTCCCCTTTCGGACCCAGTTCGGCATGGACTCCCCGAATTTTCCAGTTCTCCTTTGAAGAAACACCTTAATTGGCACCCCCGGAGTCCCAAGGAAGAAGACAGTGCGGAAGTGAAGAGGCTGGTCAGCAAGGTCAGATTACTTTCTCATTGCGATAGAGTGATGTATCCAGCCCCTCCAGTCCAGAGTGACCCCTTTATGGTGTTACAACGAAGAGGACGACACATCTCGTTATAGGTGCAAGGGCCTAGATACCCCAGCCGAACTGGCCATCATCCTGGCCGATCTTTATAAGGGGGAGAAAGAAGACTTCATCCATTTAAATTGCCAGGAAGGTTTTTCCATGTATAACCCCATTGAATGGGTAAGTTTTTGATTATCAACATTGTCCTACCTTGTTGTCGAGGTATGCTAATCAAATTGTTCTGGTTGTCTTAAAGCAGACATGAAGGAAGGTGGTCGAGAATATTCATTGCCCCTCCCCACAACCAGAGGATTATGCTCGTAACAAAGACCCCAACTTCTTTGAGGATCCATATATATTCATAGAGTTTGATGATGGAGTCTTTTACCAAGCGAGCCTTGACGGCTCGGAAGTGGCTATTATGGCCGACTACCCCCGCCTTTTCCCTTTCTCCATTGTAAGTACTCAGAAAGGTTCCTCAAAAAAGGAGCCCCTACTTGCATCTCACCCATCACACTGAATTGTGCTTCATAGGATCGACGCTCAGCGAGCTGCACTCCATCGAGAGCGGCATCTAGGAAGGCAACATCTACATAGGGCGAGCGTTCAAAACGAAAGGAAACTGGGAGCGTCGTCGAGCCCCCTCCTTCTTCAAAGAGGTATGTACTTTGACATGTGCCCAGGCATGAGATTATATTGTTATATTTCTCCTCCCATCTTATTTCAGGAGGGGCACACGGCAAATCGTGTCCAAACACCCTGCTAGCTGAGCATCAGCTAATCCGGCTCCGGGCTCGTCAACCAGGACAAGAGCTAATACAGAAGCAGTGCCAGATCAGACCCCTCATGAGGATTCGGATGACGTATCAGTCACAAATTCCGAGGTGGAGAGAGTGATGAATCATCGATGACTAAAAGAGGCCATGCACGCTCTAGCTTTTACTGAGCGAGAATTTACTGCCCTCAGCTCCGTGGATGCATATATCCGAGCCGCCTGGGATGGACTTGCTGGAGTTACTCAGCTATTTTCAAAGGATATGCAGGTAATAATTTGTGCATATTTAATAGATATATGCCAGTAGCCCCCGAGACTTGAAGTGGTTAGGCCAACCAATTTAAGGATCGTTATGACCACAGGTTCTCAAGAGAGAAGAACAACACACTGTCCCAGGAGCTTAAAATGAGCCAGACAAAGATGAGTGCCGCCACCATAGAGCTTGAGGAAATGAAGAAAGCCACAATGATCATTGATCAAAAGAACAAACTTGAGGAGGAAAAGGATAAACAAGCCAAAGAGATAAAGAGCTTAAACACTTAGTTATCGAACGCGAAAAAAGAGAATAAAAAGTTGAAAGGCGGCATATTCGGTATGACCTTCTGAACCATCCCAGGGACTCATACTATCCCATAATTCGGATTGTTATAATGCTTTTGTTGTAGGTCTATTAACTGGGCGGCCCGAAGAAGAAGTATCAAGATTTGGAGGCGATGTGCTAAAAGAGCTATTCGTGGTGCATGAGCGGGCCCGGAAAGCCATGGGAAGTATGACCAAAGCTTTATGGCCATTCGATGCCCCTCCAGAAAGTATGGAGGGGTTGGCGAACCTGTTCAAAGGTGCCCAGCACCGCTTTGAGCTATGGAAGGCGTCCGCATGCTGGGAAGGTGCACAAAAGGCATGGGCGATGGTGAAAATGCGCTACACCGGGCTCGATCCGAATCATATGGCCCAAGTTGAACCTCAGGGACCGGATGGAAAAGACATCCCTGTGAGTTTGGTATATGACCAAGTGATGATAGCTGCGAAATATTCGCAAGAAGATTGTAGCTTAGACAGTCTTATAGATGACATAGATAAAGAGTAGTCGTTCGATTCAATGTATCAATGTACTTTACCATCGAAATTATCTCCAACCGAACATGTCAAAATTTGTCATCGCAGGCCTTTAGCTTCGACCTGCGAACCAAGAAGTTGGAGTGTTTTCGGATACCATGTTGGAATGTAATAAACATTCATTATGTCCGGAAACCAGGCAATCCAGTCATATTTCTCAAACAAACAAAATTTGTTCGGGGAGTCATGTTATATTACTATTTAACATAAGAAACATCTTCCAGGGAAAATAGTTCCGTTAAGGGTTCCTCTCCTTGGGTTGGCATGCTTAATTATGCATGCCTAGGATTTGATCCGAATTATGGGGAGCCTATCCCGTATTTGTTATAAGAATTCCATAAATGTAAACAATCTGTCGTTGCTTGCCGACCAATTAGAACGCTAGCTTTTGGCTTCACCTGTCTGAGGACAAATCCAGACTACCTGGTTGTAACAATCGCAGAGGTACTCCCTTTACACCCTAGCCAAACAATCAGGAACGTAAGGTATAAAGACATGAGCAAGGCAACCCAGCTTGGCAAAAACTTAAGTCATAGAGGTGCATATAATGGCAAAATATGTATAGAACAAACAACAAAAGCAATGGAAGCAACACGCTTTTTAGTAATAAGCTTTGTCAAAGAAGCCCCCAGTTATAGTGGGGTGTGTACATTTACAGATGTGTACCCCTAACAGTTCAGTAGATCCCAACATACCCTGGGATAAAAAATAAAAATAAAAAAGAGGAGAGGAGAAAAAGGAACCTAGTCAAAGTAAAATAAAAAAAGGTGCGACCGAACTATCCGTAGAATCGTCGAAGCCAAGCAGCGTTCCATGGATTCGGCTCAAGGTGATTATCCGATTAATTACAAAGGCGGTAGGCTCCTCCTGTGAGAACTTCGTCTATGATGAAGGGGCCCTCCCATTTTGGTTTGAGCTTATCCTTCTTCTTATCCGGGAGACGCAAGACGAGGTTGCCGATGTTATATGTCATAGCCTGCACTTCTTTGCTTTGGCATCGTCTGGCCTATTGTTGATAAAATGCGGAACGGGATCGTGCAATATCACGCTTCTCTTCAAGGCCGTCTAGGTCATCCTGCCGATCAAGCTCGGCCTCTCTCTCTCTTCGTACATGCGCACTCGAGGTGAGTCATGAATAATGTCGCAGGGCAGGACAACTTCTGCATCGTACACCATGAAGAAAGGTGTGTATCCGGTTGTTTGATTAGGCATAGTCCGCAGCCCCCAGAGCACGGAATTGAGTTCCTCAACCTAGTGCTTATCTGACTCCATAGGGAGTGCACCAGTCTAGGTTTAATGCCGCTCATTATCAAGCCAATGGCCCATTCAACCTGGCCATTTGTTTGAGTGTGGTAGACAAATGCATAGTCGAGTTAAATGCCCAACTTAGCACACCGATTTTTCACCTCATCGGCTGTAAAATTGGAACCATTATCAGTGATGATGTTGTGCGGGACACGATAGCGGTGTACCACGCCAGATATAAAGTCAATCACTGGCCCTGCTTCAGCTGTTTTTACTGGTTTGTCCTCTATCCACTTAGTGAATTTATCCACTATAACCAGTAAATATTTCTTTTTGTGGCTTCCCCCTTTAAGGGGTCCGACCATATCGAGCCCCCAGACCGCGAAGGGCCAAGTGATGGGGATTGTTCTTAAGGCAGTGGGAGGCATGTGACTTTGATTGGCGAAAAGCTGACATCCCACACAACATTGGAGAAGGGCTTGTGCGTCTGCTCGGGCTGTTGGCCAGAAAAAACAATTCCGTAAGGCTTTGCTTACGAGGGCCCGAGCTGCGGCGTGATGGCCGCCCAGACCAGCATGTATTTCAGCCAAGAGTTATCGCCCCTCCTCTTCGGAGATGCATCTTTGGAGAACTCTGGTAGTTCTTTTCTTGTACAGTTCACCTTCGTGAACTTTATAGGTTTTACAATGTCGAACTATGCAACGGGCCTCATTTTGATCGTCAGGAAGCTCCTGCCTATAAGGTAGGCCAGGAATGGTTCAGTCCATGGAGCAATAACAACCATGATTTCATGAGTAGAGGGTGTTATTTCGGTATCCGATCCCCCAATGATATCTGTATTGTGTTCGGCTGCTGGGGGCGTGATCAGGTCTGGACTGGTGTCTCCGCTCTCGTCCTGCCATACCACGGATGGCTTGAAGAGCCTTTCCACAAAGGTATTAGGCAGGACGGGGTCGCGCTTGGTGCCCATGCGAGCAAGGATGTCTGCTACCTGGTTACTGTCTCGAGCGATGTGATGAAACTCAAGCCCCTCGAACCGAGCCGAACACTTAATACGGCATTTCAATATGCCGCCATCTATGGATATTTTGCATCGAACTCTCCATTTACCTGAGATATTGCGAGGTTTGAGTCGTCGCGCACCTCTAGGCGTTGTATGCCCATGGAGACAGCCATGCGGAGATGATACGTACATTTTGCATCATGTTTTCCTAATGTTATTTATGATGTTTTTATGCATAATAATGCTTTTTGGAGTAATTATAATGCCTTTTCTCTCATAATATGCAAGGTACACTCAAGGGGGGAGAATTCAGGCAGCTGGAAATCTGGACCTGGAAAAGCTACGCCAGGCTACCTATTCTGCACAACTCTAGGAACTAACACTGGGCACTGGATCAATAGGTTAGTCCAATAAATCATATAAAATGTTGCCAAAAGTATGTGAAAGTTGTATAATATTGGCATGAAACAATCAAAAATTATAGATGCGACAGAGACGTATCATGATGATACTTATGTTATAAAAAGTAGTAATGATCATTCTTATAAAACTTGTCATAATTATGAATATTCTTTTACTGAACATTACTCTTTTAATGTAGAAACAATTTATAGTATTCAAATTTCCTATGATACTCCCACTATTGTGAATGAGAAGAAATTTGCTTATGAGGAGTGTAATAAATTTTCTATGCTCGTAGATCATGAAAAGAATGTTTTATGTGATAGCCATATTATTGAATACATTCATGATGCTACTGGAAATTATTATGAGAGAGGAACATATGATTCATGATGCTCTCATTATGTTTCAATTCTTTACTTCTGTATGAGCATCATTGAAATCATCATGCCTAGCTAAAAAGGCATTAAAGAAAAGAGATTGTTGGGAGACAACCCAATATCTCTACCTACTGTTTTTATGTGTTCACATGATTAAGTTACTGTAGTAATAATTTTTTATAGCTTTTGTTTCAATAAAGTTCCAAGTAAAGCCTTTGGGATAGTGTGGATGATAGTTGACTTGATTCTATGCAAAAACAGAAACTTTTGCGCCCAGTAACAGAAATGTTGAGAATCACTGGAGCGTTGAAAAATTCTACATTTTTTTACAAATGATATATATACAAATTGCCCATGGCGTCCTAATTTTTCTGAATTTTTGGATTCAGAAGTATGGTCATTGTTCAGATCATTACAAATTGTTCTGTTTTTGACAGATTCTGTTTTTCAATGCATAGTTTGCTTGTTTTATAGTGTCTATGGCTTATAGTGGTCAAAATATATGATGGAAATGATAGAATATAGTAGGCATTATGTGAAAATAACTATGAATCTTGTCTTTGAAACTACCAAAGTGAATGATTTGCTCTTTATCATACTAACCCATCATCTCACGAAGTTCCGTTAAGTTTTGTGTGATTGCAGTTTTCTAGTTGTGGGTGAGATATCGATATAAGGAGAATAAAGAGTGGCAAGACCCTAAGATTGGGGATTCCCAAGGCACCCAAAGGTAAAATTCAAGGAATACCCAAGCAACTAAGCTTGGGGATCCCCCGGAAGGCATCCCCTCTTTCGTCTTCAACATTATCGGTAACCTCACTTGGAGATATATTTTTATTCGTCACATGATATGTGTTTTGCTTGGAGCATCATTTTATTTTGTTGAGATTTTCTTGATTTTATTTAGAATAATGTTTTCTATTTTCTACTTCAATAAAAGTGTTGTGGCCTTTACCATGCTTCTTTTGCAAGTCCATATATTGTTGTTTGAAAACAGAAAGTTTTCTATCATTGTGTGAATTCTTATGGAAAGTCCGAATGTGATAAATGTTGAAATTTTTACACAGTATGTTATGACAAATTTTCTACATTGTGGTAATTTTTTAGAATTTTTGGAGTCAAAGAAGTATGAATCTTCTTGCATCCTTACAGACTGTTCTGTCTAGACAGATTGCTGTTAAGTTTGCATTGTTTGCATATGTTTGCTTTTTAATGATTATATTTGAGGATCGGAGTACTAAATATGTAGGGCATTCAGTAGGTAATGTTAAATAATAATTTTAGCGATTTGCTACAGTAGAGAATGATCAGGTTATTGCATTGATTTATACTAACTTATCTCATGAGTTCTTGTTGAGTTTTGTGTGGATGAAGTTTGTAAGATTTAGGGAAACCGTGATATAAAAGGAATTAAGGAGACACAAAGGCTCAAGCTTGCGGATGTCCAGGTCATCCCAAGATAATATTTCAAGAAGTCTCAAGCATCTAAACTCAGGGATGCCCCGGTGATGTCGCTTGAAGCTACGTCAGTATTTCTCCAAAGAGGAAGGGATGATGCAGCACAACTACGGTAGGTATTTCCCTCAGTTATCAAACCAATGTATCAATTCAGTAGGAGAACCAAGAAACACTATGTAAATGATACCTGCACATAAAGCACAAATACTTGCAACCCGGCACTTATAAGGGGTTGTCAATCCCTTTTCGGGTAACGGCGCCAGAAATTGTTAAGTTGACGGGATAAAAATTGTGATAGATTGGATAAATAGATCTCGATCAAACATGAAACAAAAGATGCAAATAAAAAGTGCAGGAAGGTATTTTTGGGTTTTTGGAATAATAAGTCTAAAAATAAAAGTGGCAAATAATAGATAGGAAAGCTAATATGATAAAGAATAGACCCAGGGGCCGTAGATTTCACTAGTGGCTTCTCTCAAGAAATAGCACACGATGGGTAAACAAATTATTTTTGGGCAACTGATAGAAAATCGAATAGTTATGACGATATCCAAGGCAATGATCAATATATAGGCATCACGTCTAAGATTAGTAGGCCGACTCCTGCCTGCATCTACTACTATTACTCCACACATCGACCGCTATCCAGCATACATCTAGTGTATTAAGTTCATGGAGAAATGGAGTAATGCAATAAGAACGATGACATGATGTAGAGGAGATCTATTCATGTAGGAATAGCCCCCATCTTGTTATCATTAATAACAATGATACATGTGTGTCTTGCTGCCCCTTCTATCACTAGGAAAGAACACCGCACGATCGAACCCATCACAAAGCACCTCTTCCCATGGCAAGAAAAATCGATCTAGTTGGCCTAACTAAACCAAAGATTCGAAGAAGAAATACGAGTCTATAAATAATCATGCATATAAGAGATCAAAGAAGACTCAAATAATATTCATGGATAAAAGATCTAATCATAAACTCGAAGTTCATCGGATCCCAACAAACACACCGCAAAAAGAGTTACATCAAATAGATCTCCAAGAGACCATTGTATTGAGAATCGAAAAAGAGAGAGGAAGCCATCTAGCTACTGCCTACGGACCCGTAGGTCTATTATGAGCTACTCACGCATCATCGGAGAGGCACCAATGAGGATGATGAACCCCTCCGTGATGGTGTTTAGATTGGATCTCGTGGTTTTGGAACTTGCGGCAGCTGGAATTGTGTTTCGTCGACTCCCCTAAGGTTTCTGAAATATTTGGGGATTTATAGGGCGAAGAGGCGGTGCGGGAGGCCACCGAGGTGGGCACAACCCACCTAGGCGCGCCTGGGCCTCCGGGCATGCCCTGGTGGGTTGTTCTCCCCTCGGAGCCCCCCTCTGGTACTTCTTTGTTTCAACAGGTGTCTTCTGGTCCAGAAAAATTCTCCAAAAAGTTCCGCTGCATTTGGACTCCGTTTGGTATTGATTTTCTGCGAAGTAAAAAACAAGCAAAAAAACAACAACGGGCACTGGGCACTATGTCAATAGGTTAGTTCCAAAAATGATATAAAGGTGCTATAAAATGATTGTAAAACATCCAAGAAGATAATAACAACATGGAACAAGCAAACATTATAGATACTCGGAGATGTATCACCCAGTAGGCATCCCACCTTTCTTCATTAACAATTACCAGTTAGTAGTGGCTGAGCCTAAGTTTTTTCTTCTTCACATGATATGTGCTATTCTTGGAATGTCATTTTATTTTGTTTTGCTTTCTGTTTTAATAAAATACTTAGATCTGAAAGTTTTTTAAAACGAGAGAGAGTCCTCAAATAGCTACCCATTTACTTAACTACTCACTTGATATTCACTTATATATTTTTGGAGTAGTTTGCCATTTACTCTTGTGCTTCACTTATATTCTATGAGTAAATTGTTGAATGAATTGAATATCATGAAGTTTAAATTATATGTTCATATCATGCCTAGTAGTAGCTTCACATTGGGTTTAGACAGTGAAATCTATTGAAGCTTGACAATCACAATATTGGCCATACAAGCAATTCATGAAGGATTAGTATAAGGAAGAGAACTTTCATATACTTGGACATATTCTATGATTGTGAATACCCATTAATTATTTTCAAACTTGAGCAAATTAGTTGAAGTTGGACAATGAAGGTAACGCAATGAGTTGTGGTTGTGTATATTTGCATAGAAGTTATATTGTTATGGATCCTCCAACATGTGGTGCTTGCTTAGGATCTTTTGCTAGCCAAAAACTCGTACTAAGTACAGATACTAATTCTGCATCCAAAAATCCTTAAACCCAGTTTGTTGCCATGAGTGTCCACCATATCTACCTATGGATTGAATAATATCCTTCAAGTAAGTTGTCATCAGTGCATAAAGCAATAAAAATTGATCCTAAATATGTTTGATCTTTTATTGTAAGGGAAAATAAGCATTGTACAAACTTGTGATGGCAAAGTAATAAAGCAACGAAATACATAATAAAGGCTGCTATCATAAGGGGCAATATAACACGACATTCATTTGCATTAAGAGCTTGCACATCGAAAAATAAAAAGCGCATGACAACCTCTACTTCCCTCTCCGAAGGGCCTATCTTTTACTTTTCAATATTTACTTTATGCAAGAGTCAATAGTATGCATTCTCATTTCAACCTCAATTATTCTCTAGTTGGCAAGCATCATGTGGTGGGGAAAGATCTAGGCACATATGGCCAGCAAAATATATTTGATCATGATATATTATTGTTGACAATTATCTCTATGATAAATGAGTTGGGAGGCAAAACATCAAACCCCTATCTTTCTCTGTGTTTGATGGATGCCATTTGTTCTAAAAATATGCTTTGAGTACTAGCAATCATAGAATACTATATGATGATTGAGTATGTGGAGCTCTTACTTAGACTTTGTTCAGAATAAGTTGAATTGCAATTGTTTGATGACTAAGAACATATGTTGTTAAGTTTCAAGATAGTGCATTGTTTAAATGATAACCTGTGAATTGATTGCTACTTTATCATGATGAGTTTTATGAAAGGAAGAGTTGCTTTTATGATGCTAGGAAAAGTGATTGGAATTATCATTGATCAAACCTATACACTATGCTAGCATTCACACTTCATAAATTATTTCTTTTATCATCTACCTACTCGAGGACGAGCAGGAATTAAGCTTGGGGATGCTGATACGTCTCCAACGTATCTATAATTTATGAAGTATTCATGCCATGTTACAACAATTTTATATGGTTTTGGTATGATTTGAATGGCACTAACCCGGACCAACGTTGTTTTCAGTAGAACTACCGTGGTGTTGTTTTTTGTGCAAAAATAAAAGTTCTCGAAATGTAGCAAAAAATTTCGATGATTTTTTTGGAACAAAAGAAGCTCTAGAAGCTTCGTGGGAGGACCAGGCGGTGAAGGAGGTGGCCACTAGGCACCAGGGCGCGCCACCCCCCTCCAGCGTGCCCTGGTGGGTACTGAGCCCCTCGAAGCCCATTTGGACGTGAGATCGACGCCAAAAATCCTATAAATATAGAAACCCCTAGAAATAACCCTAGATCAAAAGTTCCGCTACCGCAAGCTACTGTAGCCATGAAAACTCAATCAGGAGCCCGTTCTGGCACCCTGCCGGAGGGAGAAATCATCATCCGAGGCCATCTTCATCATCCGGCAGACACCATGATGAGGAGGGAGTAGTACACCCTTGAGGTTGAGGGTTTGTACCAGTAGCTATGTGTTTAAACTCTCTCTCTCTATCTCTATCTCTCTCTCTCTCTCGTGTTCTTGATTTGGCACGATCTTGATGTACCACGAGCTTTGTTAATATAGTTTGATCATATGGTTTCTCCCCTCTCTATCTTGTTGTGATGAATTGAGTTTTTACCTTTGAGGTTTTACAATTATTGATTGCATACTTTTATGGATTTGAGAACCCTTGATGTATGTCTTGCATATGAATACCCGTGGTGACAATGGGGTATTATATTGATTCACTTGATATATGTTTTGGCACTCAACTCGCGGATTCCCGATGTGATATTGGGGTAATCTATGCATAGGGGTTGATGCACGGTTTCATCCTTGTTTCTCCAGTAGGAATCTTGGGGCACTCTTTGAAGTTCTTTGTGTTGGATTGAATATTATGAATCTAAAATTATTTAACGCATATCATATAATCAACTCACAGATACTTGTGGTGACAATGGAGCGTCTAGGTGACATTAGAGTTGGTTGATGTGTATCATATGGTGTTATTTTAGTACGAACTCTATGGCTGTTTGTGACACTTATAGGAATAGCTCAACAGATTGATAGTAAAGGATAACTTTGAGGTGGTTTCGTACCCTACAAACAATTTTGTCTTATGTTCTCCGCTAGATAAAAACTTTGGAGTGATTCTTTGTCGCACGTTGAGGGATTGTTTGTTGGGAAATGTAGCATGCAATTTCAAAAAAATTCCTACACTCACGCAAGATCTATCTAGGAGATGCATATCAATGAGAGGGGGGGAGTGTGTCCATGTACCCTCGTAAACCAAAAGAGGAAGCGTTTGCTCAATGCGGTTGATGTAGTCGAACATATTCTCGTTCCGACCGACCGAGTACCAAACGTATGACACCTCCGAGTCCTGCACACGTTCAACGCGATGAAGTCCCTCGAGCTCTTGATCCAGCAGAGGGTCGAGGAAGTAGATGAGTTCTGTCAGCATGACAGCGTGGTGACGGTGATGGTGATGCAATCCGCGCAGGGCTTTGCCTAACCACCGCAAGAATATGACCGGAGGCGTAAACTGTGGAGGGGGGCGCCGCACAAGGCTTGGAGCAATTGGTGTGTTCTCTAGGGGCTCCCCCCGTATATAAAGGAGGGAGGGAGAGGAGGCCGGCCTAGGCGCACCCCAAGTGGGAAGGAGTCCCACTTGGACTCCTAGTTGGATTCGGCCCTCTCTTCCTTTTACCGGAGGGGGAAAGGGGGGAGGACAGGGAGTAGGAAAAGGAAAGGGGGGTGGCGCCCCCTTTGCCAGTCCAATTCAGCCTCCTCCCTTGTGGGGGGCGCACCAGCCCCTTGTGGGCTGGTTAGCCTCCCTCTTATGGCCCATATCTTTCCCTGTGGGTTCCGGTAACCCCTCTAGTACTCCGGTATGTGCCCGATACACTCCAGAATCCTTCCGATGTCCGAATGCTACCTTCGAATATATCAATCTTTACCTCTCGATCATTTTGAGACTCCTCGTCGTGTCCGTGATCTCATCTGGGACTCCGAACACCCTTCGGTCACCAAAACAAATAACTCATATAATATATATCGTCATTGAATGTTAAGCGTGCGGAGCCTATGGGTTCGAGAACTATGTAGACATGACCGAGACACCTCTCCGGTCAATAACCAATAGCGAAACTTGGATGCTCATATTGGTACCCACATATTCTACAAAGATCTTTATCAGTCGAACCGCTATGTCAACATACGTTATTCCCTTTGTCATCGGTTTGTTACTTGCCCGAGATTCGATCGTCGGTATCTTCATACCTAGTTCAATCTCGTTACCGGGAAGTTTCTTTACCCATTCCGTAATGCATCATCACTACTAGGGAAAAGCCTAGCAGTAGCGCTGGTTTTTGGCCTATCAGTAGTGCGGGTGAGCGCGCTACTGACAAGGCACTACAGCTAAAGCTTAGCAGTAGCGCCTACTGGCACTCGCTACTGCTATATCTACTTAGTAGTAGCGCTTTCCAAGCCAATCGCTACTGCTAATTACTAGTAGCACTTCCGAAAACAATCGCTACTACTATTATTCTGTATTCCATTTCTTTTGAATTTTAGGTCGTATTCATACACATGTATACAATTTTTCATACAATAGCAATTTAGAGATTGTTTTTACATCATAATGAGTTATTAAATCACTAGGTGAAAGAACCTTGGATTGGTTTCAAGTTCATGGATCCAAAGTAACAAATGGTCACTTTGGATCCATCCATTTGAAACTAATTCGCGGTTCTTTCACCCAATAACATAATAACTTATCATCATCATCATAATATCATTAACAACTTATCATCATAATATATCATTGTCATATAACTCCTCATAATCATCATTTTCGTCCATGATGAGACATCATATAACAACTTCGTCACTAGTTTTAATAACAAATCCTCCTCATCATCATCATAGTACTCATAATCACTACTCCTACTCAACATCACCATCAAGTCTAAGACATTGTACTCATATATAATCAACACTAACTAATTGTTCTTAATACTTAGGACCTACTCCTCTCTCCTAGCTAAAATACCATAAAACAGATAAATCGGTCCTTCACCATAATGGAGAATGGACATAAACCTATCTCCAACTTGTGGCTTACGCACATTCATTTTGTCTCCAATTATTTGCGTGTGCGCATTCATCACTTTGCTCCATTCTTTGATTTCGAGCCTTCCATCATTTGAAGAAATCGAGTATGCAGTATGGTAAGCCTCCGAAGGAGTTGCTCGTAAGCTAACCATATGCATATCACCTTCGGTAAATAGCATGTCAGGCACAACCTGCTTCGGGAGCCTCTGTTCAAAAAAATAGTAACATATATAGTTAGCAATGTAGTTTACTTAAGAATAATGTATGCAATGAAGTTACCATCATTAACAAAATCTTACCAAGTTTTGGCAATGAAGTTACCATCAAGAAATTTATGGACTAGTGGCATGTATCTAGTATAATTTGGGCTGATAGAGTGACTGGTTTTAAGGCCTCAACATCTTCTATGAATGATATAAGATAACTTTCTCCTCACAATTAAGCTTGGAGTCATAGCTATAGTATGTGCTGTCTACTACCTTCCGAGTATTTCTTGAAGATAAGAAATAAGATGACAATTATAAATAAATAAGTTTAGTACGAATGAACACCAAATATTTTTAAATTAACAACATAAATTACTGAACTTAAGAAATTAGTTTGACAAACTCACATCTAGGTAAAACTGGAGGCATATCCACATCCACCCAGATGTCGATATTACCATCATCATCATAATCTTTAGGACGAATATCAAATCTTATTCGCATTCCATCCTCAAATCCATATGCCTTGCAGAGAGCTTCCCAATCAGAGCAACCGAAATGGGAGCGATCGCCGCATTGTAGAACTTAACCAGAAACTCATAACCATGTTTAGTTCTTAAGTGAGCCCTCCTTGTCTCCACATTCTTAAAGTCATCTAAACCTAAACCAAGCTTCTCCGATACATATGGTCTAGCATGGCACGGGATGTACTAATCGAATTGAAAAAAATTCCATAAATTACACGTTGAACAAAAGAAGCACAAGTGATGATATTAATTATGATGAAATGCTTGTCGTTGCGTACCGTACAAACATCGAAGGTCTCTTCAAGCTTCACGGTGAAAAACCTATCATTTTGCAGGTGAGGAAACCTATCGCACACACCCCGGTCATCGTGGCAGTACCCGCACTCCGGGATCCCATCGTCATCAGACATCTCCTGTGTTCAAAATTCAAAGATTATAACTCGACGGCAAAACCCAAAAAATCCGGCATGACCTTTGCTAAAAAAGGACATATCGAGCGCCTGAAATTTGCCGGAAAGGAAATTAATCAACACCCCGGCAAAACATAGGCCACTTATCGAGGTCATTGCATTTCAATGGTTTAAAATATGAAAAAAAACATTTGAAAATATCTTATATATAATCCTAACACTAAATAAACTAGTTTTATTAACTACTTACTAAATAAACTAGTTTTATTAACTACTTACTAAATAAACTAGTTCTATTAAGCACTTACTATAAATAAACTAGTTCTATTAAGCACTTACTAAATAAACTAGTTATATTAAGCCCTTAATATAAATAAACTAGTTATATTAATCACTTACTAAATAAACTATTTCTATTAAACACTTGCTAAAAATTCTACTACCCTAGTTCTACCCTAAATTTTCTTACTTCTATTTTATTCAAAACACCTAAAATAGTTAAAAAATATATTCTATTAAAAAACCTACAGTCTACATTCTAAAATCTACATTTGAATTACCTACGATTTGTAAGAACAGAGACAAGGAAGGGAGGGAGGAGAGAGAAAGGGGAGGGATGGCCGGAGGAGGAGGGGGAGGGGCCGGCCGGAGGAGGAGGAGGGAGGGGCGGTGGGAGGAGGAGGAGGAGGGAGGGAAAGTGGAAGGAGGGCTGCCGGCGGAGGAGGAAGGAGGGGGTGGCCGCAGGCAGAGGGAGAAGGGAGCAGTGGAAGGAGGAGGGAGGAGGGCGCGATGGGAGGAGGAGGGAGGAGGGCGCGCTGGGAGGAGGAGGGACGGAAGGAGGGAGTACCTCAGTGGCGGATGGACGACGGCGGCGGCGGCGACAGACGACGACAGTTATCGGCACGGGCGAGAGTGACTAAGAGGGAGAGTGAGTGAGAGAGAGGGTCGGCCGCGTGGGGATAAGGTAGGGTTAGTAGTAGCGTGGGTACGAAAATGCGCTAAAGCTAAGGAGAATAGCAGTAGCGCTTGGCGGGGACACACGCTACTGCTAAGTGTAAGCATGGAAAAATATATTGTCTGTCAATGCAAAAATACATTGGCCATCAATGATCTTTTTGTGTACAATCTGAATTGTCAATATGAGTCCTCTCCGGTAGGAACCAGAGAAGACTCATATTGCGGCCACAAATTCTACACATAGAGTTCAGTGAAGACCAAGTGGTTGTGATAGTTTGAGAAGTAACATATTTAAGGTGGTAAACGCCCTATTTGCGGAGCAAGGTGGGACTAAACTTGTGGGATGAACTTAGCAGTAGCGAGTTTTATAGAAGTGCGTTGCTGCTAACATCTATAGCAGTAGCGCGGTGCGGTATAGGGCGCTACTGCTATAACTAGCTGGACGGTGAGGTCATGGCAATTAGAGCAGTAGCGCGGTTTAGAGGGGACGTGATACTGCTATTTTTCTTTCAGCAGCGCGTTTCTCTGGCATGCATTGCTGCTAAATAGCAGTAGCTTTGTATTTTGAAGAACGCTACTGGTAAGATTCTGTGTATAAGATTTTCCCTAGTAGTGCATCCCGCAACTAACTCATTAGTCACATTGCTTGCAAGGCTTCATATGATGTGCATTACTGAGAGGACCTAGAGATACCTCTCTGATACTCGGAGTGACAAATCCTAATCTCGGTCTATGCCAACCCAACAAACACCTTCGAAGATACCTGTAGAGCATCTTTATAATCACCGAGTTACACCGTGACGTTTGATAGCACACAAGGCATTCCTCCGGTGTCCGAGAGTTGCATAATCTCATAGTCCGAGGAATATGTATTTGACATGAAGAAAGCAGTAGCAATAAAACTATACGATCATTATGCTAAGCTAATGGATGGGTCTTGTCCATCACATCATTCTCCTAATGATGTGATCTTGTTCATCAAATGACAACACATGTCCATGGCTAGGAAATTTAACCATCTTTGATTAATGAGCTAGTCTATTAGAGGCATACTAGGGACACGGTATTTTGTCTATGTATTCACACATGTATCAAGTTTCCGGTTATACAATTCTAGCATGAATAATAAACATTTATCATGAATAAGGAAATATAAAATAACAACTTTATTATTGCCTCTATGGCATATTTCCTTCATTGTTATCTGATCCAATTATATTAGCATTGTTGAGATATTGCACCAGTGAAAGTATGAACCCTAGACTTTATTTTCAAGCATTGTAATACCATTTGTGCTCACTTTTGTTACTTGCTATCTTGCTATTTTTTTATTGTTCCGATTACAAAAATCAATATCTACCATCATTACTACACTTGTATCACCATCTCTTCACAGAACTAGTGCACCTATACAATTTACCATTGTATTTGATGTGTTGGAGACACAAGATACTCTTTGTTATTTGGTTGCAGGGTTGTTTTCTACTGTCCCCGAATTGATAAACCTTAGGTTATCCACTTGAGGGAAATTTGCTACTGTCCTACAAAACTCTGTGCTTGGAAGCCCAACATGAGTCTACAAGAACACGTTGTGTAGTAGACATAAGCCCCTCATGACTCCGTTTGGCCAAATTCTTAGTCTATAATTTCCCATATATTTAGAAACCTCTGAAGCGAGACCCAAAATTATTCTTTCGCCAACGTAAGCCTCTATTTCGAAGCTATCCCATCTGGAGCCCTGTTCCGGTACTCTATCCGAGGGGCAAGCCATTGGGGAGGCATTCTTCATCAACCTTGCTGCCTCCATGATGATGTGTCAGTTGTTCTTCAACAGCTATGGGTCCATAGCAGTAGCTAGATGGCTTGTTCTCTCTCTTTTGATCTTCAATACAATGATCTCCTTTGAGATCAATCCAATGTAATCTTTGCAGTGCGTTTGTTGGGATCCGATGAATTGTAGGTTTATGATCAAATTATTCATTATATTATTTGAGTCCTTTGAGATCTCTTTGATCGTGTAATTTTATAGCCTTGTATTTCTCTCCGATCTATCTGACTTCTTTGGCCAAGTAGATTGATTTACCTTCAGAGAGAGAGAGAGATGTTCTTGGTGGTAGGTTTAATCTTGCGGCGACCTTGCTCTATGATAGGAGGGGTGATAAGGCACGCATTGTATTGTTGCTACTAAGGGCAAACCGACGGAGTTTGGTCATATTAGTTGATCTTATTCTATTTACATTTTGTCATCTTGCTTAACTCATTACTCTGTTTGTCATAAAATTAATACTTTGAGATGCATGTTGTATGGCGGTCTTGGCACGGAGTAATAATAGTACACGTCAATAAGTTTAACGCCTACTTATTATGGACGTAATGTATATATATTGATTATGCCTTGGATGATCATCATAACTATGTGCTATTCTGTAAATCGCCCAACAGTAGTTTGTTTACTCACCGATGCTATTTATGAGAGAGATGTCTCTACTGAACCTTTGGCCCCCGGGTCCATTCTCAATTACTCCCTCCATTTTTATATACAAGACCACAAACTCAAATTACAGGTATCAATGTAAAATTTAATGCCTTCTTTGCAAGTTAGCTTTTCTTTTCGTTTACTTGGATCATTAATACCACACATGCATGCAAGAACTCTGAGTGGAGGAAATAGCTGATTGTCATTATGACTACATGCATGCAACTATTAAACAGGTTGCTAGTACGAGAAAATATCATTAATTTTGCCTCGATTACTGTTGGTGGCCTTGTATAGATGCAAAACCCATGGTGGCCTTGTATATAAAAATGGAGGGAATATTACCAAGCGATCCTATAATTATTCGTTGTTTTACTTTACTTTTGTTATTATACTTGTCATACCAGATTTGATACTTGCAACTGGCAAAAGCAAGGGGAGTGAAGACCCCCTTGCCTTTGTCGGGTGCAAGCATTTGCTTTGCTTTCCTGTGTGTATGTACATGTACTGCTAACGTTGTCTGGGTGCCACTTTCTTCTGGTTTAATAACCTTGGTTCTTAAATGAGGGAAATATTATGAGTGAGGCCTTTTGGCTCCCATGCTTATTTGCACCCACGTTGAATAAAAAATCCAAAACAAATATTAGAAAAATTCAAAAAAAATCTAAATTATTTTGTCATGGTAGATAATTTGGTACCTGATGTCCGCTCCAAATTTCAAATCATTTGGACATTTGAGTAGCTCTCGGCAAAAAAGACAAATCTGTGGTCTGTTAAAAAGTGTACTGTTCGTATACTGTTTTGACCCAATTTGTCTTTTTTTGCTGAGAGCTACTCATGTGTTCAAATGCTCTGAAATTTTCAGCGAACCTCACGCACCAAATTATCTACCTTGCACAAAAAAATTGGATATTTTTTATTTTTTCTGAATTTTTTATGAATTGTTTATTGACCGGGTGCAGATGAGCCCGGGCTCAGAATTGGATATTCAAAATATTATCTGCTACTATACTACATCACCCTTTCTTTTTGGAGAAATCCAACAACTATCACAAATAGCAGCGACGTCATCGTCGATGCTCTAGTCGAATCCCTCCGCCACTTCAACATCCGTGAACATGGCTTCTTTTCTCCGCTTCACGGACTATTGCCACCATCGCTCGCAGTGGATTTGCCGGGAGAAGGCGTTGGCCAGCCTAGACGGGTGAGGGTGGCTTGTCTATGGCGGTGATCCCTACTTCGGACTTGCTAGCGAGCCAACCTATATCTGGCTAGCTCACCAGACAAGCCAGGCAATTGCAATGTCGGAGAGCTTCTTCTTTTGCTTGCTAGAGAGGCCGTCCCGCAAGACTTTGGAGCTGGTAGCCATGGCGGGTGTGGTGCAAGGAGGAGATGGAGAGCGGAGGTGAGGTGCAGTTTTTGCCTGGTGCCTGGCCAGGTTTATACAAAGGGCGGATGCGAGAAGCCAAACAGAGAGGTGTTTAATGCCGACCGGCACAAGAACGGACGTGTGGCGCTCGGGCGTCGGAGTAGCTTTCTCGGGACACGCACTGGTTTAATGGAGGTAGGCGGTTAGACAGATGCAATTTCAGTGCGGAGAGAAGACGTGCGCAGCCGCGGCGCCCTCGGCCGGCGAGCCATTTCAATACCAACGCCAGCGAGATGCCACGTCCGTTCTGAGCCGACGTCAATGCGTAGCTACCTTTGGGCGGGAAAGGGCGCAGGCCAGGGAGGATTTTTTGGGCGGGACACGGCAGTCAAAAGCGGGTGTGGCAGTGACCCGGACACATGCAAAGCCCTATAATTTGTTTTTGGGTTGCCAAAAAAGAACACGTCCGAACAAGCTTTATTTTTTAGGGAATCACACTTCATTAATTAAAAAGCCTTCGGAATCTCCGTCACTATTACATGCAGAATACATTCAGAAGGCACATCTCGCCATTCCTGAGACACTTCGTCTCCATAAAACTTTGCATCTCTGCCAATCCTGCATCAAACACTTAATATCTTCCGCAATTGGCCCAGCTGCTGAGAAGTTCTTGCATGCACTATTTATCAGCCTAACAGCCTGAATGCAATCCATTTCAACATATATAGATCTGCGACGGATGGCAAACACGCACGGTTCAAACGCTTGCGGACGGTTCGAAGCTCCGTTGCAGTAAGCAATCGGTAGTGCTTCTGGTAAGTGGTTCATATGATCTTCACCGCAACGAACAGTGAAGTTGCTGTCGGCCTCCTGAGTGTACCAGTTAAGTCCACCCGATCCACGGAACTTTCTAATCCACTAGAGTCAGCACCCCGAGGGAATGGGTGCTTGGGACAGAGCTCGGTTCCCCATTCCGCGCGCCGCACTCACGATCACGAGAAGACAGAGCCACCACGCACCCAAAACCCACTCCGTAAACAAATCCCTCGCGCCGCCCAACCACAAGACCACGACACCCGATCCCCAAACCCGAACGCCGATCCTTGTTGCGTCCAAGGAACAGCCGCGCTGACGTCCCGCGCGACCGAATCCTCGCTTCCGTCGCCACCTGAACCCGAGCCCGACCTTTTCTCCGCCCCATAAAAAGACGCCGGGGCCAAACTCTCGACCCGGTCATTCCAACGCCCGCCCCGCCCAACGAAACAAAAGGAGGCACCCCCTGTACGCTACGCCTACGCGCGGCCGACTATGTGCACGCCAGCGGCGGGTGGCCGCGGGCGCGTGCGCTTGAACGTCGGCGGACGGGTGTTCCAGACCACGGCCGCCACGCTCGCCGCCGCGGGGCGGGACACCATGCTCGGCGCCATGCTGGACGCCTCCTGGAACGCCGCGGCCGCGGGCGACGAGGCCGACTACTTCATCGACCGCGACCCGGCCTGCTTCGCGGTGCTGCTCGACCTGCTCCGCACGGGCGGCCTCCACGTGCCGCCCCACATCCCCGACGCCGTGCTCTGCCGCGAGGCGCTCTATTACGGCCTCCTCGACCGCGTCCGCGCCGCGCGCTGGGACGACTTCGACGGCGACCGCCTCCGCCTGGCCGCGTCCGTGCCGGGCCGGGCCGTGGGGGACGGCACGGCCGTCCGCGCGGCGCCCGACGGAGGCTGCTGCGTCGCGCACGGCGGCGCCGTGCGCGTCTACAACTGGATGCTCGAGGAGCGTCGGCCGGTCTACCTCGACCACGCGCCGGTCAACGACGCGGCCTACCTCGACGCCTCCACGCTCCTCGTCGCCGCGCGCGAGCGCCCCGGCAGGCGGGACAGCGGCGTGGCCGCTTTCTCGGTGCTCACCGGCGAGATGCGCCACCGCTTCCGCGTCGCGCACGATCGTCAGGTCAGGTCCTTCACCCCCGGCGCACTGGCCTTCGACCAGGAGTGCAGCATCTTTGCGAGCTGCAAGGGCCGGCTCAAAGAGTATGGCATTGGTGTATGGGACGGCACCACCGGCGAGCAGACGGGTTTCTTCTACGAGCCGCCCGGCTGCGCCCTCGGGGACGCCGATAAGCTCCAGTGGCTGGACGGCACCAAAACGCTCATGGCGGCCACCATGTTTCCGCGGGCGGATTCTTCTTTCATCAGCCTGCTGGATTTCCGGGACAAGAACGTCGTCTGGTCGTGGTGCGACGTCGGCACGCCGGCGTCGCTCGAGGACAAGCACGCGGTCCACGCCATCGCAATGGAGGACGGGAGGTCGATCTGCGTCATCAACCAGTACGATGACCTCGGGTTCCTCGACATCCGGAGCAGCGCCGGCGGTGTGCGCTGGAGATCACGGAGCAAGCTGATGAGCAGGAAGAAGGTGCACGCCGAGGAGACGTGCTATCCCAAGCTCGCCACGCACGCCGGCCAGCTCTTCGCGTCGACGAACGACGCCATCTCGGTATTCACTGGCCCCGACCATGCACTGACCTCAACGCTGCGCGGGAGCGACGGCGGCGCCATCTGCGACTTCTCCATTGGGGGCGACCGTCTTTTCGCCTTGCATAACGAGGAGAATGTGTTCGATGTCTGGGAGACGCCGCCACCGCCGATCATCTGACACTTGTGCGAGGATTAGTCACAACTTTTCTTTTATCAAGAGAAGAGGGGAACATGTAGTGATAGAGGTTTTGACGGAGAAACATGCTGTAGCATTCTCATCATTTTGACATGACCAGAGAAGATTCAACTGTCACTAAGAACATAATTGGTTTGGTGCCAAAAATTGGCATGCCAATGCTTGCGTTGTGCCAAATATTGGCTATAACTTAATTGGTTACCGAGTTGTTTTGCCCATCTCATATAAAGTTGCCAATAATTGGCAAGTCTTGGTATTGTCAATATTTGGCGATGCCAAATATTGGCAGCAAACCAATCATACTCTAAACTTGTATTTATATATATGAGTGGAGTGTTGTCATTATCAACAGACACCTTTGTTGTAAATTCTTTGTGACTTCAATGACTACCAAGCAAATATTGACCCTCCATACAATACAAACTGAATGTAGGTCAGATGTACACTCGTGCATGTATTTTTTTTGGATTTATTTTAGGGTTTACGGCGATGTTTGTTCAGTGGGAGTAGATGTTCTCGTTGACTATGAGACGTCTGTAGTGACTACGTCGATCTCAAAATATTATGTCAACTCAGTATTTTAGAGGTGCTTATAGGGATAGTGTGTACGTGCGTGCGCTCATAAGGATGAGTGTATGTCAGCATCTGCAATTGTACCGTGTTAACATAAAAAAAGGCACTTTATATGTGTGCTAGAAAAAAGTATAACAAATAAAACTTTAGGTGAATTTCCTATGTTTGTGGGTTAATGTTTGTGAAGATGTGAGCGCAAGATATCTCTTCACTACTGATGAATAAGTGATTAGGAGATCCCAGGAGGTCATACTAAATCATGGACTCCGATAAATTTCAAACGCTTGAATTTTAAGCATGTCCTCCCGAACGTTTTTCTTTAGTTGTTAAAACACGACAACTTTGTCGCAGATTGTTTTTTGTCAAAAAATTGCCATGTTTGCCAACCTCACGTGAACTAAAGTTGTCATGAAAAACGTTCGGGTTGCTATGCTTAAAATCCAAATATTGAGGATTAATCATTTCCGTAAATCATACTAACTAGAAGGGTTGTCATCGTAGGTGTTGTGAGGGTCTCATAATTTTTGTTTGACGTATGGGGGAGATGAAGCATGTTTCCTTATAATGCCTTATGCTGATGGGTATTTTTGGGCGGTTTGGTTCTGTATTATCTACTCCCTCCGTCCAGAAATACTTGTCGAAAAAATGCATAAAAATGAATGTATCTAGAACTAAAATACATCTAGATACATTCATTCCTCCGACGAGTATTTCCGGACAGAGGGAGTACTAATCAACTGACGAGTGTGAGCACTCGCAAAAAAGAAATTTACGTATGTGAGAAAGTGGCATGGTGGCGTTTCTTTTGTTTTGCCAAGTGATGAAAGGTAGTGCGGGACTGATGTGTTTTTATAGGTTGGTTGCTACCGATTAATTTGAGAATTTTTTTACTCAGTTAAACTTATGAACCAAATTTAAAATTAAACACCTCAATCAATTGAACGAAGGAGCCCAAATTAGGGAACGTAGTGAATTTAAAGATGCCGTGAGCAGATGATATCGTCCGATTTGAAAAAGGAAGAAGTGAACGGCGGGATAAGACTGGATTTGCCTTTGCCCATCTCTGGAAGGAAAACAAATGTGGGGAGAGACATAAAGGTGGGGAGAAAAGCATAATAAACAGGAGATCTTGTTTGGATATCTCTACTGTCCCACTAGTCCATTTAATTTTGTTTGGCTGTCTCCACATGTTTAGTATCACCTGTTTGCTTTTTCTTCGATAATAAAGATGAACTAGCTAGACACATACACAACACAACTTTTTTTTAGGGTAATACACAACACAACTAATCATGTTTTTTTTGATGCAGTCTGACCGTTAGTTAGCAGAACCTAGGACTAGAGCTCTGCTGCCACTGACGAAGATCGGCAGCGTACGCTGTTAGAGATGCAAGCTTGCAGTTGGCCGGTGGAGCAGCAGCAGCCGGTGGTTGAGCATTTTGCTTCAGAGTCCCTTTTTCTTGCGTGCTTCAGAGTCGGTACACCCGAGCGGCGTGTACATCTAATGCAAATTCTCATGGCATGCTTTACCTTGAAACGTAAGGCATAGGCCAAGGTGGCATAAAATTAACCTCCTTGTGGTCGTACCTACTGACTGCAAAACTCGTGTCCAGCGTGAGTACGGGTGTATGGAAGTTGTTTGCACACATCAATCTTCGCCGGTTCGCCCCCTCGTCGTACATAGACTAGCTCCCTATGTTTGTTGGGTAAATGAATGGTCGGGGCAAGAGCTGCACATGAAGGAAAAAGTCGGGACACCTCGTGATCCAAGGGAAACCTTGCAAGTAAGCAGTAACGTGTTCAGCACTCTCCGGTGAGTGTGCGGAAGTGGTTTGGAATTCAGGAGGAGCATCTGTGAAGGAGATTTGTTTTTTTAGGAAAGATATGTAGCTTATCATTACAAATTGTTGACCAAGTCATTACAGTATTTTTGCACGAAAACAACTAGTAAATCAAAGGGGAGAGGGTTTTGCCAAAAACACATCCCTTCAGGTCAGCTGGTTTTTGAGAGCTTTGCTAATCCATGTGCAACATGGTTGCTATCTCTACCTATCTTCGTTACCTGTATGGAGCTTCTCCCTTAGAGCATCTACGGCCGGGCTTCCCAGATCTTCCCTATACACCATGGCGGACGGTCCGGTCGGTGGCTGGTAAAAAAAAACCCAGACACGGACGGAGCCTACCGGTCCTATATACCCGGACTAACTAACACCCCTCATATTTAGCCCAAATCTAGGGCCATTATGGTGACGCCCGGGCACATCTGCCACGTCAGACCAGACATGCCGATCCTACCACAAATTGCACCACCCCCTCGACCTTGTTTCTCTCCTCTCTTCTCCCTCGTCTACGCCGACCCGCCCTAGCTCCACCGCCACCCTTGCTCCGCCGCTGTACCGAGCTCGTAGCGCCAACACCGCCAAAACACTACTCCCCTCCATTCTCGCCCGCATGGACACAGTCGTCGGCCCATACCCCGCCTCGGTATGCTCTGACTACTCTCAGACGGCACCTCGCCCTCCATGTGTCGACACACTGTCCGACTAGTTTTTTGTGATTGCTTTGTAGGGAAAATGATGGATTCAGATGGTTTGTCGGACGAGGAGTATGGAACAACAAAGCTTGATGAATTAATTCAAAAGGAGTTCTTTGATTCGTCGGATTCAGACAAATAAACCACGATAATGATGTCATGAGCATCCAACAGGAAATGGACTAGGAGGTCGAGCACATTCTCAACTCCAAGGCTTGATCAAAGGGAGAAGAGTTCTGAACTTGGATAGGGTCTTTGGAGCATGAGTACTCTATTGGGACTACTTTGCTCCTGTCCCAGCTAGCTTTCCCTGATTAATGGTTTTGTCGATGCTTCCGTATCCACAAAGCCATTAATCTTGCATGTATGTTCGCACAAAAACACATCACCATGTACCCTCGAAACTGGGGGTGATGCACCACAACTCATGTCGAAGGAGACTCGGCCGAAAGCTCGGTACATAAGCAATCCGGCGGGCGCTTTTGTAGACCCGAAACCCCGCACACCTGGGAGGGACTCCGTCTAGAGACGCAACGGCTATGGGATACTCTAGGTGTTGGGAAACATAGTAGAAAATGAAAAAATTGCCCTACGGATCAAGGTACTGGATCACTATGAAGAGGCATTAGAGGTTTAGATCGGATCATTACAAACTTTGAGTTGCATCAGAAGAAGAGTTGGTGTAGATCAAACTTGAAGTCCCTTGAATCGTCCACGACGATCCCTCGAACATAACACCGGAAGCACAACCTCTCTGTGGATTGGACGCATACGGATGGCACAATCTAGTAGAGCTTCATCATCCAGAGCTTAGCGTCACCGAAGAACTAGAGGAGGAAGAATAGAACCTCACAGGGCTTCTATATTATGTGGACTAGAGAAAACTAGAACTAGATCTAGTCTAGGTCCAACTAGACAAGAACTTGAACAGGAAAGAACTAGAGAGAGGGGGGGAGGCAGAGAAACTTGTGTCTCAATAGCTCCCCCCTCATGTACATATAGGTGCAGGGGAGGGGCTGGCTGAGTTGGGAGGGGGAAACCCTCCCTTAACACACCAAGGAGGAGAAGGAGTCCTCCTCTAACTCCTTGTGCCACCCCTTAGCTTATGCAACAAGCTAAGGGGGCGCCACCCCATAATGGGCCCAATAGGCCTATTATTTTTCCCCTATAAGCCTTTAGTATTTCTATTGGGAGGTCCTATGCGCCGCATTCTGCGTCAAATTGCTGGACGTTCGTATAGGGTTGCTCGTTCGCGGGCTTAGTGGCCCCATCTCGCTTGAGAGCATATGACTCTAACCACTTGAGCTAGTGCCTTTCTTGATTACAAAATAGCGTAACACCTTAAGAAACTCAAACGCCGATCCGAATGGTTTCAAAAATTCGAATGCAAAACTTTTTTTCGAAAACAAAACGTGAATGTTTTATCAAACGGGAACATTTTTCAAATTTGTTAAATTTTTTGAGAAAGCTCAAACATTTTTAAACACGCAAATGAATTTTGGAGAAGCGAACCTTTTTTAAAAATAGAACATTTTTAAGCTACCCAAAAAACTGAACAGGAACAATTTTTTGAAAACAGGATTTTTTTTTCAAATTCCAAACAAAATTAAACACAAACAACTTTTGCACGGGAACAAATTTTGAATTTACCAAACATTTTTTGAATGAAGGTTTCGGAATTTGTGAACAATTTTTAAAAGCACGAACATCTTTTGAATCTTGAGAACAAATTTTGAAACGGAGAACAAATTTCGAAGCACGAACAATTTTTTAAAGCACGAACGTTTTTTCAATTTTAAGAACAAATTTTGAAAAGGAGAAAAATTTAAAAAAATCTCGAACAAATTTGGATGCGTGAATTATTTTGAATGCATGAGCAAAAAATTGAAATCCAGTACATTTTCCGAATTTTGAAAGTTTTGAACTTTTTTTTGTAATGAGAACATTTTTTTGAAATCGGAACATTTTTTGAAAACATGAACGTTTTGTAATTTGTGTACAATTTTTTAAAGCACAAACATTTTTTGAAGCTTGAGAACAAATTCGAAGCACGAACAAAATTCTAAAGCATGAAGATTTTTTGAATCTTGAAAACAAATTTTGAAAAATCGCTAACAAATTTGGAAGCGTGATTTTTTTGAATATGTGAAAAAAAATTGTATTCCAGCACATATTTTGAATTTCGAGAGTTTTGAACTTTTTTGTGTAATGAGAACAATTTTTGAATTTTGAGAACATTTTTTTAGAAAGCTGAACATTCTTTTTGGAAACATGAAAAAAACTTGAATATTTTGAAAAAAGTTTGAAAAAAAAGAGAAGTAAAGAAAAATAAATAAAAAATCAAAGAAAGAAAATTTGTTGAAAAGAGAAATTTACTTGAAAAAGAAAATTGAAAGAAAACAAAAAGTAACAAAAAGAAAAGAAAAAAGAACCAGAAAAAGAAGGAAGAAAAAACAGAAGAGTAAAAAAAGAAAAAGAAAAGGAAAAAGAAAAAAACCAGTTCAGGAACCTTCTGGATGGTTCCCAAAACCAGTAAAACAAACCAACAAAGGCATTTTGAAACAAGTAGCTGTCGCGTTATCACCTCAAGCATTTGTATAATTTAAATTATGCGCGTTGTGCTAATCATTCATATGACACCACGAGTCACATTTTTATTGGCTAGGAGGTGTCGTGCGGGCAACTGCTTGAGTAGACGGGAGGCGTGCGAGCAGTCCTCTGCTATGCAAGCTCTCCGGAAAGCGTGCGTGCAATACGCCGCACAGGCTGAGTGGGAAGCGAGCCTTTTGACCTCCATAACCGCCCGCCTCGCTCCCAACCTCTCCAGTAATGGCTCCTAAGCCACTGTTTAATAAGGCGGCCTTAGTCTTCACCTCCCATTCCCCTCTCATCTGAATCCTATCTGGCAGACCTCCACCTACGCCATGGCGCACAAGGATCATCTGCCACTAGTCTTCCAATTTGGTGAAGTCGAGCCCGAGCCAGAGGAGATAGAAATAAGGAGGAATAGGGCCTCATGGACATGGCCCTGAACGAGCTGGCTGCGACGGATGCTAACGCCAGGCCCCTCGCAACTCCCATCCCCGACGCGTCGGTGATCATCCCCATGGCATTGACGGGCTGGCCGCCGAGCATTATCGCAGCGCTGGAAGCCGTGGGCGTCAGCGAGGTCCCTGCGGACCCGCGCGATCTCGTGTACGTGACGCAAGCTCCCACTTCTTGTGCTCGAGCGCATCCCTGCACCCACCGCGGCGCCGGTCCCTATGCGCTTGCCTGCACCTGTGCCCGTGCGCACTCCTACACCCGCCGCGCCTCCCTCAGCATCATGAGACGCCGCCTTCGACCGCTACCTTGCAGCGCCATGAGTCGCCCCCCCTACCCATCGATTCGCGACAAACAACTCTTGGATTTGCAAGTCCAAAACATTTTGGGCTAGCTTGAAGACTTGAACAATAGTGTTCCGGAGGGCGACAACGCCCGCGCCACAAGCCGCCGCCGCAATTAGATTTTTTGTTTAATATTGTATCTCAATCATATGAATGTAAAGTCATAGTGTGACTGAATTAAGTGGTTTTGATCAACTGAGCATTTTTTCTCTGAATATACATACTTAAAAAAAGCATCAATGTTTTTCACTGAATAAAACACTCATCTCAAATGTTTCAATTGAACACCCGTATGCAAAGCGAGAGTTAGGTTCCTTCACCACTAAGCCACCTAGGGAAAGTTTGGTGGCAGGATTTGTGCATCTCTTCATCGCAAATGATTTTGCATGATGACACATGTGCAACCACATACATATAATTTGGCAAGATTTGTTGGGGAACGTAGTAATTTCAAAAAATTTCCTACGTACACGCAAGATCATGGTGATGGCATAGCAACGAGAGGGGAGAGTGTTGTCCACGTACCCTCGTAGACCGTAAGCGGAAGCGTTAGCACAAGCGGTTGATGTAGTCGTACGTCTTCACGATCCGACCGACCCAAGTACTGAACGTACGGCACCTTCGAGTTCAGCACACATTCAGCTCGATGACGATCCCCGGGCTCCGATCCAGCAAAGCTTCGGGGATGAGTTCCGTCAGCACGACGGCGTGGTGACGATGATTATGCTCTACCGGCGCAGGGCTTCGCCTAAACTCCGCG
Organism: Triticum aestivum; assembly: GCF_018294505.1. Classification (NCBI taxonomy): domain Eukaryota; kingdom Viridiplantae; phylum Streptophyta; class Magnoliopsida; order Poales; family Poaceae; genus Triticum; species Triticum aestivum. The sequence goes on along the minus strand of NC_057810.1, from coordinate 456,912,664 downwards.
ACGATATGACCGAGGTGGAATATGGTGGAGGGGGGCACCGCACACGGCTAAGGAACGATCCGTAGATCAACTTGTGTGTCTCATGGGGTGCCCCCTTGCCCCCGTATATAAAGGAGCAAGGGGAAGAGGCGGCCGGCCAGGGAGAGGCGCGCCAAGGGGAGTCCTACTCCCACCGGGAGTAGGACTCCCTCCTTCCTTGTTGGAGTAGGAGAAGGGGGAAAGAGGGGGAGAGGAGGAAGGAAAGAGGGGCTGCACCCCTTGTCCAATTCGGACCAGAGGGGGGCTGCGCGCCTCCTTCCTTTCGGCCTCTCTCCTCAATTCCCGTATGGCCCAATAAGGCCCATATACTCCCCGGCGAATTCCTGTAACTCTTCGGTACTCCGAAAAATACCCGAATCACTCGGAACCTTTCCGAACTCCGAACATAGTCGTCCAATATATCGATCTTTACGTCTCGACCATTTCGAGACTCCTCGTCATGTCCCCGATCTCATCCGGGACTCCGAACTCCTTCGGTACATCAAAACTCATAAACTCATAATATAACTGTCATCGAAACCTTAAGCGTGCGGACCCTACGGGTTCGAGAACTATGTAGACATGACCTAGAACTATTCTTGGTCAATAACCAATAGCGGAACCTGGATGCCCATATTGGCTCCTACATATTCTACAAAGATCTTTATCGGTCAAACCGCATAACAACATACTTTGTTCCCTTTGTCATCGGTATGTTACTTGCCCGAGATTCGATCGTCGGTATCCAATACCTAGTTCAATCTCGTTACCGGCAAGTCTCTTTACTCGTTACGTAATGCATCATTCCGTAACTAACTCATTAGCTACATTGCTTGCAAGGCTTATAGTGATGTGCATTACCGAGAGGGCCCAGAGATACCTCTCCGACAATCGGAGTGACAAAACCTAATCTCGAAATACGCCAACCCAACATGTACCTTCGGAGACACCTGTAGTACTCCTTTATAATCACCCAGTTACGTTGTGACGTTTGGTAGCACCCAAAGTGTTCCTCCGGTAAACGGGAGTTGCATAATCTCATAGTTACAGGAACATGTATAAGTCATGAAGAAAGCAATAGCAACATACTAAACGATCAAGTGCTAGGCTAACGGAATGGGTCATGTCAATCACATCATTCTCCTAATGATGTGATCCCGTTAATCAAATGACAACTCTTTGTCCATGGCTAGGAAACTTAACCATCTTTGATTCACGAGCTAGTCAAGTAGAGGCATACTAGTGACACTATGTTTGTCTATGTATTCACACATGTATTATGTTTCCGGTTAATACAATTCTAGCATGAATAATAAACATTTATCATGAATAAGGAAATAAATAATAACTTTATTATTGCCTCTAGGGCATATTTCCTTCAGTCTCCCACTTGCACTAGAGTCAATAATCTAGTTCACATCGCTATGTGATTTAACACCAATATTCACATCTGCATGTGATTAATACCCATAGTTCACATCATCATGTGATCAACACCCAAAGGGTTTACTAGAGTCAATAATCTAGTTCACATCGCTATGTGATTAACACCCAAAGAGTACTAAGGTATGATCATGTTTTGCTCGTGAGAGAAGCTTAGTCAACGGGTCTGTCATATTCAGAAGCCGTATGTATTTCGAAATATTCTATGTCCATAATGCTCTGCACGGAGCTACTCTAGCTAATTGCTCCCACTTTCAATATGTATCCAGATTGAGACTTAGAGTCATCTGGATTGGTGTAAAAGCTTGCATCATTGTAACTTTTACGACGGGCTCTTTTATCACCTCCATAATCGAGAAACATCTCCTTAGTCCTCACTAAGGATATTCTTGACCCATGTCCAGTGATCTACTTATTAGATCAAAATTGTATTCCTTTGCCAAACACAGAGCAAGGTATACAATAGGTCTGGTTCACAGCATAGCATACTTTATAGAACCTATGACTGAGGCATAGGGAATGACTTTTCATTCTCTTTCTATTTTCTGCAATGGTCGGGTCTTGAGTCTTACTCAACTTCACACCTTGTAACACAGGCAAGAACTCCTTCTTTGACTGTTCCATTTTGAACTATTTCAAAAATTTATCAAGGTATGTACTCATTGAAAAATCTTATCAAGCGTCTTGATCTATCTATATAGATCTTGATGCTCAATGTGTAAGCAGCTTCACCGAGGTCTTGCTTTGAAAAACTCTTATTCAAGTATCCTTTCATGCTATCCAGAATTTCCATATCATTTCCAATTAACAATATGTCATCCACATATAATATTAGAAATGCTACAGAGCTCCCACTCACTTTCTTGTAAATACATGCTTCTTCAAAAGTCTGTATAAAACCATATGCTTTGATCAACTCATCAAAGCGTATATTCCAACTCCGAGATGCTTGCACCAGTCCATTGATGGATTGCTGGAGCTTGCACACTTTGTTAGCATCTTTAGGATTGACAAAAACTTTCTGGTTGCATCATATACAACTCTTCTTTAATAAATCCATTAAGGAATGCAGTTTTGACATCCATTTGCCAGATTTCATAAAATGTGGCAATTGCTAACATGATTCAGACAGACTTAAGCTTCGATACGAGTGAGAAAATCTCATCGTATTCAACACCTTGAACTTGTTGAAAACATTTCGCAACAAGTCGAGCTTAGTAGATAGTAACACTACTATCAATGTCCGTCTTCCTCTTGAAGATCCATTTATTTAACATGGCTTGCTGATCATCGAGCAAGTCAATCAAAGTCCATACTTTGTTCTCATACATGGATCATATCTCAGATTTTATGGCCTCAAGCCATTTCGTGGAATCTGGGCTCATCATCGCTTCCTCATAGTTCGTAGGTTCATCATGGTCTAGTAACATGACTTCCAGAACAGGATTACCGTACCACTCTGGTGCGGATCTTACTCTGGAAGACCTACGAGGTTCTATAGTAACTTAATCTGAAGTTTCATGATCATCATCATTAACTTCCTCACTAATTGGTGTAATAGTCACAGGAACAGATTTCTGTGATGAACTAATTTCCAATAAGGGAGCAGGTACAGTTACCTCATCAAGTTCTACTTTCCTCCCACTCACTTCTTTCAAGAGAAACTCCTTCTCTAGAAAGGATCCATTCTTAGCAACGAATGTTTTGCCTTCGGATCTATGATAGAAGGTGTACCCAACAGTTTCCTTTGGGTATTCTATGAAGACGCACTTCTCCGATTTGGGTTCGAGCTTATCAGGTTGAAAACCTTTTTCATATAAGCATCGCAACTCCAAACTTTAAGAAATGACAGCTTAGGTTTACTGCTAAACCATAGTTCATACGGTGTCGTCTCAACGGAGTTAGATGGTGCCCTTTTTTAAACGTGAATGCAGCTGTCTCTAATGCACAACCCCAAAACGATAGTGGTAAAACTGATAAGAGACATCATAGATCGCACCATATCCAATAAAGTGCGGTTACGACGTTCGGACACACCATTAAGCTGTGGTGTTCCAGGTGGCATCAGTTTGTGAAACTATTACACATTGTTTTAATTGAAGACCAAACTCGTAACTCAAATATTTGTCTCCACGATCAGATCGTAGAAACTTTATTTTCTTGTTACGATGATTTTTCCACTTCACTCTGAAATTCTTTGAACTTTTCAATTATTTCAGACTTATGTTTCATCAAGTAGATATACTCATATCTGCTCAAATCATCTTGTGAAGGTCAGAAAATAACGATACTTGCCACGAGCATCAACACTCATTGGATCGCATACATCGGTATGTATTATTTCCAATAAGTCAGTAGCTTGTTCCATTGTTCCGGAGAACAGAGTTTTAGTCATCTTGCCTAAAAGGCACGGTTCGCAAGCATGAAATGATTCATAACCAAGTGATTCCGAAAATCCATCTTTATGGAGTTTCTTCATGCGCTTTACACCGATATGACCCAAACGGCAGTGCCACAAATAAGTTGCACTATCATTATTAACTTTGCATCTTTTGGCATCAATATTATGAATATGTGTATCACTACGATCGAGATCGAACAAACTATTTTCATTGGGTGTCTGACCATCAAAGGTTTTATTCATTTAAACAGAACAACAATTATTCTCTGATTTTAAATGAATAACCGTATTGCAATAAACATGATCAAATCATATTCATGCTCAACGCAAACATCAAATAACATTTATTTAGGTTCAACACTAATCTCGAAAGTATAGGAAGTGTGCGATGATGATCATATCAATCTTGGAACCACTTCCAACACACATCATCACTTCACCCTCAACTAGTTTCTGTTTATTCTGTAACTCCTATTTCGAGTTACTAATCTTAGCAACCGAACAAGTATCAAATACTCAGGGGTTACTATAAACACTAGTAAGGTACACATCAATAACATGTATATCAAATATACCCTTGTTCATTTTGCCATCCTTCTTATCCACCAAATATTCAAGGCATTTCCGCTTCTAGTGACCATTTCCTTTGCAGTATAATCACTCAGTTTTAGGCTTTGGTCCAGCTTTGGGCTTCTTCGCGGGAGTGACAACTTGCTTGCCATTCTTCTTGAAGTTCCCTTTCTTTCCCTTTGCCCTTTTCTTGAAACTAGTGGTCTTGTCAATCATCAACACTTGATGCTCTTTCTTGATTTCTACCTTCGTCGATTTCAACATCTCGAAGAGCTCGGGAATTGTTTTCGTCATCCCTGGCATACTATAGTTCATCACAAAGTTCTATTAACTTGGTGATGGTGACTAGAGAACTCTGTCAATCACTATCTTATCTGGAAGATTAACTCCCACTTGATTCAAGCGATTGTAGTACCCAGACAATCTGAGCACATGCTCACTAGTTGAGCGATTCTCCTCCATCTTTTAGCCATAGAACTTGTTGGAGACTTCATATCTCTCAACTCGGGTATTTGCTTGAAATATTAACTTCAACTCCTGGAACATCTCATATGGTCCATGACGTTCAAAACGTCTTTGAAGTCCCGATTCTAAGCCGTTAAGCATGGTGCACTAAACTATCAAATAGTCATCATATTGAGCTAGCCAAACGTTCATAACATCTGCATCTGCTCCTGCAATAGGTCTGTCACCTAGCGGTGCATTAAGGACATAATTCTTCTGTGCAGCAATGAGGATAAAGCTTAGATCACGGATCCAATCCGCATCATTGCTACTAACATCTTTCAACACAATTTTCTCTAGGAACATATCAAAATAAACATATGAAAGCAACAACGCAAGCTATTGATCTACAACATAATTTGCAAAATACTACCAGGACTAAGTTCATGATAAATTTAAGTTCAATTAATCATATTACTTAAGAACTCCCACTTAGATAGACATCCCTCTTATCCTCTAAGTGATTACGTGATCCATATCAACTACACCATGTCCGATCATCACGTGAGATGGAGTAGTTTCAATGGTGAACATCAATATGTTGATCATATCTACTATATGATTCACGCTCGACCTTTCGGTCTCCGTGTTCCGAGGCCATATCTGTATATGCTAGGCTCGTCAAGTTTAACCTGAGTATTCCGCGTGTGCAACTGTTTTGCACCCGTTGTATTTGAACGTAGAGCCTATCACACCCGATCATCACGTGGTGTCTCAGCACGAAGAACTTTCGCAACGGTGCATACTCAGGGAGAACACTTCTTGATAATTAGTGAGAGATCATCTTATAATGTTACAGTAAAAAAAACAGAATAAGATGTATAACAGATAAACATCATATGCAATCAAAATATGTGACATGATATGGCCATGATCATCTTGCGCCTTTAATCTCCATCTCCAAAGTAATGTCATGATCTCTATCGTTACCGGCATGACACCATGATCTTCATCATCTTGATCTATATCAATGTGTCGTCACATGGTCGTCTCGCCAACTATTGCTCTTGCAACTATTGCTATCGCATAGCGATAAAGTAAAGCAATTATTTAGCACTTGCATCTTATGCAACAAAGAGACAACCATAGGGCTTCTGTCAGTTGCCGATAACTTCGGTTACAAAACATGATCATCTCATACAATAAAATATAGCATCACGTCTTGACCATATCACATCACAACATGCCCTGCAAAAACAAGTTAGACGTCCTCTACTTTGTTGTTGCAAATTTTACGTGGCTGCTACGGGCTTAGCAAGAACCGTTCTTACCTACGCATGAAAACCACAACGATAGTTCGTCAAGTTAGTGCTGTTTTAACCTTCACAAGGACCGGGCGTAGCCACACTCGATTCAGCTAAAGTGAGAGAGACAGACACCCGCCAGCCACCTTTAAGCACGAGTGCTCGCAACGGTGAAACCAGTCTCGCGTAAGCGTACGCGTAATGTCGGTCCGAGCCGCTTCATCTCACAATACCGCCGAATCAAAGTATGACATGCTGGTAAGCAGTATGACTTGTATCGCCCACAACTCACTTGTGTTCTACTCGTGCATATAACATCAACACATAAAACCTCGGCTCGGATACCACTGTTGGGGAACGTAGTAATTTCAAAAAATTTCCTACGTACACGCAAGATCATGGTGATGGCATAGCAACGAGAGGGGACAGTGTTGTCCATGTACCCTCGTAGACCGTAAGCGGAAGCGTTAGCACAACGCGGTTGGTGTAGTCGTACGTCTTCACGATCCGACCGATCCAAGTACCGAACGTACGGCACCTCCGAGTTCAGCACACGTTCAGCTCGATGACGATCCCCGGGCTCCGATCCAGCAAAGTTTCGGGGATGAGTTCCATCAGCACGACGGCGTGGTGACGATGATGATGCTCTACCGGCGCAGGGCTTCACCTAAACTCCGCGACGATATGACCGAGGTGGAATATGGTGGAGGGGGGCACCGCACACGGCTAAGGAACAATCCGTAGATCAACTTGTGTGTCTCATGGGGTGCCCCCTGCCCCCGTATATAAAGGAGCAAGGAGAGGAGGCGGCCGGCCAGGGAGAGGCGCGCCAAGGGGAGTCCTACTCCCACCGGGAGTAGGACTCCCTCTTTCCTTGTTGGAGTAGGAGAAGGGGGAAAGAGGGGGAGAGGAGGAAGGAAAGAGGGGCTGCACCCCTTGTCCAATTCGGACCAGAGGGGGGCTGCGCGCCTCCTTCCTTTCGGCCTCTCTCCTCAATTCCCGTATGGCCCAATAAGGCCCATATACTCCCCAGCGAATTCCCGTAACTCTCCGGTACTCCGAAAAAAACCCGAATCACTCGGAACCTTTCCGAACTCCGAATATAGTCGTCCAATATATCGATCTTTATGTCTCGACCATTTCGAGACTCCTCGTCATGTCCCCGATCTCATCCGAGACTCCGAACTCCTTCGGTACATAAAAACTCATAAACTCATAATATAACTATCATCGAAACCTTAAGCGTGCGGACCCTACGGGTTCGAGAACTATGTAGACATGACCTAGAACTATTCTTGGTCAACAACCAATAGCGGAACCTGGATGCCCATATTGGCTCCTACATATTCTACGAAGATCTTTATCGGTCAAACCGCATAACAACATACTTTGTTCCCTTTGTCATCGGTATGTTACTTGCCCGAGATTCGATCGTCAGTATCCAATACCTAGTTCAATCTCGTTACCGGCAAGTCTCTTTACTCGTTACGTAATGCATCATTCCGTAACTAACTCATTAGCTACATTGCTTGCAAGGCTTATAGTGATGTGCATTACCGAGAGGGCCCAGAGATACCTCTCCGACAATCGGAGTGACAAAACCTAATCTCGAAATACGCCAACCCAACATGTACCTTCGGAGACACCTGTAGTACTCCTTTATAATCACCCAGTTACGTTGTGACGTTTGGTAGCACCCAAAGTGTTCCTCTGGTAAATGGGAGTTGCATAATCTCATAGTTACAGGAACATGTATAAGTCATGAAGAAAGCAATAGCAACATACTAAACGATCAAGTGCTAGGCTAACGGAATGGGTCATGTCAATCATATCATTCTCCTAATGATGTGATCCCGTTAATCAAATGACAACTCTTTTGTCCATGGCTATGAAACTTAACCATCTTTGATTCACGAGCTAGTCAAGTAGAGGCATACTAGTGACACTATGTTTGTCTATGTATTCACACATGTATTATGTTTTCGGTTAATACAATTCTAGCATGAATAATAAACATTTATCATGGAATAAGGAAATAAATAATAACTTTATTATTGCCTCTAGGGCATATTTCCTTCAAGATTTGCATCTGTTATATTGGGTATATTGCCATTTGTCAAATTGAAATAATTACATTTGTAAATATAGTTACATTGCCATTTGTCGACCTTGTAAACACTGCCATTTGTGATCCTAAAAAATACTGTCATTTTTCATATTTTGCAGCTAAAAATCGCTAGTACTGTCTAATTTTTGACGCCATGCAGCTTGCAAACCAGGAGCCGGGTGCACCTGTGCAACCAGATGTGGGGAGCCCATTGCATGGGCACGCCATGCAGCACGCAAGCTGATACGTTCATTTTGCATCATGCTTTTATATCAATATTTATTGCATTATGGGCTGTTATTACACATTATATCTCAATACTTATGGCTATTCTCTCTTATTTTACAAGGTTTACCATGAAGAGGGGGAATGCCAGTAGCTAGAATTCTGGCTGGAAAAGGAGCAAACATTGGAAACCTATTCTGCACTGCTCCAAAAATCCTGAAACTCCACGAAACTTATTTTTGCAACTAATAAGAATTATTGAGCGGAAGAAACACCTCAGGGGGCCCACACCCTGGCTAGGAGGGTGGGGGGCGCGCCCACCCCTACTGGGCGCGCCCCTGTCTCCTGGGCCCCCTGGTGGCCCTCCGGTGTCCATCTTCTGCTATATGAGTGCTTTTACCCTGGGAAAGAATCATGGGCAAGCTTATGGGACGAAACTCCACCACCACGAGGCGGAACCTTGGCGGAACCAATCTAGAGCTCCGGCAGAGCTGTTCTGCCGGGGACACTTCCCTTCGGGAGGGGGAAATCATCACCATCGTCATCACCAACGATCCTCTCATCGGGAGGGGGTCAATCTCCATCAAAATCTTCACCAGCACCATCTCCTCTCAAAACCCTAGTTCATCTCTTGTATCCAATCTTGTATCCAAACCACAAATTGGTACCCGTGGGTTGCTATTAGTGTTGATTACTCCTTGTAGTTGATGCTAATTGGTTTACTTGGTGGAAGATCACATGTTCAGATCCTTAATGCATATTATTACCCCTCTGATTATGAACATGAATATGCTTTGTGAGTAGTTACGTTTGTTCCTGAGGACATGGGTGAAGTCTTGCTATTAGTAGTCATGTGAATTTGGTATTCGTTCGATATTTTGATGAGATGTATGTTGTCTTTCCTCTAGTGGTGTTATGTGAACATCGACTACATGACACTTCACCATTATTTGGGCCTAGAGGAAGGCATTGGGAAGTAATAAGTAGATGATGGGTTGCTAGAGTGACAGAAGCTTAAACCCTAGTTTATGCGTTGCTTCGTTAGGGCTGATTTGGATCCATATGTTTAATGCTGTGGTTAGGGTTACCTTAATACTTCTTTTGTAGTTGCGGACGCTTGCAATAGGGGTTAATCATAAGTGGGATGCTTGTCCAAGTAAGGGTAGTACCCAAGCACCGGTCCACCCACATATCAAATTATCAAAGTACCGAACGCGAATCATATGAACATGATGAAAACTAGCTTGACGATAATTCCCATGTGTCCTCGGGAGCTCTTTTCTCATTATAAGAAATTGTCCAGGCTTATTGAGGGAGTCCTGGATTAGGGGGTATCCGGACAGCCGGACTGTGTACAACGTCCGGACTATTGAAGCATGAAGATACAAGACTCAAGACTTTGGCCCGTGTCCGGATGGGACTTTACTTGGTGTGGAAGGCAAGCTTGGCGATCCGGATATTATATTTCCTTCCTTGTAACCGACTCCATGTAAATCCTAGCCCTCTCCGGTGTCTATATAAACCGGAGAGGTTGGTCCTTAGAAGGCCGATCACAATTACAATCATACCATCATAGGCTAGCTCCTAGGGTTTAGCCTCTACGATCTCGTGGTAGATCTACTCTTGTACTACCCATATCATCAATATTAATCAAGCCGGAAGTAGGGTTTTACCTCCATCGAGAGGGCCCGAACCTGGGTAAACATCTGTGTCCCTTGCTTCATGTTACCATCAGCCTTGACGCACAGATCGGGACCCCCTACCCGAGATCCGCCGGTTTTGACACCGACATTGGTGCTTTCATTGAGAGTTCCTCTGTGTCGTCGCTGTCAGGCTCGATGGCTCCTTCAATCATCATCAACAACGCTGTCCAGGGTGAGGCTTCCCTCCCCAGACAGATCTTCATGTTCGGCGGCTTCGCACTACGGGCCAATTCGCTTGGCCACATGGAGCAGATCGATAGCTATGCCCCTGGTCATCAAATCAGGTTCGGAAACCTAAACTACACGAAGGATATCCGTGGAGACTTGATCTTCGATGGATTCAGGCCAGCACCAGGAGCACCGAACTGTCACGATGAGCACGGCTTAGACCTGCTATCAGACTATGCTCGGGACATCATCCCGACAGAAGCCTCGGATCTAAATCCGAGGGAGGTTGCGTTGCCTAAGGACGAAGGGCTGGACCTTGCCCCGCAGGTCGTACCCTCATCGGCGATGGAGCCGAACACATGCCTCACTTCTGAGGGAGCCTGTGACTCCGGACTCCCGGATTTGTATCCGGTTGTAGGTTCCAGTCCGCACATCCCCGAACCCACCGAGCTTGGCTGGGCTCCGGTGACGGAGTTCACTGCGGCGGACGTCTTTCAGGACTCGCCCTTTGGCGACATGCTGAACTTACTGAAGTCTCTCTCTTTGTCAGGAGACTCCGGGCCGGACTATGTCCAGCTTGAGTGGGAAGCAGACAATGATGGAATTCGTTGCCCACCCACCACCCACTTCATTGCCACGGTCGATGATTTAACCGACGTGCTTGACTTTGACTCCGAAGACATCGACGGTATGGACGACGATGCAGGAGAACTACAGGGACCACCGCATACAAGGCGGTGGGCGGCCACCTCCTGATATGATATATATATGGTGGACACCCCAAAGGAAACCAGTGGCGGTGAGGCAATGGAGGATAACCCCTCAGGGAGAAAAGCAAGACATGTGCGTTATCAGCGCCACTCCAAGCCCCGCCACATCAAAAACGGCCCCGGAAATGAGAGTAGTCCAGATGGTGCCGAAGAGGAATACAACGCTAGTCAGCCTACACTCAAGCAGGCCGGACCGATGATGGTGGGATGCTTGGAGAGGGACAATTACACACCCCCCTCCGACGACGAGGCAAGCCTCGACAATGACAAATTTGGCGTACCTAAAGACCCAGTGGAACAAGTTCGCTTCAAGCGACGGCTCATGGCTACCGCAAGGAGCCTGCAAAGGAAGCAAGAGCAGCTTACAGCTGACCAAGACGTGCTAGAGGATAGGTGGACCAAGATACTGGCCGCCGAAAAGTACGAACTCGGCAGCCCCAATAAAGGGCACACACGGCACAACTGGCTACCTCAACTCGAGCAGGAAAACCACGGGCATGCACACAAACGCCCACGCATCACTACGGTCCAAGACGGCAAGAAGCATACACGAAGAGGCACCCTCAGGCCACACAAAGGTCATAAACATCAAGACAAGGAAGCTGGTGCCAAGTCCGGCAACTCTCGGTCCGCTAAACAGACAAAGAACAACACAAGCCTACTCGACCAAAGCCACACGCTGGATCAGCCGTGTGAAATTCACGGTACCCCTAGAAGGACGGGAAAGCATACCAATAGAGAATGCGGGATTCTCAAAACAAAGCGGCTGGTCGCACGCCAGAAGCAATAAGGGAAGATGCCTCGTCAAGACCCCCTCCCAAGAGCGTAACAGTACGGCCGACCGCCCAAGACCACATAAACCACAACAAGTCAATTACAGTGCCTCTAGACCTAGTAGTCCGGGGGCTCCATAACACACAAAGCCCACAAGGGTATGACGCCACGAAAAACATCTCCTAAAAGATGTAAGGCGCAAAGGCCAAGTTTTATTGGCCCACCACTCTAAACGGTTGTCTTCGGATCACCCAAAGGATGCTACGCCAAAGAATAAATCTTCGGCGCCTTCCCACCATACGATAGTTTACCGTATGCTAAAAACCACGTCGACTAGATTCCACGTGGTAAATTACCCAGGCCAACTATCCGTACACCCATTGCGGAGTCCGCACTACCTCACGGTCTAAAGGTTGGGCACACCAGGGACCGATTAGGGACCCTGGGACCAACAACAAGAGGACACCTAGCTGCCTTCAAGCATTTCACATTTGCACACTAACGATTGACGCAGAACATGACTGGCGGCATGGAATTATCCGGGACACACAAAGGAAGGAACATGCAGGTAGAAGGCAGTTCGGATTTATTCTCAATCCACTCACAACCCCCTCCAGTCCGGCCACAACAGGTTCCAACAAATAACACCTCTTTCCATACATCATACTCATATGCATAGACATATCATCCTAGTACAATGCGTAGACTTAAATAGCAATTACCGGCTGTCGTTTATCGCCGACGCCTCTTTGCCGAAAATGACAGCCACGCTGCGCGTTCGTCTGGTCATACCAGGGGCTTCACAGTACGACAATAAAGTCCGACCACCTTTTCGGTCACTCGGCACCCCGAACTTATAGCACTATATGCATCTGCTCCGAATCATGTCTTGGGTCATTGTTTGGGTTTGCCTGGCTCCCATGTTTTGGTACCTTATGTTCCATTCTATCGGCTAAGGTAGCGCTGGGAGAACTACTGCGATTGTGTCCCGGTTCAGCCGGACGAGCACCTCAGTAGAGAAAGCCGAAAATCGACTATCATGATGAAGCGAGAGCCGGTCCGCTGTTCGAGAGGTTACAGAATTCTTAAAGATTTATTCTCCACAACGCCATTATAAATGCTGAGTGCGATGGATCGGTCTTCTGATCAGGCGCCAATAGAGCCCCTAGTTCGGCCTTCCGAACACTAGGGGCTGCGCCGACCATACTCGAATTCCTATGGCTAAGTGAGAGTAATAAAGCCTTATAGTCCGATTGCCTGGTTCGCGGAAAGATACACCTCCTTAAAAGGACCCAACTATGGGATAAAGAGCGTTCAGATATATCCCGAACACCCCCGTATCCTTTCTACGAGGGGGCAGAAGCCGACGACTGGCCAACTCCTAGAATTTGCATACAATAAATAGCCGCACAGGAAGAACATATGTTCAAATAAAACAGGAAATATATAATAAACATGCCATTATCCCATATTACAACAAGCGGCGCAAATGCCCTCAGGGAAATATGATGTCTTTAGCACACTTGTTCGCCACAAGGCGGGCCCCTTTCATTACACCTTCATAATACAGCTCGGGCTTGCGGTGCTCCTTACCCTCCGGCGGCCCCTCAGTCATCAGCTTCTCCGCGTCAAGCCTCCCCCAATGCACTTTCGCACGGGCAAACACCATACGTGCGCCTTCTATGCAGACTGATTGCTTGATAGCATCAAGCCGAGGATAGGCGCCCACAATCCGCTTGACGAGTGCGAAGTAGCTTCTTGGAATCGGCTCTGCAGGCCACAGCCGGACAACTAAGTCCTTCATGGCTAGTTCGGCCGCGTGGTGCAGTTCGACCAGCCGTTTCAGCTGATCGATAAATGGCACCGGATAGTTCGGCGCCAGATACTGCGACCAGAAATCCCTCTCCACAGTCTTCTTCTCCTCGATGCGGTAGAATTGAGCGGCATCTGATATGCTGCGAGGAAGATCCGCAAAAGCCCCTGGAAAAATAAGAATTCAGCTTGCCGCTGGAATTCTTCACATTCTAACATATAAAGAGCTAAGAATACAGAAGGCCTTACCAGCCGCTACTTTCCGGGCCTCCTGAATGTCCCGCGCAGCACCTCGGGCTTCTTCCCGAGCACCCTCTGCAGCCTCGAGATCTTGGGCGAGCTCGGATTCTTTCCTTTCTAGACTCTGCTCCAAGCCCTCACCTTTCTTCATAGCTTCATGGAGTTCTCGCTCAGCGGTGACAACCCTGGCCTCGTGTTTTTCACGAAGCGCCTATTCAGCCTCAGCCTTCTTGTTGGCATCAGCCAAAGCTTTCTTTAGTGCCTCGTATTCGGCACCCGCTCCTAGAGCACACAATACTAATATTTTTCATTCTGCAAAACCATTTGTTCGTGCCAACTCCAAGACAAATGTTTTTTCAACATATCTTGCTTATCTTCCAATTGCTTCTTCACACGGCCGAGTTCCTCCTCGGCCCAGGCAAGGCTCAGCTTCAGTTTCGACACTTCCGCATTGTAAGAGGCCATCCTCTCTGCGGATGCCTATTTTCACACAAAAGGGTATACATTATTTACATAGGCTCGTGCGAAGGCAGGGGATTTGATCCCCCGCCCGACTCTGTCTCCTCCGCCGGACAGTGCATTAGGGGCTACTACTCATATTATGACAATTCCTCAAGGGTTTCCTAGGAAACATACCTCAAAAGCCTTTATAAGGCCAAGGCAGGACTTGTTCAGCCCGCTCTCGGCGGACTGAATCCTTTCAACCACCGTGCCCATAAGGGCCCGATGCTCATCGACAATAGACGCGTTCTTCAATGCTGTCGATAGACCGCCAGGCAGCTCTGCTCGAACAGAGGACGCCGGCGGCGTAGGCAGCCCCCCCACCATCAGGGGTGGCTGCTCGCTCGATCTCGGAACCCTAGAGGTCCCGGGGGCCGTATCCATCCCCGCGTGTTCAGCACCAGGGATATGTCCTCCCTGGTCTGGGTCTTGTCGAGATGACACCTCAATGTCGCGCCCAGACTTGGGGGAAGGGGCTTGCGGAGGCGTCTCGCTCGCCAAAGCGTCCGCGCCCAGTGAATCCTCCGACGAGGACTAGCCGGCGCAGGACCTTGCCGAACTGTGCAATATATAGGCAACAATCAAAACTACTACACCCATAAACGATCCTGGACGCATATGTGTGTTCGGATACTTACGACTTCCCCAGGGGCTAGGCCCTGGGATCCCACTCCGAGCTGCTATCAGCAGCCGTGGGGGATGCCCCTGAGAGGGAATTCCCCCCCCCTCTTGGGCAATCCGGCCTTCAGAGATGTGGAGGCCGTCCTCTTCCTCCCACCATCAGAGTGAGGCTCATCCTCCTTTGCTTCCTCCTCTTCCTCCTCGGACGAAGGATCGTCGCTGGAGTCCTCGGATTTGGCATCCGAAGCCTCACGACGGCGAAGGCTGCCCCGGGTCTTCTTGACCTTCTTGGAGGCCTCTTTCTTGGGCGCCTTGTAAGGCACGGGGACCAGCATCTTCGTTAGAAGAGGTCCGGCCGGCTCCTCCGGCAGGGGGGCTGGACAATGTAGCCGCTCCACCTTCTTTACCCATCCCTGAAGTTTCAAATGAAACACGATTAGGATGACTCCCGCATGACATGCCGACTAAAGCGTGAATAAACAGAGTGTGGCTGTGATTTACCGAGCTTGGAGAATGGGATGACTGATACCCACGGTCTTCGGCGGGGCCCGACCACGATTTTCTGGACTTAAAGAGCACCTTCTAGATATCCTTGTGGGAGGAATCATAAAGCTCCCGAAGGGTTTGGTGCTCGGTCGGATCGGACTCCCACAGGGCACAAGCTCGGCGCTGACAAGGGAGAACTAGGCGAACTAGCATCACCTGGACTACGTCGACGACTTTGATGTCCCTATCGACCACACCTTGAATGCATGTCTGGAGCAGTAACAGCTCATCGGACGAGCACCAGTTCGGGCCCTTCTCGGTCCAGGACGTGAGCCGCAGTGGAGCTCCGGATCTGAACTATGGAGCTACCGCCCACTTCTTGCCGCGTGGTTCGGTGATATAGAACCACTGCTGCTGCCACTCCTTGACGGAGTCGTTGAAAGCGCCCTTCGGCCAAACAGCCTTGGGCATCTTGCTTACCATGGTGCCGCCGCACTCGGCGTGTTTGCCACTCACCACCTTAGGCTTACATTGAAGATCTTCAGCCATAGGCCGAAGTGAGGTGGGATCCGGAGAAAAGCCTTGCACACGACGATGAACGTCGAGATGTTGAGGAAGGAGTTGGGGGAAAGATCATGAAAATCGATCCCATAGTAATACATGACTCCCCGAATGAACGGGTGGAGGGGAAACCCGAGCCCACGGACGAAATGGGGGAGGAACACGACTCTCTCATGAGATTCCCGAGTGGAGAAGACTTGTCCTACCGGTGGAAGATGGTGGCCGATCTTCTAGGCCAGATACCCGGCTCCCCGGAGCTTCTTGATGTCCTTCTCCTGGACAATTGAGGCCATCCATCTACCTCCTGCTCCGGATCCAGACATCTTCAGGAAACTTCCCTTCAGCGGGGAATAAGAGTGCTTGGGCGTTAGGGCTTGCACGGAGGGGAATGGGCTAGCGGGAGAAGAAGGCGTGGGTAAAAGAGAAAGGAACCTGACCTCCTTATAAAGGCAATATAGGCTTTTTGTGCCTCCCCACTTGCTTGGTGGAACCCATCTGCCTCACACTCACCGCGGTTAGTGGCACAGCTAGATTACCCATACCCATATTGATGAGAATCCCGTGATAAGGGGACACGATCTCTGCTTTGACAAGACGTGTCAAAGAAACCGCCTCGCAATACGCACTGTAGCTGGTTGTGGGAAAACGGATCGAATAATGATCCGACCGTAATAACATATCATGTCGTCAGAACAAATTGTCAGCAGATTGAATTTGTGAAATATCATTCTCTCTACGGTGGCATATGAAGATCATCTTGCAGATTCAGACACGGTCTACGTGTTCGACAACCACTTTGGAGTATTCGGAGGAGGAACTCGCCTTGCAATGCCGAAGACAATACTGCGCACCGGACTCATCATCATTGAAGCCTTGTTCAGGGGCTACTGAGGGAGTCCTGGATTAGGGGGTATCCGGACAGCCGGACTGTGTACAACGTCCGGACTATTGAAGCGTGAAGATACAAGACGCAAGACTTCGGCCCGTGTCCGGATGGGACTTTCCTTGGCGTGGAAGGCAATCTTGGTGATCCGGATATTATATTTCCTTCCTTGTAACCGACTCCATGTAAACCCTAGCCCTCTTCGGTCTCTATATAAACCGGAGAGGTTCGTCCTTAGAAGGCCGATCACAATTACAATCATACCATCATAGGCTAGCTCCTAGGGTTTAGCCTCTACGATCTCGTGGTAGATCTACTCTTGTACTACCCATATCATCAATATTAATCAAGCAGGAAGTACGGTTTTACCTCCATCGAGAGGGCCCGAACCTGGGTAAACATCTGTGTCCCTTGCTTCCTGTTACCCTCAGCCTTGACACACAGATCGGGACCCCCTACCCGAGATCCATCGGTTTTGAAACCGACACTTATCCTTTGCTACAAAAGGATTGGTCCACCTTGCTGCACTTTATTTACTTTCATTGCTTGTTACTCGTTACAATTTATCTTATCACAAAACTATCTATTACCTACAATTTCAGTGCTTGCAGCGAAAACCTTACTGAAAACCGCTGATCATTTCCTTCTGCTCCTCGTTGGGTTCGACACTCTTACTTATCGGAAGGACTATGATAGATCCCCTACACTTGTGGGTCATCACAATCCAAGAGCCATGTACACCTGTGCAACCCGAGGTGAGGAGCCCCTTGCAAGTATGCGTTGAGGAGCTACATGCTCAAATGTGCAAGACCATTGCTATGGTTCTTCCACTGCCGGCTGACCGTGGATGTGCGGTACAGAGCCGCAACCCGAGGGAGAAAGGCAAGCTTGATATAACACCCAGGCGGAGCACTCGACTTGCAAAGATTGGAGCCACCAAGCCATAGCATGTGCACATACGTAAGCTATCTTTGGCACATGAGGGTGAGGTCGTTTCTGAGGAGGCTCTCCGGATGTATGTGGACCTTTTCTCACGGTCGCTCTCTGACACACACATCATGGCGGTGTTGGCTCTATTTGGCTGGGAATCACCAGTTGAGTTGTTCCAGGAGATATTGGTGGATGACATGGAGGTGTAGGTGCATGTTTGGTGGCCTAGGTGGGATTTGACTATGATGATGAGTACACAACCCTTGAAGATGACAGTGTGGAATGTTCGTGGCCTCAACGCACCCGCAAGACGGAACTCGGTTTACCAGGTGGTGAACACGGCTAGTCCGGCCATAGTGTGTCTGCAGGAAACCAAACTACAGGAGGTCTCGGATATCATTGTATGACAATGCCTTGGAAATAATTTCAAATTTTTTTACTTGCTAGCTATAGGAACACCTGGGGGGTCTTGATAGCTTGGGACAACACTGTCACCCAACTATCAAACCCACCCTTCACCAATCATACGGTTACGTCGCTTGTCAAGTGCCCGGAGGACGAACAGCCATGGTGATTCACTTGTATGTACGGACCGCAAGACGATTGTGACAAAGTGGAATTCATGCAGGATTTGGTGGACATTTGGGACCTGCACGTTGGGCCATGGCTTGTGGCTGGGGACTTCAACCTCCTCGCCAAGTAGGAGGACAAGAGTGACGCCTTGGTTAATAGAAGGACGTTAGCGAGGTTCGGGGCCAAGTTGAGCCTACTGGAGTTGGAAGAGCTATACCTCAATGGGAGACGATACACGTGGTCCAATGAAAGGTGGAATGCGACTCTGGAAAAGATTGATCATGTCTTTGTTTTGAATGAGTGGGACGAGGCATACCCCTCTTGTGTCCTCTCGGCTCTTGGCACTGCGGTCTCGGACCACTGCCTGTTGATGCTTGACTTAAATGTGGGTATTAGTACGAGGAAACATTTCAAGTTTGAAGCTTTTTGGTGCAAAGCCGAAGGTTTTATGGACGTTCTCCAAATGGCGTGGACGTCGACGCCGGTAGCCTCCAATGTATATCTCACCCTGCACAACAAACTTAGAGCCATGACTGTTAGCCTCCAAAGGTGGAGTGATCGTTGGATTGGTAACGTGAAACTGCAAATTACTATTGCTATGGAGGTGATCAAGCAACTTGATACTGCCATGGAATTGAGGGAGCTCTGTGACGCGGAAAAGGGCTTGAGGAGGTGTTTGGAGAAAAAGCTACTAGGGTTGTGCTCCCTTGAAAGAACAATTGCGAGGCAATGATCCCGGCTCTTGCAGTTGAGGGAAGGTGATGGAAACACAAGACTTTTTCACCAACATGCAAGCCACAGGCAGAGAAAGAACATCATTAGGGCAGTGATACGTCTCCGTCGTATCTATAATTTTTGATTGTTCCGTGCCAATATTATTCAACTATCATATACTTTTGGAAACTTTTTATATTATTTTTGGGACTAACATATTGATCCAGTGCCCAGTGCCAATTCTTGTTTGTTGCATGTTTTATGTTTCGCAGAAACCCCATATCAAACAGAGTCCAAACGGGATAAAAATGGACGAAGAATTATTTTGGAATATTTGTGATTTTTGGGAAGTAAAATCAACGCGAGACATTGCCCGAGGTGGCCACGAGATAGGGGCCCACGCCCACTCCAGGTGGGGGCGCCCCCCACCCTCGTGGGCCCCTCGTAAGGCCATTGATGCCCTTCTTTGGCCGCAAGAAAGCTAATTTTTGGAAAAATAT
This sequence comes from Triticum aestivum, assembly GCF_018294505.1. Taxonomy (NCBI): domain Eukaryota; kingdom Viridiplantae; phylum Streptophyta; class Magnoliopsida; order Poales; family Poaceae; genus Triticum; species Triticum aestivum. Next base: position 456,892,916 of record NC_057810.1, on the reverse strand, counting down.
CTGGGCGAAGGTTTCAATCCAATCGGAGTTACGGATCTCCAGATATAAAAGAAACGGTGGAAGGGCAGAATCTAAGAACACAGAAAGAGAGAGAGAGAGAGAGAGACAGAGAGATAGATCCAATCTCGGAGGGGCTCTCGCCCCTTCCACGCCATGGGAGCCAAGGACCAGAGGGGAAACCCTTGTCCCATCTAGGGAGGAGGTCAAGGAAGAAGAATAAGAAGGGGGGCTCTCTCCCTCTTGCTTCCGGTGGCACCGGAGCGCTGCCGGGAGCCATCACCATCACCGCAATCTTCACCAACACCTCCGCCATCTTCACCAACATCTCCATCACCTTCCCCCATCTATATCCAGTGGTCCACTCTCCCGCAACCCACTGTACCCTCTACTTAAACATGGTGCTTTATGCTTCATATTATTATCCAATGATGTGTTGCCATCCTATGATGTCTGAGTAGATTTCCATTGTCCTATCGGTGATTGATGAATTGCTATGATTGGTTTGAGTTGCATGTTTTATTATTGGTGTTGTCCTATGGGGCTCTCGGTGTCGCGCAAGCGTGAGGGATTTCCGCTGTAGGGTTTGCAATATGTTCATGATTTGATTATGGTGGGTGGCGTGAGTGATAGAAGCACAGGCCCGAGTAAGTAGGTTGTTTGTGTATGCTATGGTTGGGTTTTACCTTAATGATCTTTAGTAGTTGCGGATGCTTGCTAGAGTTCCAATCATAAGTGCATATGATCCAAGAAGAGAAAGTATGTTAGCTTATGCCTCTCCCTCAAATAAAATTGCAATAGTGATTACCGGTCTAGTAACCAATTGCTTAGGGACAATTCCACAACTCCTACCACCACTTTTCCACACTCGCTATATTTACTTTATTGTCTCTTTATCTAAACAGCCCCTAGTTTATATTTACGTGCTCTTTATTATCTTGCAAACCTATCCAATAACACCTACAAGGTCCTTCTAGTTTCATACTTGTTCTAGGTAAAGCGAACACTAAGCGTGCATAGAGTCGTATCAGTGGCAGATAGGACTTGGGAGAATATTTGTTCTACCTTTAGCTCCTCGTTGGGTTCGACACTCTTACTTATTGAAAGAGGCTACAATTATCCCCTACACTTGTGGGTTATCAAGACCTTTTTCTGGCGCCGTTGCCGGGGAGTCATAGCGTGGGGTGAATATTCTCATGTGTGCTTGTTTGCTTTATCACTAAGTAATTTTTTATTTGCTGTTCTTAGTTGTTCTCTATCTTTAGTCATGGATATGGAACACAAAATACCAAAAAAATTAGGTGTACTTGCTACTCATGGAGATGGGGAACCTCCTAAAACCCTCGATGCTCATTTTGTTCAAGATATTATGTACTACTTTGATAATCCTGAGAAAACCCCATTCAATTATGTTATGGGAGACACGTTGGATCAACATGAATACTTTAGGGATTATTGCTTGACACAAAAAGGGAAACTTTTACTAGATGAAACTCATGGTTTGCAATGCTATGCTTGGAATTTATGTGAAATATATGATGTTACTTGTTGTTCTGAAAACCCTAAGAAACACCTTCCCTACCAATGTGAGTTTATTGATAATGGTATCGTATCTTCGTATGCTAAGGGTGTTTATAATTACTATGATGTTCAACAAATTGAAGAATTTGTTGCTTTTAAGGGTGCTTATGAAATTGGTTCTTTGATTGAAAAGTATGATGCCACTCTTTACATATCTGAAAATTTCCCATACTTGAATATTGTTATGATAATTATGCTTCTAATGCCTATGTTAAACTATATATTGAGAAATTCTCCACTGTCCAAGAAGAGACTAATATTTTGCAGGAAGCTATGGAAGAAGGAATTGATGAAACTGTGAGCTCATTGGATGAAAAAGATGATGAGGAGAGCGAGGAACAAAAGGAGGAAGAGCGGATTAGCTACCCGTGCCCACCTTCTAATGAGAGTAACTCTTCAACTCATACATTGTTCAATTCCCCTTCATGCTTACCGAAGGATGATTGCTATGATGATTGCTATGATCCCGTTGATTCTCTTGAAATATCCCTTTTTGATAATGCTTTCTATGCTTGTGGCCAATATGCCAATATGAATTATGCTTATGGAGATGAGCTTGCTATAGTTCCTTATGTTAAACATGAAATTGTTGCTATTGCACTCACGCATGATAGTCCTATTATCTTTTTGAATTCTCCCAACTACGCTATATCGGAGAAGTTTGTGCTTATTAAGGATTATATTGATGGGTTGCCTTTTACTACTACACATGATGATTTTGATAGATATAATATGCATGTGCTTGCTGCTCCTACTTTTAATTATTATGAAAGAGGAACTATATCTTCACCTCTCTATGTTTCCAATATGACAAAATTGCAAGAAACTGCTTATACTATGCATTGGCCTTTAGTATGTGTGCATGAATTGTTCTTTTATGACATGCCGATGCATAGGAAGAGAGTTAGAATTCGTTGTTGCTTGATGTATGCTACTTTGTGCTCACTACTAAATTACAAATCATTGTTAACTAAAATTGGCTTTGATATACCTTGGGATCCTGGTGGATCCATTAGTTGAGCACTAAATGCCTAGCTTAATGGCTTTAAAGAAAGCGCTGCCAGGGAGACAACCCGGAAGTTTAGAGAGTCATTTATTTCTGTTATGTGCTTTTATAAAGTTTAAAAACAAAAAAATAAGTAAAGAGGGGAATCCATAACTTTTCAAAAAGGAAAGTGAAAGTGAGAAAGACAAGCATTGTTGAAGTGGGAGAGCTCCTTGAACTTTGTTCATGCTCACGGAAACTTTCTGAATATTAATTACAGAAACTTTTCATCAAAAATAATTATCCCCTTGTACAACTCCATTGTATTATAAAAATAATGTGCCAAGGTTTGCCTTTAGGATGTTTACAATGCTTGTTGGTTTGTACGGCGCAGGACAGAAACTTTGGCTGTAGTGTGCGACTTTACATTTTTAACTGGAACATCAAATGGTTCTGATTCTTTTTGCACTGTCTTTATGTAAAACTTGTCTATTTTTCCTAATTTTGGTAGAATTTTTGGGGTACCATAAGTATGGTGAATGTTCAGATTTCTACAGACTGTTCTGTTTTTGACAGATTCTGTTTTTGATGCATAGTTTGCTTGTTTTGATGAATCTATCAATTTATATCAGTGGATTAAGCCATGGAAAAGTTATATTACAATAGACATAATGCAAAAACAAAATATGAATTGGTTTGCTATAGTACTTAGAGTAGTGATTTGCTTTATTATACTAACGGGTCTTACTGAGTTTTCTGTTGAAGTTTTGTGTGGATGAAGTGTTTGATCGAGGATGATTCGATATGAGGAAAAGGAAGAGAGGCAAGAGCTCATTCTTGGGGATTCCCAAGGCACCCCAAGTAAATATTCAAGGAGACTCAAGCATCTAAGCTTGGGGATGCCCCGGAAGGCATCCCCTCTTTCTTCAACAAGTATCAGTATGTTTTCGGATTCGTTTCGTTCATGTGATATGTGCAAGTCTTGGAGCGTCTTTTGCATTTAGTTTTCATTTTTATTTTTGCACCATGCTGGTATGAGATAGTCCTTGGTTGATTTATAGAATGATCATTGCACCTCACTTAAATCTTTTGAGTATGGCTTTATAGAATGCTTCACGTGCTTCACTTATATCTTTTGAAGTTTGGATTGCCTGTTTCTCTTCATATAGAAAACCACCATTTGTAGAATGCTCTTTTGCTTCACTTAGAGCATGGGCATATCTTTTGAAGAAAGAATTAAACTCTCTTGCTTCACTTATATCAATTTAGAGAGATGACAGGAATTGGTCATTCACATGGTTAGTCATAACATCCTACATAAACTTGTAGATAGCTGAATATGATATGTTTGATTCCTTGCAATAGTTTTGCAATATAGAGGTGATAATATGTGGGAGGTACTAGTAGATGGTTGTGTTTAGTAAGGATGTTGGTGTTAAGGTTTGTGATTCCCGGAGCATGCACGTATGGTCTACTAATTATGTAACCAAATTGGCGCGCATTGCATCTTGATTGTTTATCTTTGCATGAAGGTCGGGGGCACGCGATGGTTAACTCCTACCAACCTCCCCCCTAGGATCATGAGCGTAGTACTTTGTTTCAAGGGCTAATAAATTTTTGCAATAAGTATGTGAGTTCTTTATGACTAATGTTGAGTCCAAGGATTATACACACTCTCACCCTTCCATCATTGCTAGCCTCTTCGGTACCGTGCATTGCCCTTTCTCACCTCGAGAGTTGGTGCAAACTTCGCCGGTGCATCCAAACCCCGTGATACGATATGCTCTATCACACATAAGCCTCCTTATATCTTCCTCAAAAGAGACACCATACCTACCTATTATGGCATTTCCATAGCCATTCCGAGATATATTGCCATGCAACTTCCATCATCATCATATACATGACTTGAGCATTCATTGTCATACTGCCTTGCATGATTGTAAGATAGCTAGCATGATGTTTTCATGGCTTGTCCGTTTTTTGATGTCATTGCTATGCTAGATCGTTGCACATCCCGGTACACCGCCGAAGGCATTCATGAGTCATATCTTTGTTCCAGTATCGAGTTGTAATATTGAGTTGTAAGTAAATAAAAGTGTGATGATCATCATTATAGAGCATTGCCCCATGAAAAAAAATAAAAAAATAAAAAATGAAAGGCCAAAGAAGCGTAAATAAAAAAAGGGGCCAAAGAAGCCCATTCAAAAAAAGGAAAAAAAATAAAAAAAGAAAAGGGGCAATGTTACTATCCTTTTACCACACTTGTGCTTCAGAGTAGCACCATATTGTTCATATAGAGAGTCTCCTATATTGTCACTTTCATATGCTAGTGGGAATTTTCATTATAGAACTTGGCTTGTATATTCCAACGATGTGCTTCCTCAAAATTCCCTAGGTCTTCATGAGCAAGCAAGTTGGATGCACACCCACTTAGTTTCAGTTTGAGCTTTCATACACTTATAGCTCTTAGTGCATCCGTTGCATGGCAATCCCTACTCCTCGCATTGACATCAATTGATGGGCATCTCCATAGCCCGTTGATTAGCTGCGTCGATGTGAGACTTTCTCCCTTTTTTTCTTCTCCACATAACCTCCACCATCATATTCTATTCCACCCATAGTGCTATATCCATGGCTCACGTTCATGTATTGCGTGAAGGTTGAAAAAGTTTGAGAATACTAAAGTATGAAACAATTGCTTGGCTGACACCGGGATAGGCATGAGGGGTACCTTGTGTTAAGAAAAGGGAGCATACAAGACTATATGATTTTGTAGGGATAACATTCTGGAAGCATTGACATTTTCAAAGACATGACTATTTGTTAGGATGCTCTAAGTATTATTGTTTTTATGTCAAATGATAGACTATTGCCTTGAATCACTCATGTCTTAATATTCATGCCATGATTAGATTACATGATCAAGATTATGCTAGGTAGCATTTGTTGGGGAACATAGTAATTTCAAAAAAAATCCTACGCACACGCAAGATCATGGTGATGCATAGAAATGAGAGGGGAGAGTGTGTCCACGTACCCTCGTAAACCGAAAGCGGAAACGTTAGAAAAATGCGGTTGATGTAGTCGTGCGTCTTCACGGCCCGACCGATCAAGCACCGAAACTACAGCACCTCCGAGTTCTAGCACACATTCAGCTCGATGACGTCCCTCGAACTCCGATCCAGCCGAGTGTTGAGGGAGAGTTCCGTCAGCACGACGGCGTGGTGACGGTCTTGATGTTCTACCGTCGCAGGGCTTTGCCTAAGCACCGCTACAATATTATCGAGGAGGACTATGGTGGAGGGGGGCACCGCACATGGCTAAGAGATCAAGAGAACAATTGTTGTATCTAGAGGTGCCCCCTGCCCCCGTATATAAAGGAGCCTAGGGAGATGGGGAGGCCGGCCAAGGAGGGCGCGCCAATGGGGAGTCCTACTCCCACCGGGAGTAGGACTCCCTTCTTTCCTAGTTGGAGAAGGAGAAGGGGGGAAGGAGGAGGGAGAAGGGAAGGAAAGGGGGGCGCCGCCCCCCTCTCCTTGTCCTATTCGGACTAGGGGGGAGGGGGCGCGGCCAGCCCTTGCCTCCTCTCTTCCTCTCCACTAGGGCCCATGTAGGCCCATTAAGCCCCCCGGGGGGTTCCGGTAACCTCCCGGTACTCCGATAAAATCCCGATTTCACCTGGAACAATTCCGATACCCAAATATAGGCTTCCAGTATATCAATCTTTACGTCTCGACCATTTAGAGACTCCTCGTCATGTCCCTGATCTCATCCGGGACTCCGAACTCCTTCGGTACATCAAAACTCATAAACTCATAATATATCTGTTATCGAAACCTTAAGCGTGCGGACCCTATGGGTTTGAGAACTATGTAGACATGACCGAGACACGTTTCCGATCAATAACCAATAGCGGAACCTGGATGCTCATATTGGCTCCTACATATTCTATGAAGATCTTTATCGGTCAAACCGCATAACAGCATACATTGTTCCCTTTGTCATCGGTATGTTACTTGCCCGAGAATCGATTGTAGGTATCTCAATACCTAGCTCAGTCTCGTTACCGGCAAGTCTCTTTACTCGTTCCGTAATGCATCATCCCGCAACTAACTTATTAGTCACATTTCTTGCAAGGCTGATAGTGATGTGCATTACCGAGAGGGCCCAGAGATACCTCTCCGACAATGGAGTGACAAATCCTAATCTCGAAATATGCAAACTCAACATGTACCTTCAGAGACAACTGTAGAGCTCCTTTATAATCACCCAGTTATGTTGTGACGTTTGGTAGCACACAAAGTGTTCCTCCGATAAATGGGAGTTGCATAATCTCATAGTTATAGGAACATGTATAAGTCATGAAGAAAGTAATAGCAACATACTAAACGATCAAGTGCTAAGCTAATGGAAATGGGTCAAGTCAATCACATCATTCTACTAATGATGTGATCCTGTTAATCAAATGGCAACTCATGTCTATGGTTAGGAAACATAACCATCTTTGATTAGTGAGCTAGTTTAGTAGAGGCATACTAGTGACAATATGTTTGTCTATGTATTCACACATGTATCATGTTTCCGGTTAATACAATTCTAGCATGAATAATAAACATTTATCATGATATAAGGAAATAAATAATAACTTTATTATTGCCTCTAGGGCATATTTCCTTCAGTCTCCCACTTGCACTAGAGTCAATAATCTAGTTCACATCACCATATGATTTAACACTAATGTTCACATCTGCATGTGATTAACACCCATAGTTCACATCGTCATGTGACCAACACCCAAAAGGTTTACTAGAGTCAATATCTAGTTCACATTGCTACGTGATTAACACCTAAAGAGTACTAAGGTGTGATCATGTTTTGCTCGTGAGAGAAGCTTAGTCAACGGGTCTGTTACATTCAGAGCCATATGTATTTTGCAAATATTCTATGTCTACAATGCTCTGCACGGAGCTACTCTAGCTAATTGCTCCCACTTTCAATATGTATCCAGATTGAGACTTAGAGTCATCTGGATCGGTGTGAAAGCTTGCACCGATGTAACTCTTTATGACGGGCTCTTTTATCACCTCCATAATCGAGAAATATTTCCTTAGTCCTCACTAAGGATATTCTTGACCAATGTCCAGTGATTTACTCCAAGATCACTATTGTACTCCCTTGCCAAATTCAGAGCAAGGTATACAATAGGTCTGGTACATAGCATAGCATACTTTATAGAACCTATGACTGAGTCATAGGGAATGACTTTCATTCTCTTTTCTATTTTCTACCGTGGTCAGGATTTGAGTCTTTACTCAATTTCACACCTGTGCAACACAGGCAAGAACTCTTTCTTTGACTGTTCCATTTTAAACTATTTCAAAATCTTGAAAAGGTATGTACTTATTGAAAAACTTATCAAACGTCTTGATCTATCTAAATAGATCTTGATGCTCAATATGTAAGTAGCTTTACTGATGTCTTTATTTTAAAGAACTCCTTTCAAATACTCCTTTATGCTTTCTAGAAAAATTCTACATCATTTCTGATCAACAATATGTTACTCACATATATTTATCAGAAAGGCGGTAGTGCTCCCACTCACTTTATTGTAAATACAGGCTTCACCACAAGTCTGTATAAAACTATATGCTTTGATCAACTTATCAAAGCGTATATTCCAACTCTGAGATGCTTGCACCAGTCCATAGATGGATCGCTGGAGCTTGCACATTTTTTTAGCACCTTTAGGATTGACAAAACCTTCTGGTTGCATCATATACAACTCTTCTTTAATAAATCCATTAAGGAATGCAGTTTTGACATCCATTTGCCAGATTTCATAAAATGTGGCAATTGCTAACATGATTCGGACAGACTTAAGCATCGCTACGGGTGAGAAAGTCTCATCGTAGTCAACCCCTTGAACTTGTCGAAAACCTTTCACAACAAGTCGAGCTTTGTAGACAGTTACATTACCATCAGCGTCAATCTTCTTCTTGAAGATCCATTTATTCTCGATGGCTTGTCGATCATCGGGCAAGTCAACCAAAGTCCATACTTTGTTCTCATACATGGATCCCATCTCAGATTTCATGGCTTCAAGCCATTTTACGGAATCTGGGCTCATCATCGCTTCCTCATAGTTCGTAGGTTCGCCATGGTCAAGTAACATGACTTCCAGAATAGGATTGCCGTACCACTCTGGTGCGGATCTTACTCTGGTAGACCTATGAGGTTCAGTAGTAACTTGATCTGAAGTTTCATGATCAATATCATTAGCTTCCTCACTGATTGGTGTAGTTATCACAGGAACCGGTTCTTGTGATGAACTACATTACAATAAGGGAGCAGGTATAGTTACCTCATCAAGTTCTACTTTCCTCCCACTCACTTCTTTCGAGAGAAACTCCTTCTCTAGAAAGGATCCGAATTTAGCAACGAAAATCTTGCCCTCAGATCTGTGATAGAAGGTGTACCCAATAGTCTATTTTGGGTATCCTACGAAGACACATTTTTCCGATTTGGGTTCGAGCTTATCTGGTTGAAGTTTCTTCACATAAGCATCGCAGCCCCAAACTTTAAGAAACGTCAACTTTGGTTTCTTGCCAAACCACAGTTCATAAGGCATCGTCTCAACGGATTTTTATGGTGCCCTATTTAACGTGAATGCGGCCATCTCTAGAGGATAACTCCAAAATGATAGCGGTAAATCAGTAAGAGACATCATAGATCGCACCATATCTAGTAAAGTATGATTACGACGTTCGGACACACCATTTCATTGTGGTGTTCCGGGTGGCGTGAGTTGCGAAACTATTCTGCATTGCTTCAAATGTAAACCAAACTCGTAACTCAAATATTCTCCTCCATGATCAGATCGTAGAAATTTTATTTTCTTGTTACGATGATTTTCTACTTCACTATGAAATTCTTTAAACTTTTCAAATGTTTCAGACTTGTGTTTCATCAAGTAGATATACCCATATCTGCTCAAATCATCTGTGAAGGTGAGAAAATAACGATACCCGTCGCGAGCTTCAATATTCATTGGACCACATACATCAGTATGTATGATTTCCAATAAATCAGTTGCTCGCTCCATAGTTCCGGAGAACGGTGTTTTAGTCATCTTGCCCATGAGGCACGGTTCGCAAGTACCAAGTGATTCATAATCAAGTGATTCCAGAAGTCCATCAGTATGGAGTTTCTTCATGCGCTTTACACCAATATGACCCAAACGGCAGTGCCACAAATAAGTTGCACTATCATTATTAACTTTGCATCTTTTGGCATCAACATTATGAATATGTGTATCACTATGATCAAGATTCAATAAACCATCACCATTGGGTGTATGACCATAGAAGGTTTTATTCATGTAAACAGAATAACAATTTATTCTCTATCTTAGATGAATAATCGTATCGCAATAAACATGACCTTATCATATTTATGCTCAACGCAAACACCAAATAACATTTATTTAGGTTTAACACTAATCTCGAAAATATAGGGAGTGTGTGATGATGATCATATCAATCTTGGAACTACTTCCAACACTCATCGTCACTTCCCCTTCAACTAGTCTCTGTTTATTCTGTAACTCCTGTTTTGAGTTACTAATCTCAGCAACCGAACAAGTATTAAATACTCAGGGGCTACTATAAACACTAGTAAGTCACACATCAATAACCTGTATATCAAATATACCCTTGTTCAATTTGCCATCCTTCTTATCCACCAAATATTCAGGGCATTTCCGCTTCCGCTGACCATTTCATTTTCAGTGTAAACACTCAATTTCAGGCTTTGGTCCAGCTTTGGGCTTCTTTCGCAGGAGTGACAACTTGCTTGTCATTCTACTTGAAGTTCCCTTTCTTTCCCTTTGCCCCTCTCTTGAAACTAGTGGTCTTGTCAATCATCAACACTTGATGCTCTTTCTTGATTTCTACCTTCGTCAATTTCAACATCACGAAGAGCTCGGGAATTGTTTTCGTCATCCCTTGCATACTATAGTTCATCACGAAGTTCTAGTAACTTGGTGATGGTGACTAGAGAACTCTGTCAATCACTATCTTATCTAGAAGATTAACTCCCACTTGATTCAAGCGATTGTAGTACGCAGACAATCTGAGCACATGCTCACTAGTTGAGCGATTCTCCTCCATATTTTAGCTATAGAACTTGTTGGAGATTTCATCTCTCTCAACTCGGGTATTTGCTTGAAATATTAACTTCAATTCCTGGAACATCTCATATGGTCCATGATGTTCAAAACGTCTTTGAAGTCCCGATTCTAAGCCGTTTAAGCATGGTGCACTAAACTATCAAGTAGTCATCATATTGAGCTAGCCAAACGTTCATAACGTCTGCATCTGCTCCTGCAATAGGTCTGTCACCTAGCGGTGCATTAAGGACATAATTCTTCTGTGGAGCAATGAGGATAAACCTCAGATCACGGATCCAATCCGCATCATTGCTACTAACATCTTTCAACACAATTTTCTCTAGGAACATATCAAAATAAACATATGAAAGCAACAACCCGAGCTATTGATCTACAACATAATTTGCAAAATACTACCAGGACTAAGTTCATGATAAATTTAAGTTCAGTTAATCATATTACTTAGGAACTCCCACTTGGACAGACATCTCTCTAGTCATATAAGTGATCACGTGATCCAAATCAACTAAACCATGTCCGATCATCACGTGAGATGGAGTAGTTTTCAGTGGTGAACATCACTATGTTGATCATATCTACTATATGATTCACGCTCGACCTTTCGGTCTCCCTGTTCCGAGGCCATATCTGTATATGCTAGGCTCGTCAAGATTAACCTGAGTATTCCGCGTGTGCAACTGTTTTGCACCCGTTGTATTTGAACGTAGAGCCTATCACACCTGATCATCACATGGTGTCTCAGCACGAAGAACTTTCGCAATGGTGCATACTCAGGGAGAACACTTCTTGATAATTAGTGACAGATCATCTTATAATGCTACCGTCAATCAAAGAAAAATAAGATGCATAAAGGATAAACATCACATGCAATCAATATAAATGATATGATATGGCCATCATCATCTTGTGCTTATGATCTCCATCTCCGAAGCACCGTCGTGATCACCATCATCACCGGTGCGACACCTTGATCTCCATCGTAGCATCATTGTCGTTACGCCATATATTGCTTCAACGACTATCGCTACCGCTTAGTGATAAAGTAAAGCAATTACAGGGCATTTGCATTTCATACAATAAAGCAACAACCATATGGCTCCTGCCAGTTGCCAATAACTCGGTTACAAAACATGATCATCTCATACAATAAAATATAGCATCACGTATTGACCATATCACATCACAACATGCCCTGTAAAAACAAGTTAGACGTCCTCTACTTTGTTGTTGCAAGTTTTACGTGGCTGCTACGGGCTGAGCAAGAACCGTTCTTACCTACACAACAAAACCACAACGATAGTTCGTCAAGTTAGTGTTGTTTTAACCTTCACAAGAACCGAGCGTAGCCACACTCGGTTCAACTAAAGTTGGGAAACTGACACCCACTAGCCACCTGTGTGCAAAGCACATCGGTAGAACCAGTCTCGCGTAAGCGTACGCGTAATGTCGGTCCGGGCTGCTTCATCCAACAATACCGCCGAACCAAAGTATGACATGCTGGTAAGCAGTATGACTTGTATCGCCCACAACTCACTTGTGTTCTACTCATGCATATAACATCAACGCACAAAACCTAGGCTCTGATACCACTGTTGGGGAACGTAGTAATTTCAAACAAATTTCTACGCACACGCAAGATCATGGTGATGCATAGCAACGAGATGGGAGAGTGTGTCCACGTACCCTCGTAGACCGAAAGCGGAAGCGTTAGAACAACGCGGTTGATGTAGTCCTGCGTCTTCACGACCCGACCGATCAAGCACCGAAACTACGACACCTCTGAGTTCTAGCACACGTTCAGCTCGATGACGTCCCTCGAACTCCGATCCAGCCGAGTCGAGGGAGAGTTCTATCAGCACGATGGCGTGGTGACGATCTTGATGTTCTACCATCGCAGGGCTTTGCCTAAACACCGCTACAATAGTATCGAGGAGGACTATGGTGGAGAGGGGCACCGCACACGGCTAAGAGATCAAGAGATCAATTGTTGTATCTAGAGGTGCCCCCTGCCCCCGTATATAAAGGAGCCAAGGGGGAGGGGGCGGCCTGCCAAGGAGGGCGCTCCAAGGGGGAGTCCTACTCCCACCGGGAGTAGGACTCCCTTTTTTCCTAGTTGGAGAAGGAGAAAGGGGGAGGAGGAGGGAGAAGGGAAGGAAAGGGGGGGGGCACCGCCCCCCTCTCCTTGTCCTATTCGGACTAAGGGGCGGGAGGGGGCGCGGCCAGCCCTTGCCTCCTCTCTTCCTCTCCACTAGGGCCCATGTAGGCCCATTAAGCCCCCCAGGGGGTTCCGGTAACCTCCTGGTACTCCAGTAAAATCCCGATTTCACCCGGAACAATTCCGATATCCAAATATAGGCTTCCAATATATCAATCTTTACGTCTCGACCATTTCGAGACTCCTCGTCATGTCCCCGATCTCATCCGGGACTCCGAACTCCTTCGGTACATCAAAACTCATAAACTCATAATATAACTTACATCAAAACATTAAGCATGCGGACCCTACGGGTTCGAGAACTATGTAGACATGACCGAGACACGTTTCCGATCAATAACCAATAGCGGAACCTGGATGCTCATATTGGCTCCTACATATTCTACGAAGATCTTTATCGGTCAAATGGCATAACAACATACGTTGTTCCCTTTGTCATCGGTATGTTACTTGCCCGAGATTTGATCGTCGGTATCTCAATACCTAGCTCAATCTCGTTACCAGCAAGTCTTTTTACTCGTTCCGTAATGCATCATCCCGCAACTAACTTATTAGTCACATTGCTTGCAAGGCTTATAGTGATGTGCATTACCGAGAGGGCCCAAAGATACCTCTCCAACAATCGGAGTGACAAATCCTAATCTCGAAATACGCCAACTCAACATGTACCTTCGGAGACACCTGTAGAGATCCTTTATAATCACCCAGTTACGTTGTGACGTTTTGTAGCACACAAAGTGTTCCTTCGATAAACGGGAGTTGCATAATCTCATAGTTATAGGAACATGTATAAGTCATGATGAAAGCAATAGCAACATACTAAACGATCAAGTGCTAAGCTAACAGAAATGGGTCAAGTCAATCACATCATTCTACTAATGATGTGATCTCGTTAATCAAATGACAACTCATGTCTATGGTTAGGAAACATAACCATCTTTGATTAACGAGCTAGTTTAGTAGAGGCATACTAGTGACAATATGTTTGTCTATATATTCACACATGTATCATGTTTCCGGTTAATACAATTCTAGCATGAATAATAAACATTTATCATGATATAAGGAAATAAATAATAACTTTATTATTGCCTCTAGGGCATATTTCCTTCAGCATTCCACATCAAAAATTATCTTTTTTATCATTTACCTACTCGAGGACGAGTAGGAATTAAGCTTGGGGATGCTAAGACGTCTCCGTCGTATCTACAATTTTTGATTGTTCCATGCCAATATTATTCAACTTTCATATACTTTTGGCAACTTTTTATATTATTTTTGGGACTAACATATTGATCCACTGCCCAGTGCTAGTTCCTATCTGTTGCATTTTTTATGTTTCGCAGAAACCCCATATCAAACAGAGTCCAAACGGCATAAAAACGGATGGAGAATTATTTTGGAATATTTGTGATTTTTGGGAAGTAAAATCAACATGAGACGGTGCCCGAGGTGGCCATGAGACAGGGGCCCACTCCCACTCCATGTGGGAGTGCCCCCCCACCCTCGTGGGCCCCTCGTAAGGTGGTTGATGCCCTTCTTTGGCCACAAGAAAGCTAATTTTTGGAAAAATATCTGGGCGAAGGTTTCAATCCAATAGGAGTTACGGATCTCCGGATATAAAAGAAACGGTGGAAGGGCAGAATCTAAGAACGCAGAAACAGAGAGAGACAGAGAGATAGATCCAATCTCGGAGGGGCTCTAGCCCCTCCCACGCCATGGGAGTCAAGGACCAGAGGGGAAACCCTTCTCCCATCTAGGGAGGAGGTCAAGGAAGAAGAATAAGAAGGGGGGCTCTCTCCCCCTTGCTTTCGGTGACGCCGGAGCGCTGCCGGGGGCCATCATCATCACCGCAATCTTCACCAACAGCTCCGCCATCTTCACCAACATCTCCATCACCTTCCCCCATCTATATCCAGCGGTCCACTCTCCCGCAACCCGTTGTACCCTCTACTTGAACATGGTGCTTTATGCTTCATATTATTATCCAATGATGTGTTGCCATCCTATGATGTCTGAGTAGATTTTCGTTGTCCTATCTGTGATTGATGAATTGCTATGATTGGTTTGAGTTGCATGTTTTATTATTGGTGCTGTCCTATGGTGCTTTCCGTGCCGCGCAAGCGTGAGGGATTCCCTTTGTAGGGTTTGCAATATGTTCATGATTTTCTTATGGTTGGTGGCGTGAGTGACAGAAGCACAGACCCGAGTAAGTAGGTTGTTTGTGTATGGGATAAAGGGGACTTGATGCTTTAATGCTATGGTTGGGTTTTACCATAATGATCTTTAGTAGTTGCGGATGCTTGCTAGAGTTCCAATCATAAGTGCATATGATCCAAGAAGAGAAAGTATGTTAACTTATGCCTCTCCCTCAAATAAAATTGCAATAGTGATTACCGGTCTAGTAACGTAGTCAATTGCTTAGGGACAATTCCACAACTCCTACCACCACTTTTCCACACTCGCTATATTTACTTTATTGTCTCTTTATCTAAACAGCCCCTAGTTTATATTTACGCACTCTTTATTATCTTGCAAACCTATCCAACAACACCTACAAGGCCCTTCTAGTTTCATACTTGTTCTAGGTAAATCGAACACTAAGCGTGCGTAGAGTCGTATCAGTGGCAGATAGGACTTGAGAGAATATTTGTTCTACCTTTAGCTCCTCGTTGGGTTAGACACTCTTACTTATTGAAAGAGGTTACAATTATCCCCTACACTTGTGGGTTATCAGGCAGTATGGCATAATGGGCAACTATACTCGCGCCAGGAGGAGGTGGCATCGGCTGTTGATGCGTACTGTGGGGCGGCTTTTGGTACCGTGGCACCGTGCGACCACACCATCAACTTAATTTCCCTAGATCTTCCAAATCTCAACCTCTCGCACCTGGAGCAGCCGTTCATAGTGGATGAAGTGGAGAGTGTGATCAAATCCATGCCTTCAGATAAGGCTCCAGGACAGGATGGATTCACGGGCAGGTTTGATGCAACCTATTGGCACATCATTAAGTATGATTTCATGGCAGCCATGTGCTGCTTCTACAATGATGACATGAGGAGTATGGCGGCAATCAACAAGTCCCTCGTTACTCTTCTTCCAAAGGAGGAGGGGCCTTAGATGCGGGGGACTTTCGGCCCATAAATCTTGTGCACGGGGCCATCAAAATCTTTGAGAAAGTTCTTGCGTGCAGGCTTGTGGTGGACCTACCTTGGCTTGTAGGTAATCATCAGAGTGCCTTTGTGAAGGGTAGATCGCCGCACGCTAATTTCATGTTGGTCCAATGCACGGCGCGATGCCTTAAAGCCCCGAGGAACCCTTCGGTCTTACTTAAGCTTGATATATCGAAAGCTTTTGACTCCGTGAGGTGGCCTTTGCTCCTGGAGATACTACAACATTTGGGCTTCATGCCACGGTGAAGATCATGGATTTTTGGTATACTTGCGACTTTGTCCACCAAGGTTATGTTCAATGATGAGCCCGGCGAAACAATCCTCAACTGTAAGGGACTACACCAAGGTGACCCCATCTCGCCAATGTTGTTCATTCTGACTATGGAGCCACTACAATGATTGTTTGAGTTTGCCGCGAGTAGAGGAGTACTTGCGCCCTTGGCGCAGGTGGGCTTAAGGAAGAGACTTTCCATCTTTGCGGACGATGTGGCATTGTTTGTGAAGCCTATTTCAATGGAACTTGCAGTTTGGCAGTGCATCTTCCAGCTGTTTGGGGAGGCGTCAGGCCTTAGAATCAATATGAACAAGTCGGATGCCTTGCCGATTTGATGTACAGAAGAAGAAATCAACTTGGTATGCACACAACTTGGATGCCCCTTGGGTTCGTTCCCTATTAAGTACCCTTGTCTGCCACTGTCTTTGCGAAAGCAAACTACGCCTCAACTGCAATATCTCGTGGATCAAATGGCGAATAAATTGCCCAAGTGGAGGGTCGCCCTAATGTCGAAGAGTGGAAGGCTGACCTTGGTGCAGTCTATCCTATGTGCTATGCCAATACATGTGATGATGGCGTTGGACTTGCCCATGAAAACGATCGCAACTATGAACAAGATATGTAGAGGATTCCTGTGGTGCAGAAGGACGGAAGCTAATGATGGAAACTGTGCAGTAGCATGGGCAATAGTTTGTGCACCTAAATGGGCAGGTGGTTTAGGATTGCCTAACTTGCGTTGGATGAACGTGGCCATGCAGTCTAGATGGCCCTGGCTTAAAAGAACTCATACGACCATGCCTTGGAATGAGTTCAACATCAAAGTGCCAAAGGATTCCATGCTCATCTTTCAGGCAGCCATGAGGAGCATTACGCATAATGGGCTCACGACACTCTTCTGGGAGGACCGTTGGCTACATGGGCAGAGGATACAGGAGGTTGCCCCATTGATCTATAGAATGATACCACAAAGGACTAGAACTACCATGATGGTCGGGAAGGCCATTGAGGATGGAGCATGGGCCTGAGATGTGGGTCCGAATCTTGGACCAAAAGCACTGCAGCAATTCATGTTGCTTTGGCAGAGAGTGATCACTTGGGAAGCTATGGAGAACATGCATGATGAAATTTCATGGTCACGGGAGACCAACACTCAGTTCTCAGTTCGCTCTACTTATGTGGCCAAGTTCTGAGCGAGAGAAGTGGCACCCACCGGTGGATCTAACATGGAAATCATGTGCGCCATCACAATGCAAGTTCTTCACTTGGCTTGCTCTACGAGATAGATGCTGGATGTCGGATCGCCTAGCACAGCGAGGGCTACCACACCAGGACGTGTGCCCCTTTTGCGACCAGGAGCAGGAAATAATCAACCATCTACTACTCACATGTGTCTTTGCCAAGACGGTCTGGACTGTGATATGCGAGGCCCTGGGGCGGCCGGACTGCGTGCCGACACAACAAGACAGCCTTGTGTTGGGGAACATAGCATGCAATTTCAAAAAAATTCTACGCTCACGCAAGATCTATCTAGGAGATGCATAGCAACGAGAGGGAGAGAGTATGTCTACGTACCCTCGTAGATCAAAAGCGGAAGTGTTTGACAACGCGGTTGATGTAGTCGAACTTCTTCTAGCTCTGTTCAATCAAGCACCGAACGTACGACACCTCTGAGTTCTGCACACGTTCAGCGTGATGAGGTCCCTCGCCTTCTTGATCCAGCAAGGTGTCGAGGAAGTAGATGAGTTCCGTCAGCACCACGGCGTGGTTACGGTGATGGTGAAGTGATCCGCGCAGGGCTTCGCCTAAGCACCGCGAGAATATGACCGGGGGTGTAAACTGTGGAGGGGGGCGCCGCACACGGCTAACAATTGATGATCCGTGTTCTAGCGGTGCCCCCCCTCATATATATAGGTTGGGGGGGAGGAGAGGCAGCCAAGGGGGCACCCCAAGTAGGAGGAATCCTACTTGGGCGCCTCCCAATTCGGCCTCCCCCTTCCATATTCATCCAGAGGGGAAAGGAAGGATGAGGGAGGAGAGAAGGAAGGGGGAGGCCGAATTACTCCCCTTCCTTTCTCTCTTCCCCTCTTTCCTTCCCCCTTTTCTTGGCCTACATGGGGCGCACCAGCCCCCTACGGGCTGGTCTGTCCCCTTCTTGGCCCATTAGGACCATGTAGTTGCCGAGGGGATGCCCGGAACCCCTTTCGGTGACCCGATATGTACCCGGTACCCCCGGAACACTTTCGGTGTCCGAATATCATCGTCCAATATATGAATATTTACCTCTTGACCATTTGGAGACTCCTCGTCATGTCCGCGATTTCATCCAGGACTCTGAACAACATTCGGTCACCAATTCACATAACTCATATATTACAAAATCGTTATCAAACGTTAAGCGTGCGGACCATACGGGTTCGAGAACTATGTAGACATGACCGAGAGACCTCTTCGGTCAATAACAAACAACGGAACCTAGATGCTCAAATTGGTTTCCACATATTCTATGAAGATCTTTATCGGTCGTACCGTAATGACAACATACGTTATTCCCTTTGTCCATCGGTATGTTACTTGCCCGAGATTCGATTGTCGGTATCTACAGACCTAGTTCAATCTCGTTACCGGCAAGTCTCTTTACTCATTTCGTAATACATCACCTCGTGACTAACTCCTTAGTCGTTTGCTTGCAATCTTATGATGTGTATTACCGAGAGGGCCCAAAGATACCTCTCCGATACTCGGAGTGACAAATCCTAATCTCGACCTATGCCAACTCAACAAACACCTTCGGAGATACCTGTAGAGCATATTTATAATCATCCAGTTACGTTGTGATGTTTGATAGCACACAAGACATTCCTCCGGTATCCGGAGTTGCATAATCTCATAGTCGAAGGAATATGTATTTGACATGAAGAAAGCGCTAGCAATAAAACTGAACGATCATTATGCTAAGCTAACGGGTGGGTCTTGTCCATCACATCATTCTCCTAATGATGTGATCTTGTTATAAAATGACAACTCATGTCAATGGTTAGGAAATCTTAACCATTTTTGATCAATGAGCTATTCTAGTAGAGGCTCACTAGGGACACAGTGTTTGTTTATGTATTCACACATGTATTAAGGTTTCCGATCAATACAATTCTTGCATGAATAATAAACCTTTATCATGAATAGGGAAATATAAAATAACAACTTTATTATTGCCTCTAGGGCATATTTCCTTCAGTATCCCACTTTCACTAGAGTCAATAATCTAGTTCACATCGCCATGTGATTAACACCAATAGTTCACATTACCATGTGATTAACACCCCTAGTTCATATCGCCATGTGACCAACACCCAAAGGGTTTACTAGAGTCAATAATCAAGTTCACATTGCCATGTGATTAACACCCAAAGAGTACTAAGGTGTGATCATGTTTTGCTTGTGAGAGAGGTTTAGTCAACGGGTCTGCCACATTCAGATCCGTATGTATTTTTCAAATTTCTATGTCTACAATGCCCTGCACGGAGCTACTCTAGCTAATTGGTTCCACTTTCAATATGTATCCAGAATTAGACTCAGAGTCATTCAGATCAGTGTCAAAGCTTGCATCGATGTAACCCTTTACAACGAACTCTTTGTCACCTCCATAACAAAGAAACATTTCCTTAGTCCTCTTTAGGTACATAAGGATAATTTTGCCCGCTGTCCAGTGATCTACTCCTGGATCACTATTATAACCCCTTGCCAATCTCATGGCAGGTACACAATAGGTTTGGTACAAAGCATGGCATACTTTATAGAACCTTTGGCTGAGCCATAGGGAATGACTTTCATTCTCTCTCTATCTTTTTCCGTGGTCGGGTTTTGAGTCTTACTCAACTTCACACCTTGTAACACAGGCAAGAACCCTTTCTTTGACCGATCCATTTTGAACTCAAAACTTTGTCAAGGTATGTGCTTTGTGAAAGTCCTATTAAGCATCTTGATCTATCTCTATAGATCTTGCTGCCCAATACTCCCTCCATTCCTAAATATAGGTTGTATAGTTTTTGGCACGGAAATTAAAGAACGCACGTGGAGGGAGAATTTCACAAGTTTTGGGCAAGATTAAAGCTTACTAATTGACATGAGAAAATAGAGGAGCTTGCCTAACATAAGGAAATGTAATCAAATCCTAAAAAAAATTATCCAAACGAGTGGTGCAACGCAATGCACCTTATATTTTGAATTTTTTCTCAAAAAACTATACACCTTATATCAAGGAATGGAGGGAGTATATAAGAAGCTTCACCGAGGTCTTTCATTGAAAAACTTTTATTCAAGTATCCTTCTATGCTATCCAGAAATTCTATATCATTTCCGATCAACAATATGCCATCCACATATACTATCAGAAATGCTACAGAGCTCCCACTCACTTTCTTGTAAATATAGGCTTCACCAAAAGTCTGTATAAAACCATATGCTTTGATCACCTCATAAAAGCGTATATTCCAACTCTGAGATGCTTGCACTAGTCCATAGATGGATCGCTGGAGCTTGCACACTTTGTTAGCACCTTTATGATCGACAAAAACCTTCTGGTTGCATCATATAAACCTCTTCTTTAAGAAATCCATTAAGCAATGCAGTTTTGACGTCCATTTGCGAGATTTCATAATCATAAAATGCAGCAATCACTAACATGATTCGGACAGACTTAAGAATTGCTATGGGTGAGAAACTCTTAGCATAGTCAACTCCTTGAACTTGTCGAAAACCTTTTTGCAACAAGTTGAGCTTTGTAGACAGTAACATTACGATCAGCGTCAGTCTTCTTCTTGAAGATCCATTTATTCTCTATGGCTCGCCGTTCATCGGGCAAGTCAACCAAAGTCCACACTTTGTTCTCATACATGGATCCTATTTGACATTTCATGGTCTCAAGCCATTTATCAGAATCTAGGCTCATCATCGCTTCTTCATAGTTCGTAGGTTCGTCTTGGTCTAGTAACATGACTTCCAGAACAGGATTACCGTACCACTCTGGTGCGGAACGTGCTCTGGTTAACCTACGAGGTTCGGTAGTAACTTCATCTGAAGTTTCGTGATCATTATCATTAGCTTCCTCTCTAGTTGGTGTAGGCATTACGGGAACAGTTTTCTGGGATCAGCTACTTTCCAATTCGAGAGAAGGTACAATTACCTCATCAAGTTATACTTTCCTCCCACTCACTTCTTTCGAGAGAAACTCTTTCTCTAGAAAGTTTCCATTCTTGGCAACAAATATCTTGCCTTCGGATTTGTGGTAGAAGGTGTACCCAATTGTTTCTTTAGGGTATCCTATGAAGATGCACTTCCCCGATTTGGGTTCGAGCTTATCAGGCTGAAGGCTTTTGACATAACTGTCGCAACCCCAAACTTTAAGAAATGATAGCTTAGGTTTCTTGCCAAACCACAGTTCATACGGTGTCGTCTCAACGGATTTAGATGGTGCCCTATTTAACGTGAATGCAGCTATCTCTAATGCATAACCCCAAAATGATAGTGGTAAATCGGTAAGAGACATCATAGATCGCACCATATCTAATAAAGTATGGTTACGATGTTTGGACACACCCTTGTGCTGTGGTGTTCCAGGTGGCGTGAGTTGTGGAACTATTCCACATTATTTTAAATGAAGACCAAACTCGTAACTCAAATATTTGCTACCGCGATTAGATCATAGAAACTTTATTTTCTTATTACGATGATTCTCTAATTCACTCTGAAATTCTTTGAATCTTTTCAAATGTTTAATTGTGTTTCATTAAGTAGATATACCCATATCTACTTAAATCATCTGTGAAGGTCATAAAATAATGATACCCGCAGCGAGCCTCAACACTCATTGGACCGCATACATCGGTATGTATTATTTCCAGTAAGTTATTAGCTCGCTCCATTGTTCCGGAGAACGGAGGTTTAGTCATCTTGCCCATGAGGCATGGTTCGCAAGTATCAAATGATTCTTAATCAAGTGATTCCAACAGCCCATCTGCATGGAGTTTCTTCATGCGCTTTACACCAATATGACCTAAACAGTAGTGCCACAGATATGTTGCACTATCATTAACAACTTTGCATATTTTGGCATCAATATTATGAATATGTGTATTACTACAATCAAGATTCAATGAACCATTTACATTGGGTGTATGACCATAGAAGGTTTTATTCATGTAAACAAAAGAACAATTATTCTCTGACTTAAATCAATAACCATGTCACAATAAACATGATCCAATAATATTCATGCTCAAAGCAAACACCAAATAACATTTATTCAGGTCCAACACTAATCCCGAAGGTAGAGGGAGTGTGCGATGGTGATCTTACCAACCTTGGAATCACTTCCAACACACATCGTCACCTCGCCCTTAACTAGTCTCTATTCATTTTGCAACTCCTGTTTTGAGTTACTAATATTAGCAACCAAACCGGTATCAAATACCCTGGGGTTACTACGAACACTAGTAAAGTACAAATTAATAACATGTATATCAAATATACCTTTGTTCACTTTGCCATCATTCTTATCCGCCAAGTATTTGGGGTAGTTCCGCTTTCAGTGACCATTCCCTTTGCAGTAGAAGCACTCAGTTTTAGGATTAGGTCTAGCTTTGGGCTTCTTCACGGGAGTGGCAACTTGCTTGTCATTCATCTTGAAGTTCCCTTCCTTTTCCTTTGTCCTTTTTCTTGAAGCTAGTGGTATTGTTAACCATCAACACTTGATGCTCTTTCTTGATTTCTACATTCGTTGATTTAAGCATCGTGAAGAGCTCGGGAATCTTTTCCGTTATCCCTTGCACATTATAGTCATCATGAAGTTCAAATAGGTTGGTGATAGTGACTAGAGAACTCTGTCAATCACTATCTTATCTGGAAGATTAACTCCCACTTGATTCAAGTGATTGTAGTACCCAGACATTCTAAGCCATGCTCACTGGTTGAGCTATTCTCCTCCATCTTGTCGGCAAAGTTCTTGTCAGAGGTCTCATACGTCTCGACATGGGCATGAGTCTGAAATACCAATAAACTCTTGGAACATCTCATATGCTCCGTGGCGTTCAAAACATTTTTGAAGTTCCGATTCTAAGCCGTAATGCATGGTGCACTAAACTATCAAGTAGTCATCATATCGAGCTTGCCAAACATTCATAACGTCCGCATCTACTCCTGCTATAGGACTATAACCTAGCGGTGCATCAAGGACATAATTTTTCTATGCAGCAATGAGGATAATCCTCAGATCAACGGACCCAGTCCGCATCATTTCTACTATCATCTTTTAACTCAGTTTTCTCTAGGAACATATCAAAAACATAGGGGAGCTACAATGCGAGCTATTGATCTACAACATAGATAGGCAAATACTATTAGGACTAAGTTCATGATAAATTAAGTTCAATTAATCAAATTACGTAAGAACTCCCACTTAGATAGACATCCCTCAAGTCATCTAAGTGATACGTGATCCAAATCAACTAAACCATGTCCAATCATCACGTGAGATGGAGTTGATCATATCTACTATATGATTCATGTTCGACCTTTCGGTTTCCAGTGTTCCGAGGCCATGTCTGTACATGCCAGGTTCGTCAAGTTTAACCCAAGTCTTTCAAATGTGCAAAACTGTCTTGCACCCGTTGTATGTGAACGTAGAGTCTATCACACCCGATCATCACGTGGTGTTTCAACATGACGAACTGTCGCAATGGTGCATACTCAGGGAGAACACTTATACCTTGAAATTTAGTTAAGGGATCATCTTATAATGCTACCGCCGTACTAAGGAAAATAAGATGCATAAAAGATAAACATCACATGCAATCAAAATATGTGACATGATATGGCCATCATCATCTTGTGCTTTTGATCTCCATCTCCAAAGCATCATCACGATCTCCATTGTCTCCGGCTCGACACCTTGATCTCCATCGTAGCATTGTGGTAGTCTCACCAACTATTGCTTCTACAACTATCGCTAACGCATAGTGATAAAGTAAAGCAATTACATGGCGTTCGCATTTCATACAATAAAGAGACAACCATAAGGCTCCTGCCAGTTGCCGATAACTTTTATAAAACATGATCATCTCATACAATAACGTATATCACACCATGTCTTGACCATATCACGTCACAACATGCCCTACAAAAACAAGTTAGATGTCCACTACTTTGTTGTTGCAAGTTTTACGTGGCTGCTACGGGCTTCTAGCAAGAACCGTTCTTACCTATTCATCAAAAACCACAACCGTGATTTATCAAGTTTGCAGTTTTAACATTCAATAAGGACCGGTCGTAGTCAAATTCGATTCAACTAAAGTAGTAGAAATAGACACCCGCCAGCCACCTTTATGCAAAACTAGTTGCATGTCTGTCGGTGGAACCAGTCTCATGAACATGGTCATGTAAGGTTGGTCCGGGCCGCTTCATCCAACAATACCGCCGAACAAAAATAAGACATTGGTGGCAAGCAGTATGACGATCACCACCCACAACTCTTTGTGTTCTACTCGTGCATATCATCTATGCATAGACCTGGCTCTAATACCACTGTTGGGGAACGTAGCATGCAATTTCAAAAAAATTCCTACGCTCATGCAAGATCTATCTAGGATATGCAAAGCAACGAGAGGGGGAGAGTATGTCTACGTACCCTCGTAGACCGAAAGCATAAGTGTTTGACAATGCAGTTAATGTAGTCGAACTTCTTCTAGCTCCGAGCGATCAAGCACCGAATGTACGACACCTCTGAGTTCTGCACACGTTCAGCACAACGACGTCCCTGGCCTTCTTGATCCAGTAACGTGTAGAGGAAATAGATGAGTTCCGTCAGCACGATGGCATGGTGACGGTGATGGTGAAGTGATCCATGCAGGGCTTTGCCTAAGCACCGTGAGAATATGACCGGGGGTGTAAACTGTGGAAGGGGGCGCCGCACACTGCTAACAATTGATGATCTGTGTTCTAGCGGTGCCCCCTCATATATATAGGTTGGATGGGAGGAGAGGCAGCCAAGGGAGCGCCCCAAGTAGGAGGAATCCTACCTGGGTGCCTACCAATTTGGCCTCCCCCCTTCCATATTCATCCGAAGGGGAAAGGAAGGAGGAGGGAGGAGAGAAGGAAGGGGGAGGCCGAATTTCTCCCCTTCCTTTCTCTCTTCCTCCTTTCCTTCCCCCTTATTTTGGCCTACATGGGGCGCACCAGCCCCCTAGGGGCTGGTCTATCCCGTTCTTGGTCCATTAGGCCCATTTAGTTGCCGGGGGATGCCCGGAACCCCTTCCGGTGACCCGATAAGTACCCGGTACCCCCGAAACACTTCTAGTGTCCGCATATCATTGTCAATATATGAATATTTACCTCCCGACCATTTCGAGACTCCTATTCATGTCCGTGATCTCATCCGGGACTCCTAACAACATTCGGTCACCAAATCACATAACTCATATAATACAAAATCGTCATCGAATGTGAAGCGTGCAGACCCTACGGGTTCGAGAACTATGTAGACATGACCGAGACACCTCTCCGGTCAATAATCAACAATGAAACCTGGATGCTCATATTGGTTCCCACATATTCTACGAAGATCTTTATCGGTCATACAGTAATGACAACATATGTTATTCCCTTAGTCCATCGGTATGTTACTTGCCCGAGATCTGATCGTCGGTATCTACATACCAAGTTCAATCTCGTTACCAGCAAGTCTCTTTACTCATTATGTAATACATCACCTCGTGACTAACTCCTTAGTCGTTTGCTTGCAAGCTTATGATGTGTATTACCGAGAGGGCCCAGAGATACCTCTCCGATACTCAAAGTGATAACTCCTAATCTCGATCTATGCAACTCAACAAACACATTCGGAGATACCTGTAGAGCATCTTTATAATCACACAGTTACGTTGTGACATTTGATAGCACACAAGGCATTCCTCCGGTTGCATAATCTCATAGTTAAAGGAATATGTATTTGATATGAAGAAAGCAATAGCAATAAAACTGAACGATCATTATGCTAAGCTAACGGACGGGTCTTGTCCATCACATCATTCTCCTAATGATGTGATCCAATTATCAAATGAAAACTCATGTCAATGGTTAGGAAATCTTAACCATCTTTGATCAACGAGCTAGTCTAGTAGAGGCTCACTAGGGATACAACGTTTGGTTATGTATTCACACATGTATTAAGGTTTCCGATCAATATAATTCTAGCATGAATAATAAACCTTTATCATGAATAAGTAAATATAAAATAACAACTTTATTATTGCCTCTAGGGGATATTTCCCTCACCTTGCACCTTGGTTGAGCAGGAAACGAGGACCGAACAACATGAGCATGAAGGATCTACGTACTATCCTAAGACAAAAATGTGGGAACTATGGAAGCACAGGAATGCCATTGTCTTTGACGGTGCCCAACCTTCGTGTGAGGTGCTGCTACGTAAAATTAGGCTTGAGGGCTTAGTGTGGTTGTCGACAGGCCTACTAAAAGGGGATGTAAACCTCTTCTTTAGTCGGGTAGCGAGGTGGGATAGGCTTGAGGAGCAGAGTGACTTAAATCGCTTGTAACTATGGTGGAGGCATTCTTTTGCCCTTCTTCTTTAATATATGATATGCACACTCGTGAATATTCAAGAAAAAAAATTTAGTAAGCATAGATTTCATTCCTAGATTAAACAATCGTTCTTTATACAAATAGTTCAACTCGACAGTTGAACCAAACAAACTTTTCCCCAATTGTTGCCAACCACGTATGAAATAGCTAGTTCAACTATTCATACTAGCTAATATTAAGTATGTAGTACAATTCACCCATATCTACAGTGAGATGAACTGAAAAATAGCCTATAAATACTACTACAAAGGGGCTTTGTAGTACTTCTAGAAGCCTCTCCTCTACCGAGCGCCTTTAGTAAGAGGTAGAGGAGGAGGAGCCTACCGACGAGTTGGAGGAGTGGAATCCGGCGCCTGCCACTACTGCATCTTTAGTGACGCCCAACTCAAACACCCTATGTCGCTCTAAACGATCCCTCTCAAAGCGGCGAGACTCCTTGTAGATATCCGCATTCTGTGCCACTGCGACGGCTTCTGCTGCGACCACGGCAAAGGTAAGACTCTTTACATGATCGACCAAGCGCTCCTCCTCCTTCTCTCGCAGGAACTGAATGTAGCACGCAAGGTTGCTGACACAAATGTGAGCCTCCACCTTCCTCCTTCAGGCTGCTATGGTAGAGAGGGTGATGGCCCCGACGGTCGACGATGGGGTGCTGGCCATGATGGCCACCTCCCGCCTACGGGCCGCGGTGGCAGAGCGGGTGATGGCCTCAGCAATTGACAGTGGGATGGCGTCCATGATGGCAAACGGTGGGGGGGGGTGGGGAGGGGCGGTAATGGTGGCTGGCAACATCTGCCGTCGGTCGAAGACAATAGAGCGTGTGGTGTGTGGTGTGCGCACACCCAACAGGGACGCCACATGCACTATACGTGGCTGGGGACTGTGGCGCCGCCGCGGTGTTACCTCCTATTTGGAGCTGTCCTCTGGTGAATGCAGAATGGCCGAGCAACGATAATGGACCGGTGCCATTGGTGATTGTGGGGAAAGTAGACGAGATTAGCTACAAGGAGGGAGGGGAAAATGCGATGCGGACTCGCCGGCCTTGAGAGTTTGTATAGTAGGACAATAAGCATTGTCGGGCGGGAAGCTTGCGCGCTTGCGCGCTTGCGCGCGGGAACCTGCATGGTTGCGCGGGACTGGGCTCACCAGTGATTCATTGGAGCTTCTTTGAGAGAACATGTGGACAAAAGAAATAGCTGTGTAGTGGTCAAGCTTGCACTCAAAGCCTTCGGCGGCAGCGTGGTGACAAGATGTGAGAGAAGAAGACGAGATGATACGTACACAAATGGTTAATAAAAAAACATTTGTGATTTAAGTACCTAGCAGACGGCCATTCTCTATGTAGCCTCGTGAATGCTTGTTCGCCCATGGTGTGATGTGAAACGCGACGTAGTTTCACATCATGCCACCGGCTCGCAACCGCCGCCCGACTTGTAGATGGTCATTCCCTACGTGTTCAACTGCTCTATGCATGTGGTTTCTCGCGGTTGAGGCGGCCGTGACATGCTCTGCTCGCTTTCCTCCATGCACGCTCTCCTCACGTCCCTCCACGTGTGCTACCAGCGTTTGGTGCCGACGCATGATCATGTATGTTCAGGGTGCCATATGCATGCGGTTGTGCCGGGCGCGGTGCCACGATGTAGTTACGTGCGCCACAATGGGCTTACCCGCTAAAAAAACTGCCATGCAGATGTGCTGAGAGTCCAGGCCATCCACCCCATTTATTCCTGCAGCCAGTTACCTTAATCTCTTGCACCCCAAGACACAATGAGCATACCCACGACAACCCATATAAAGAGAATGCCCAACGGCTCGAATGGCGCTCCTAGCTGCTGAGAACGACGACGGGCAGTAGTTCACCACGTGTAATGTAGTGGACACCCATGTGAGGGGGAAGGACCTCTCGTTGGTCTACATGAATGAGCCGGTCTTGGTGAAGAGCTCCATCTGCACTATGGAGTAGTTGCTTGCTGAGACAAGCACCAAGAGGTTGGTTTCAACCTCGAGTTCATAGGTGGTCGTGCCAGGTATGATCAGAAGGTTGTGATCACCCAGTTGTGTGCGCGCCATCACGTGCTCGTCTACCACTACTCCCTGGCCACAAGGCCTTGCGAGCCTTTCACCAGTTTTATCAACAACCACGACTACATGTTCGCTATGGTGGGCACCGAGAACTATATAAAGGTGCTCGAGACTTTGGGCTTGGCTTGCCAGAAGCTTGTCGACATCCAAGGCCAGTATAGGGTCTGGGGGAGCATGAAGAACAAGGAGTCCCTGATTGACCTCACCTTTGCCATCATCGACCCCTACTACAGGAACATGAAGCATGAGAGCAAGAAGAACAAGACCGCCTGGCACAGTGCTTGGGGTGTAGAGACTGGATGAAGAACACGTCAAGTATGCGTCCAAGGACACGTACACAATCTACAAGATGTACAGGCGGATCATTGACATGAGGAAGTGCCTTCATCCAGCCTAGACGAGGGATCGAGCCACACAACAGTGGTGGAAGCGTCACAAGAAGTAGATGATTAGATGACCGTTTCTCCTAGTTTAGTATGCATGTAATTATTTATTGAGGTGTGTGTGAATGTTGTGTATAGTCACTTATGTAATTGGATGCTTAATTTGGTTATGCAATCATGTTCTTATAAGTATATATGTTGTTATTATGTAGATAGAGCATAGATGTTGTGCAGACAGAGCAAATCACATATGGAACCAGTCGATGATGATTTCATCAATTAGTGACAATTGTATATCAGCAAGCGTTTGCCCACAACACACACGACCTATTAACATGAATTATTTGTATTATTATCGGTCTTCCCACACAATTGTGACTACTGACCTGTTTGCCACGTATCACACGCATCTTGTTAAGATGAATTGTTTATGTTTATTTTGACTCATCGCAAACAGTTTATCCGAGTGAAATGCTTGTCTTCTATCACACACACCTTGATATGGCTAACCGCTTCTGTTGTTTTGGCTCATCGCAATCAGTTCATCCGAGTGAACTATATGCCTTCTAGCACACACACCTTGATTTGGCTTACTATTTCTGTTGTTTTGGCTCATTGCAAATAGTTCATATGTATCAACTGTATGCCACATATCGCACATGCGCCTCTAATATGTATCGCGCTTGATGACTCCACCATCGCACACAATTCGTCTTATTTGTGACAGTTTTATTACCATGCTATTTGTGATTCATGCATCACACACAGTTTCTTCGACTGGTCTCCTATACATGTGTCGCGTTAGGACCATTCTGCGTTAGTACTGGTAGCGGGAGTTCTCTTGGAAGCATTGTGAACACACACGCATATATTAACGAAGAACAAGAGTAGGGTATTACACCATCACCGTGGCCTGAACCTGGGAAAACTCCGGTGTTTTACTTCCCTCTCGTTCATCCGACGTTGATGACCTAGGCGAGAATACATGTTCAGTCTGTGGCCAAAATCACAAATGGTTGTCACACACAACTCAAATGTCTGGGTTTTAGACACCGACAGACTGACTTAGCAAAGAACTAAAGACCAAAGCGATAATAATGACACAACAGAAGGCGGGACACTGGCGGGGCTCCAATCCAAAGGAACACTGCCGGGACACCATCTAGTCCAGGTACACGAATTCTTTTGGAAATTCTTCTATCGGCTCTCCAGTATCTGGCATGATAACCCAGGTGAGTACATTGAATGGACCCGCAAGCTCACAAACAATCCAAAAGCAAGCAAGCAAGAACAGAGTAAACAAACATAGCAATGAAGTAAAGACTAGTAAACCTGCTACTACCATAACTACTGCTTAAACTTAGGTTGCTCGTTTAACATCTGATGGACCTCTTCCTGGCATGATCCTTGATCAACTGACTTCTCAAAGTAGGTTACCTTCTTAACAAAACTATTAAAGTTTAGAGTGATTGAATTATAGTGGTTGATCAAGTAGTGTGACTTAACACGAATGGTGTCCCATTGCTGGGGACTCGACTATTCGAATAGTTTCAGCACTCTCTCTCTCTCTCTCTCTCTCTCTGTGTGTGTGTGCGTGTGTGTGTGTGTGTGTAGAGGTTGCACACTTTACCGGGAACATAGACTCTTTGTCTAACAAATCCCGTTCATAGCATGGCACCCTAACTATGTCTCCAACCTCTCGTAGGCTAGCTCTGGGAGAGAGGATCAACGTCCTTTTGCCAAACCATGGCATTACTTGTATTCCCTCTGGAATCTTTACTCTTGAGCACATCCATCGACCCAGGCTCTCTTGACTGAATGGCAACTTCCCATCCAAAGGAAGTCTACTCATTCCAGGTCCCCTCTTTGGAGACACAAGAAAGATACATAACTACAAATGAAACAAGGTCCTCCCTCTCGGGCAGATGTGGTTGTACCGTGGATGTTCAGTTTTGTGGCACTTAGATTGACCAGCTATTTAGGGTTGGTTTAACTTCAGCCTTTCAATAACTACTGTAATCCTCAACTAGCTTTCTTACTTGGGTGAAGTATTCACCGAGGGCTCATCATCCTAAGTAAAGTCTTTCCCTGAGATGTTTCGTGAATGTTGCCACTTACCTTGCTTATGATTCATGTTGTCAAATAATACCTGTTAAGACTCAATGTTTGATACATCTCCAACGTATCTATAATTTTTATTGTTCCATGCTATTATATTATCAATCTTGGATGTTTTATATACATTTACAAGCAACTTTATATCAGTTTTTGGGACTAACCTATTAACTTAGTGCGCAGTGCCAGTTGCTGTTTTTTGCTTGCTTTTTACTTTGCAGAATATCAGTACCAAACGAAGTCCAAATGCCACAGAACTTTTTGGAGATTTTTTCTGGCGATAAGTGACTCTGGAAGCTTTGAGAGACCACGAGAAGATGGAGGAGTGGCCCACTACCCACCAGGGTGCGCTAGGACTTTGGCGCGCCTTGGTGGGTAGTGGGGCCCATGAGCCTCCATTTGACCTACCTCCACATCTATAATATTCTAAAATAAGAAAACCTACCAGGGAGTCCACGAAATACTTTTTCCGCCTCCGCAAGTTCCAGAACCACGTGATCCAATCTAGAGGCCTTTTTTGGCACTCTGCCGGAGGGGGCAACGATTGTCGGTGCCAAAACCGGCGGATCTCGGGTAGGGGGTCTCGACCTGTGCGTCAAGGCTGATGGTAACAGGAAGCAAGGGACACAGATGTTTACCCAGGTTCGGGCCCTCTCGATGGAGGTAAAACCCTACTTCCTGCTTGATTAATATTGATGATATGGGTAGTACAAGAGTAGATCTACCACGAGATCGTAGAGGCTAAACCCTAAGAGCTAGCCTATGATAGTATGATTGTAATTGTGATTGGCCTTCTAAGGACCAACCTCTCCAGTTTATATAGACACCGGAGAGGACTAGCGTTTACATGGAGTCATTTACAAGAAAGGAAACACAATATCTGGATTGCCAAGCTTGCCTTCCACGCCAAGGAGAGTCCCATCCGGACACGGGCCGAAGTCTTGAGTCTTGTATCTTCATGCTTCAATAGTCCGAACGTTGTACACAGTCCGGCTGTCCGGATACCCCCTTATCCAGGACTCCCTCAGTAGCCCCTGAACCAGGCTTCAATGACAATGAGTCCGGCGCGCAGTATTGTCTTCGGCATTGCAAGGCGGGTTCCTTCTCCGAATACTCCAAAGTGGTTAGCGAACACGTAGACCGTGTCCGGATCTGCAGGATGATCTTCACATGGTATAAATCTGATTTGCTGGCAATCTTCGTGCGTCGTGCCCTTGCAATGTGGCTTGGTCCAACGCGAACCGTCGTTTCTTACCCCATAAAGACTCATGTTACGAGGCAGTTTTATTGGCACGTCCCGTCGAGGCAGAGATCGTGTTCCTCTTATTACGGGATTTTCAATCAATGTGAGCGTGCGTGACCCCTCGACGGCCCTTGGTATAACCCCGTCTGTTTTTAGATAAGCCTCAAACGGTCACACCGGGGACTCTTGATATTCACCTTCTTTATAAAGGGGTCGAGACCTACGCCTCTTTTTCACCTTCATTGCGCCTTCTCGCACCTCAAGTTCTAACACTCAAGATCTAAGCTCCACCCCTCCGGAATCCTCCAATATGTCCGGATCTGACCCTCAAGGCCGGTGGGTGGCCTCCTCGATTGAAGAGAAGGACATTGCAAAGCTTAGGGAGGTCGGATACCTGACCTCTGACATCCAGCACAGGCTTCCTGCTCCAGGGCAGGTCACCCTATGCCAGAGCCCAATGAGTGTGTCGTTTTCGTCCCACACTTCCTCCGCGGTTTGGGTTTAACCCTCCATCCCTTCGTGAGGGGGCTCATGTTCTATTATGGGTTGGATTTTCATGATCTGGCTCCAGATGCTATCCTCCATATCTCGTCGTTCATTATCGTGTGCGAGGCTTTTCTCCATGTCATGCTACACTTCGGCCTATGGCTCAAGACCTTCAATGTGAAGCCGAAGATGATCGAGGGGCGACATGTGGAGTGCGGAGGCGCCGTAATAAGCAAAAACACCGATGCCCCATGGCCAGAGGGTTCTTTCCCAGAATTATCTGATGTATGGCAATGGAGGTGGTTTTATGTCACGGCTCCCAGGGGCACAAAGTGGGTAGCCGCCCCCGAGTTCCGCTCGGGCCCTCCGTCACAGTTGGCGTCTTGGACAGACGTAGGACGGAATTGTGGGCCCGCTGGTGATGTACCAGTACTGCAGAATCGCATCCGAGAGCTTCTTGAGAGGGACATTAACCTCGTCAGCATAATGCAAGTGATGTTAATCCGACAGATGTTGCCGTGCCAACACCGGCCTCTCCGGATGTGGGAGTTCAATCCGGAGGGTCCGCGGACTGTCAAGCACTTCTTCAGCTTGAAGCTCGAAGAGATGTGCAAATTATTCTTCAAACGGAAATAATGTGTTCGGACACCATCGAGGATGCGGGCCTAAGCTGTAATCGCCTAGATACCCAAGTAAGTAGCCCTGATACCGGACACCCTGTTTTGTATTTATCATGACTATTTGCTCTAACAATCATCCACGTCCAGGAATGGCTCAGCAAGATGGAGAGAGTCAGGTGTCCGGCACCGCTTCCTGAAGGCTCGCCCGCCCTACCATGGCCAAGATGCTCGACCGGGTACTCAGCAGAATGCCCTCGGGGAAAGACAAGCGGAGGGACGAAGAATCCGAACCCCACACGCTACGCATCCGAACCCAGGGAATTGTTACCTCCCCCAAGGAGGATAGTCGGGGAGGGGAGGCTAAAGCCTCCTCCCCGCGCGGGAAGAAGAGGGCCGCCTCCGAAGACTTGGAGACGGAGACGCCTAAACCAGGGAAGAAGGTGTCACCAAGGGGCTCTGCCGCGACGTGCATCCTCACCGTGTTATGCCCATCAACGGGCCAGCCCTCCACCGAGCCGTAAGTCAATCATTAACTTGAAGGTACTGTATTTCTCCTGGATCAATAACAAGGATTCAACTTTTTGCAGTCCGGCTGGCAGCTCTTCTCAACAGGGATCGTCTTCGGGGGACCTTCCTCCGGAGATGATGGAGAGCGAGACCCCACCCGCCTTTATGATTCTTGAAGCGGGCGACACCGAGGTGTCGTCACGGAGTAGTCCGGATCTACCGAGGCCGGAGGCCAATACGTCAGCTGCGCTGAGTCCGGACGTACTGACGGGCTTACTGGGGCGAGCTGCGCTCTCGGAGGAGCACCGCTCATTAATGAGTGTGGTGCTCAAGAAGATTTCATCCGCTACAAGTGGTTTGAATGAAGCATTTACAAGCCTTCTCAGAGGCTTTGAGGTATGTAATGAAGAATACACCATATAGATAGTAGCCCCTGAGACTCTGGTTGCCCGCCCTAGGCGGCAAACGTGGGATCATAAACCAAAGATTTATGTTGTAAATATGTGCAGGTACCTGTGGGTCCGGCCGCTGGCCCGCCCGTTGAAGTTGTCAAACTATCGAGGCAAATTGGGTCGATTTATGCCGATATCACGCTAGTGAATGAGCGGCTGGATAAATCACAAGGTATGTGCCCTGTCTTCCGTTGCATAGGAAAATATTAGGATGGCATGTATTAATGTAATATGTTTGGACTGCAGATGGTGCTGCTGCCGTGGAGGCCCTGAGGGCGGAACTTGCTCTAGCCAAGGAACAAGCTCGGGTGAGCAATGCGGCTCCCCTAAAGGTGGCCGAGTATTTGAGAGCCGAACAAGCTGCTCATCGCCGAAGCGAGGAAAAGATAGCCGAAATGGCTATCGAGTTAAAAAATGCCGCTGACCGGTATGAGCTCCTGAAAAAGGAACATGAGGATAAATCAGCTGACCTGAGCAAGGCACTTAATGCCACCAAGGAAATACGGACCGAGCTCAGGGGTGCGCGGGAGGAGCTTCAACAGGCCGGTAAAATTGCGGCTGGGGGCTCCTATTTGCTGCGGACGAAGTTCTTCGATCCGAAGTACACTCCCCTGGATGGACGCTGGAGCTCGCCGGATGCATACGTGGACCTGGCGAAGAGTACGGCTGATGCTGTGGAGTTCTTCAAAGATCAGGGTGAAAAGGAGGTGGAGAAGCTTTTTTGGTCACAGTTCAATGCTCCCACTCACCCGCTGCCGTTAAGTGATAAGATGGCTGTTGTGGTGGAGCTTCACAGGCTGTCCGGGCTTGAGATGCAGTCTATAATAGACCATCTTTGGCCGAAGGGGCCTAAGCCGGATAGTTACTTTGGTTTGGTGCAACAGTTCCTTGGGGCCGTGCCTCGGATCGATGCCATGAGGTGGTTGACATGCATAGAGGGTGCGCGGATGGCCCTTGCCCGCGTTAAAGCGTATTGGACGAATATGGATGCCACTATGATAGCGTCCTAGGATCCGTTGGGGGGCCAACATCCGGCCGGGCATTACTTGGCACAGGTCACACAGGGTGCCCGCCTGATAGAGGCGCAGTGCCCGAAGAATCTCCTATTCGAGTGATGATTCAAATCATTGTAAAAACAATGTTTATTTTGATTGTAAGGCTATATTTATAATGTTTGTCTGAAAATATGATTGTGTCCCCTATGCGGCCGTTTATATATATATATATATATATATATATATATATATATATATATATATATATATATATATATATATATATATATATATATTCGTAATCCGAAAGTTAGCAGTCGTTGGCTTCAGCCCCCATGCATATAATGCGGGGGAGTTCGCGAAACAATGCGCTTAATCACTCTTTATCCAACGTCTTGGTCCATTAAGGAGGTGATCGCACGTCGAACTAGGCAACCGGACTATATAGCTATAACACTTTCGCTTAGCCGCGGGATTCTAACATTGGGGCTGCTATGTAGCCCCTGGTACCTTCGTGTGCATCTGAATACGGGCGCGTATGTACCTGGCCGGGAAATGGCCCTTCGTTAATGCGGAGGAATCCTAGAGATTCCAGTGAGTCGTCGAGTGGTTGACCAGTCTCTCACTGTATCATGATAGTCAGTTTTCAGCTTTCTCTACTGAGGTGCTCATCCGGAATAACTGGGGCACAATCGCAGTAGTTCTCCTTTGGCCACCTTAGCCGATAAAAACGGAACGTAAGGTGCAAAACCCAGGAGCCGGGCAAACCCAACATTTGACCAAAGACATGATTCGGAGCTGATGCATATAAGGCAAAACTCGTGACGCCGAACACTCCCGAAGGTATTCGGACTTTATAACAGATGATGAGCTCAAGAATGCCCATTCATTATAAACCCTGTGTTTCCAGGTACAGGCATTAATCTGTCGTGGCGAAATGCCAAAAACGGCAGTATCCTCTGTGGGTATGGAACCCATGGGATGGTTAAACAACAAGAGGCAATAGAAAAGGTTTACACAGGGGCTTAATCTAAAAAGAAACCTATTGAACAGGGCCCTGCTGCACGTTTGCGCCTTTGTCTCTGTTGTGTCGCATCCTGGAAGGGTATCGTGCGAATGTTGTCTATGGAAAAGGGAAACTCATAGAAGAGTGGAATGTAAGTATGAGATGGATAGTAAAAATGTAAGATGCTGGCCTGCCAATAAGGTTGAGCCAAGAGTGGGGCTTTATTACGTGTTTATAGCCCCTGGTATCTGCTATGGGATTACATATACGGTGCCCTAGTTTGATATGGGCTGCCGGACTCGTCTAACCGTGTCTGTGGTCTTAAGGACCAGTTATATATATTTTTGATGTTGGAGGTCGCTTATAGTCCGGCGGCGAGGGCCGCCGCATGTTCCTCTGCGCGTGACGACCGCTCTGTTATTCTGCCAACGGTGATGACGCCACGTGGACCGGGCATCTTAAGTGTAAGGTAGCCATAGTGCAGCAATGCGTTGAAGCGGGCGAAGGCCGTTCTTTCGAGCACTGCGTGATAGTCACTTTGGAAGGGTGGGATGATGAAGAGTAGTTCTTCGCTTCTGGAGTTGCCTGGAGAGCCGAATGTTACCTCCAGTATGACAGAGCCCCTGCTGTAGGCTTCAACACCTGGTATCACCCCTTCAAAGGTGGTGTTAATCTTGCTGATTCTGGATGAGTCTATCCCCATCCTGCGGATAGTATCCTCATATATTAAATTGAGACTGCTGCCGCCGTCCATGAGGACGTGGGTGAGATGGTATCCATCAATCATTGGGTCAAGCACCAAGGAATATGATCCTTCGCGTGGAATGCTAGTTCGGCCGTCCAGGTGATCGAAGGTGACTGATACGTCTCCAACGTATCTATAATTTTTGATTGCTCCATGAGACTTTATCTACTGTTTTGGACTATATAGGGCTTTATTTTCCACTTTTATATTACTTTTGGGACTAACCTATTAACCGGAGGCCCAGCCCGGAATTGCTGTTTTTTGCCTTTTTCAGTATTTCAAAGAAACATAATATCAAACGGAGTCCAAACGGAATGAAACCTTCGGGATCGTGATTTTCCAACCGAACGTGACCCAGGAGACTTGGACCCTACTCCAAGAAGTGCCCTGGGAGGTCACGAGGGTGGAGGGCGCGCCCCCCTAGGCACGCCCCCCTACCTCGTGGGCCCCTTGGACCTCCACCGACGTACTCCTTCCTCCTATATATACCTACGTATCCCCGAACGATCAGAACAGGAGCCAAAAACCTAATTCCGCCGCCGCAACCTTCTATATCCATGAGATCCCATCTTGGGGCCTATTCCGGAGCTCCACCGGAGGGGGCATCCACCACGGAGGGCTTCTACATCATCACCATAGCCTCTCCGATGAAGTGTGTGGAGTTTACTTCATACCTTCGGGTCCATAGCTAGTAGCTAGATGGCTTCTTCTCTCTTTTTGGATCTCAATACAATGTTCTCCCCCTCTCTCGTGGAGATCTATTCGATGTAATCTTCTTTTTTAGGTGTGTTTGTTGAGACCGATGAATTGTGGGTTTATGATCCAGTATTATCTATGGAAAATATTTGATTCTTCTCTGAATTCTTTTATGTATGATTGAGTTATCTTTGCAAGTCTCTTCGAATTATCTTTTTGGTTTGGCCAACTAGATTGGTAGTTCTTGCAATGGGAGAAGTGCTTTAGCTTTGGGTTCAATCTTGCGGTGTCCTTACTCAGTGATAGAAAGAGTTGCAAGGCACGTATTATATTGTTCCCATCGAGGATAACAAGATGGTTTTTTTATCATATTGCATGAATTTATCCCTCTACATCATGTCATCTTGCTTACGACATTACTCTGTTTTTACTTAATACTCTAGATGCATGCTAGATAGCGGTCGACGAGTGGAGTAATAGTAGTAGATGCAGAATCGTTTCGATCTACTTGTTTGGACGTGATGCCTATATACATGATCATTGCCTATATATACTCATAACTATGCTCAATTCTGTCAATTGCTCAACAGTAATTTGTTCACCCACCGTAGAATACTTATGCTCTTGAGAGAAGCCACTAGTGAAACCTATGCCCCCCAGGTCTATTCTCATCATATCAATCTATATCACTTTATTTACTTGCTTTGTTTTTACTTTGCCTTTACTTTTTACTTTGCATCTATCTATCAAAAATACCAAAAATATTTTCTCTATCAGATCTCACTCTCGTAAGTGACCGTGAAGGGATTGACAACCCCTAAGCATTGGTTGCGAGTTGCTATCGTTTTGTGTAGGTACGAGGGACTTGTGCGTGGTCTCCTACTGCATTGAGACCTTGGTTCTCAAAAACTGAGGGAAATGCTTACGCTACTTTACTGCATCATCCTCTCCTCTTCGGGGAAATCCAACGCAGTGCTCAAGAGGTAGCAAGAAGAATTTCTGGCGCCGTTGCCGGGGAGGCTCACGCAAGCAAGTCAACCATACCAAGTACCCATCGCAATCCCTATCTCTCGCAGTACATTATTTGCCATTTGCCTCTCATTTTCCACTCCCCCACTTCGCCCTTGCCGTTTTATTTGCCCTCTCTTTTCCAATCTCCTCTTCCTTTCCCTTTTGTTGCTTTCTTCCGCCTTACTTTTTCTGCCGCTATGTCTGAAATTGGGGAGATTATCGTCAATCTGGACAACAATGATAATACAGAAAATCCCGAGGCTCCGGCCGATGAACCTCCTATCTTGCATACCAAAAAATTTCGAATCGGTAGTGGTAACATCATTGGCAAAGGCGTTATTCAAGATTTCTTTACTTGTGCCGGTGCTTTACCTTCCATGGGCTGTTCTATTCTTCATAGAACTAGTAGCCTTGCGGATGCTATAGCTATGCTTGTGGTTTAACTTGAAAGACAATTTATGCATATGCACCCTTGCATACAGAGAATTTTCTTGGAATTCTCTAATATTGAGCACTATTCTATTAAGCGTGCTGTTACTATCTTTTTGGCTCATGAATTTAGATTTATCATAAGAGAAGCCAAAGAAATCTTTGCTCACTATAGGGTGGACGCCGGTCGTCCACCCATAGAAACAATCCTCTATGATCAAGAGGAAATTAGACGTTTTCAATCTTCAGACTATGTCGCTTTCAATGAAAACCTTAGAAAAAAGGTCCCTATCAATGTCTTAGTTGATTGCATTAATGAGCTTAATAATGATTTTGCCCTTAGAAATAATGAGCTAGGATACTCTCTCGAGTATAAGCTCACAAGATTTTGCGAAAAGAATGGTTTCAGTGATGAAATAGTTGTGCACTATGAAGGGCCAAGGGAGGAACCCGTTCCTCCCGTGATTGATCTTGGGGATTTTTGTCCCGCTAAATTTAGCCCTTTTGATTATTTTTGCTTGCCTCAAAGGAAACTTGCTGCCGAATGTAGGGAATACGAGATGAGCTTTCAAGATCTATCTTATTATTACGGCACGACCTAGATCTATACTTGCTTTTATGCCTAGCTAAGGGCGTTAAATGATAGCGCTTGTTGGGAGGCAACCCAATTTTATTTTGTGTTTTTTGTTTTTGCTTCTGTTTAGGAATAAATAATGCATCTACCTTCTGTTTGGATGTGGTTTTATGTTTTAATTAGTGTTTGTGCCAAGTAGGACCTATAGGATAACCTACGATGATAGTTGATTTGATTCTGCTGAAAAACAGAAACTTTGCACGCACAAAGTTAGTTATGATAAATCACAGGGACGTGCTTTTGCGTTGATTCTTTTTACTGCTGGTCAATAAACAAAGTTTCCAGGAATTCCTATTTTGGTAGAATTTTTAGAGTTCCATAAGTTTGCATTAGTTACAGATTGCTACAGACTGTTCTGTTTTTGACAGATTCTGTTTTTCGTGTGTTGTTTGCCTATTTTGATGAATCTATGGCTAGTAAATTAGTTTATAAACCATAGAGAAGTTGGAATACAGTAGGTTTAACACCAATATAAATAAATAATGAGTTCATTACAGTACCTTGAAGTAGTCTTTTGTTTTCTTCCTCTAACGGAGCTCACGAGATTTCTGTTGAGTTTTGTGTTGTGAAGTTTTCAAGTTTTGGGTGAATTCTTTTGATGGATTATGGAACAATGAGTGGCAAGAGCCTAAGCTTGGGGATTCCCATGGCACCCCCAAGATAATCCAAGGACACCAAAAAGTCAAAGCTTGGGGATGCCCCAGAAGGCATCCCCTCTTTCGTCCACTTCCATTGGTAATTTACTTGGAGCTATATTTTTATTCACCAACATGATATGTGTTTTGCTTGGAGCGTATTGTATTATTTGTGTCTTTGCTTGTTAGCCTAACACAATCATCCTTGCTGTACACACCTTTTGAGAGATCCATAATGAATTGGAATTTGTTAGAATACTCTATGTGCTTTACTTATATCTTTTGAGCTTGATAGTTTTGCTCATAGTGCTTCACTTATATCTTTTGAGCGTGATAATTTTTGCTCTAGTACTTCACTTAGATCTTTTAGAGCACGGTGGTGGATTTGTTTTAAAGAAACTATTTGATCTCTCATGCTTCACTTAGATTATTTTGAGAGTCTTTAATAGCATGGTAATTTGCTTAATATTAATATACTTGGTGTTCAAGATATGTGAAACTTTCTTTTGAGTGAATTGAATACTAAGATAAGTTTGATGCTTGATAATTGTTTTGAGATATGGAGGTGATAATATCAAAGTCGTGCTAGTTGGGTGATTATGAATTTGAGAAATACTTGTGTTGAAGTTTGCAAGTCCCGTAGCATGCACGTATGGTTAAAGTTATGTAACAAATTTGAAACATGAAGTGCACCTGGCTTGTGCATCCTTATGAGTGGCGGTCGGGGATGAGCGATGGTCTTTTCCTACCAATCTATCCCCCTAGGAGCATGCGCGTAGTACTTGAATTTTTGATGGCTTCTAAATTTTTGCAATAAGTATATGAGTTCTTTTGACTAATGTTGAGTCCATGGATTATACGCACTCTCACCTTTCCGCCTTTGCTAGCCTCTTAGGTACCGTGCATTGCCCTTTCTCACCTTGAGAGTTGGCGCAAACTTCGCCGGTGCATCCAAACCCCGTGATACGATACGCTCTATCACACATAAACCTCCTTATATCTTCCTCAAAACAGCCACCATACCTACCTATCATGGCATTTCCATAGCCATTCCGAGATATATTGCCATGCAACTTCCACCATCATCATCATGACATACATTACTTTTGTCATATTGCCATTGCATACTCTTGTAGTTGACATCGTATTTGTGGCAAAGCCACCATGCATTATTTTTCATACATGTCACTCTTGATTCATTGCACCATCGCGGTACACCGCCGGAGGCATTCATATAGAGTCATATCTTGTTCTAAGTTTTGAGTTGTAATCCTTGTGTTGTAATCAATAGAAGTGTGATGATCACAATTATTAGAGCATCGCCCAAATAAAAAAAAAGAAAGGCCAAAAAAAGGCCCAAAAAAAAGAAAATAAAAAGGGTAATGCTACTATCTCTTTTTCCACACTTGTGCTTCAAAGTAGCACCTTGTTCTTCATGTAGTGAGTCTCATATATTGTGCTTCAAAGTAGCACCTTGTTCTTCATGTAGTGAGTCTCATAAGTTGTCTTTTTATACTAGTGGTAATTTTTCATTATAGAACTTGGCTTGTATATTCCTACGATGGGCTTCCTCAAATGCCCTAGGTCTTCATGAGCATGCAAGTTGGATGCACACCCACTAGTTTTCTTTTGTTGAGCATTCATAGCTCTAGTGCATCCATTGCATGGCAATCCCTACTCCTCATGTTGACATCAATTGATGGGCATCTCCATAGCTCATTGATTAGCCTCGTCAATGTGAGACTTTCTCCTTTTTTGTCTTCTCCACACAATCCCCATCATCATATTCTATTCCACCCATAGTGCTATATCCATGGCTCACGCTCATGTATTGCGTGAAGGTTGAAAAAGTTTGAGATTATTTAAGTATGAAACAATTGCTTGGCTTGTCATCGGGGGTATAGAAGTTGGGAACATCTTTGTGTGACAAAAGTGAAGCATAACCTAGCTATATGATTTTGTAGGGATAAACTTTCTTTTGCCATGTTATTTTGAGAAGACATGATTGCTTTGATTAGTATCTTGAAGTATTATTATTTTTGTGTCAATATCAACGTTTGTCTTGAATCTTTCAGATCTGAATATTCATATCACAATTAAGAAGATTTACATTGAAATTATGCCAAAGTATCACTCCGCATCAAAAATTCTTTTTTTTATCATTTACCTACTCGAGGACGAGCAGGAATTAAGCTTGGGGATGCCTGATACGTCTCCAACGTATCTATAATTTTTGATTGATCCATGCTACTTTATCTACTGTTTTGGACTATATTGAGCTTTATTTTCCACTTTTATATTACTTTTGGGACTAACCTATTAACCAGAGGCCCAGCCCAGAATTGCTGTTTTTGCCTTTTTCAGTATTTCAAAGAAATAGAATATCAAACGGAGTCCAAACGGAATGAAACCTTCGGGATCGTGATTTTCCAACCGAACGTGACCCAGGAGACTTGGACCCTACTCCAAGAAGTGCCCAAGGAGGTCACGAGGGTGGAGGGCGCGCCCCCCTGGGCGCGCCCCCTACCTCGTGGGCCCCTCGGACCTCCACCGACGTACTCCTTCCTCCTATATATACCTACGTATCCCCAAACGATCAGAACATGAGCCAAAAACCTAATTCCACCGCCGCAACCTTCTGTATCCACGAGATCCCATCTTGGGGCCTGTTCCGGAGCTCCGCCGGAGGGGGCATCCACCATGGAGGGCTTCTACATCATCACCATAGCCCCTCCGATGAAGTGTGAGTAGTTTACTTCAGACCTTGGGGTCCATAGCTAGTAGCTAGATGGCTTCTTCTCTCTTTTTGGATCTCAATACAATGTTCTCCCCCTCTCTCGTGGAGATCTATTCAATGTAATCTTCTTTTTGCGGTGTGTTTGTTGAGACCGATGAATTGTGGGTTTATGATCCAGTATTATCTATGGAAAATATTTGATTCTTCTCTGAATTCTTTTATGTATGATTGAGTTATCTTTGCAAGTCTCTTCGAATTATCTTTTTGTTTTGGCCAACTAGATTGGTAGTTCTTGCAATGGGAGAAGTGCTTTAGCTTTGGGTTCAATCTTGCGGTGTCCTTACTCAGTGATAGAAAGAGTTGCAAGGCACGTATTGTATTGTTCCCATCGAGGATAACAAGATGGTTTTTTTATCATATTGCATGAATTTATCCCTCTACATCATGTCATCTTGCTTATGGCGTTACTCTGTTTTTACTTAATACTCTAGATGCATGCTGGATAGCGGTCGATGAGTGGAGTAATAGTAGTAGATG
This sequence comes from Triticum aestivum, assembly GCF_018294505.1. Lineage (NCBI taxonomy): Eukaryota > Viridiplantae > Streptophyta > Magnoliopsida > Poales > Poaceae > Triticum > Triticum aestivum. The sequence goes on along the minus strand of NC_057810.1, from coordinate 456,848,539 downwards.
CAGAATCGTTTCGATCTACTTGTTTTGGACGTGATGCCTATATACATGATCATTGCCTAGATATACTCATAACTATGCTCAGTTCTGTCAATTGCTCAACAGTAATTTGTTCACCCACTATAGAATACTTATGCTCTTGAGATAAGCCACTAGTGAAACCTATGGCCCCCGGGTCTATTCTCATCATATCTATCTATATCACTTTATTTACTTGCTTTGTTTTTACTTTGCCTTTACTTTTTACTTTGCATCTATCTATCAAAAATACCAAAAATATTATCTTTATCAGATCTCACTCTCGTAAGTGACCGTGAAGGGATTGACAACCCCTAAGCGTTGGTTGCGAGTTGCTATCATTTTGTGTAGGTACGAGGGACTTGTGCGTGGTCTCCTACTAGATTGATACCTTGGTTCTCAAAAACTGAGGGAAATACTTACACTACTTTACTGCATCATCCTCTCCTCTTCGGGGAAATCCAACGCAGTGCTCAAGAGGTAGCGGTGATCGAACAAGACATCCAGTAGTTAGGTGTAGGTACGATGGGCTCTATGTCGCGCGCGTCTTTATGGGCGCGTTCGTGCCTTCCCAAGGGTGTGCGAGTCGCCCGGATCATGTTCACTGTTTTAACCTCTGGCGGGAATTTTTTTCTGTCCCCCAGTGTTCGGCTGGCGAGGTTCATCCTCGTCTTCACTTGGTGTTTCCCTTCCCTTGTGTTTGGCGTTTAGTTTGCCGGCCTGCTTGAAGACCCAACACTCTCCGTGCGTGTGATTCGCAGGTTTGTCGGGGGTGCCATGAATTTGGCACAGTCTGTCCAGAACTCTGTTCAGACTGGATGGTCCCTCTTTGCTGCCTTTAGATGGCTTATGTTGATGGTTAGGTCGAGAGCCCCTAAATCCGGCATTAACCATTGTGTTATCCGGGCTCTCTTGCTTGTTTTGGCGTTTGTTTTTATTACGCCGTGGCTTCCCGTTGCTATCCCTTATTTCGGATGTGCTGGGGTCGCTGGTGCCTTTACGGGCTAGCTAGCTATCTTCACCCGCGCAAAAGCGGGTCATAAGGCTTGTTAGGGCTGCCATTGTCCTTGGCTTTTCTTGGCCGAGGTGTCTGGTGAGCCACTCGTCACGGATGCTATGTTTGAATGCCGCTAGGGCTTCGGCATCTGGACAATCAACAATTTGGTTCTTCTTAGTGAGGAATCTGTTCCAAAGCTTTCGGGCGGACTCTCCGGGCTGTTGGATTATATGACTTAAACCATGAGCATCCGGAGGCCGGACATAAGTCCCTTGAAAATTGGCCCTGAAAGCGTCCTCAAGTTCCTCCCAAATCCCGATTGAATTTTCGGGGAGGCTTTTCAACCAGTGTCTGGCTGGTCCCTTTAGTTTGAGGGGAAGGTATTTGATAACGTGGAGGTCATCCCCACGAGCCATATGTATATGTAGGATAAAGTCCTCAATGCAGACCCCTGGGTCTGTCTTTCCGTCGTATGCCTCTATGTTCACAGGTTTAAAGCCCTGTGGGAATTCGTGGTCCAGTACTTCATCAGTAAAGCACAAGGGGTGAGCAGCCCCTCTGTATCTGGACACGTTGTGGCATGCTATCGGCTGTTGTTGTGTCCGGTGTTTATTCCAAACTGGTATTTGGTTGTCATAATTGTTTTGACGACCACAGTCCCCTGCCGAGGTGTGTCCTTTAGATCCGTAGATGGACCTAGGTGCGCCAGCTTTCTTATCCGGGTGCTCACGTAAACCGTGCGCGTCTTCGGCAGTTGCTTTGTTGTGGTTATGAAGTGGTACGCCCGGTCTCCTGGTCATGTTATTCTTTGGTGGAATGGCCTCGTCATCGAATTCTGGTAGTAGCTTGTGTTTTGGGTAGCTCTTTGTATGGCAATCGTCGCCATATCTTTCTTTAGTGTCTAGCACTTTGTTCCATCTGCGATTGAGCGTTTCCTATGCGGCTTTAAGCCGTTGCTTCTGCTTCTTTAGACTTCTTGCTGTGGCCATAAGCTTTCTGTGGAGGTTCTCTCGTTCCACAAGTTCTTCCGGAATGATGAATGCATCGTCGTCTGGACTGTCTTCTTGTCCTGGGCCGGTTTGATGAACTCGTCCCTCTGGATCGTTTTCTTCGGGCGTATGCTCCGAACTATGTTCGACGTGACCTGGTTCGTCCTGCTCCATCGCTGGTTTTGTTTGGTCTTTGTTGCCTTCGGAGTTGACCGGAGTATCCATCCTTCTGGCCCTCTTGCTAATATTTTTACTGTTGCTAGATTTGGAACGGCGCCTGCGCCGTCGCTCTGGTCTTTGTCCAGGGGTTTTATCTTCTGAATTGTCACCGTCGTCTTCCTTGGGCGTATCCACCATGTATATGTCATGTGACGAGGCGGGAATCCGGTACCCCATAGATTCTGAGTCTTCTCCTGCATCGTCGTCCATACCGTCGATGCCTTCGGAGTCGAAGTCAAGCACGTCGGTTAAATCATCAACCGTGGCTATGAAGTGGGTGGTGGGTGGGTAGCGAATTTCTTCGTCGCCTGCTTCCACTTGGGCCGGACATAGTTCGTCCTAGAGTCTCCTGACAAAGAGAGAGACTTCAATAAGTTCAGCATGTCGCAAAAGGGCGAGTGCTGAGAGACGTCCGCCGCGGTGAACTCCATCACCGGAGCCCAACCAGGTTCGGCGGGCTCAGGGACGCGCGGACTGGAACCTACAACCGGATATGACTCCGAGGGTCCGGAGTCACAGGCTCCCTCGGAAGTGAGGCCTGTGTTCGGCTCCATCCCCGATGAGGGTACGGCCTGCGGGGCGGCATCCAGCCCTCCGTCCTTAGGCAATGCAACCTGCCCCGGATTTAGATCCCGGGCTTCTGCCGGGGTGATATCCCAAGCATCGTCCGACAGCAGGTCTAAGCCGTGCTTAGCGTGCCTGTTTGACGCTCCTGGTGCTAGCCCGAATCCGTCGAAGATCAAGTCTCCGCGAATATCCCCTATGTAGTTCAAGTTTTCAAACCTAACCTGGCGGCCAGGGGCATAGCTATCGATCTGCTCCAGGTGGCCAAGCGAATTGGCCCGCAGTGCGAAGCCGCCGAACACGAAGATTTGTCCGGGGAGGAAAGTATCGCCCTGGACAGCGTCATTGATGATGATTGAAGGAGCCATCGAGCCTAACGGCAACGACACAGAGGAACTCTCAATGAAAGCACCAATGTCGGTGTCAAAATCGGCGGATCTCAGGTAGGGGGTCCCGATCTGTGCGTCAAGGCTGATGGTAACAGGAAGCAAGGGACACAGATGTTTACCCAGGTTCGGGCCCTCTCAATGGAGGTAAAACCCTACTTCCTGCTAGATTAATATTGATGATATGGGTAGTACAAGAGTAGATCTACCACGAGATCGTAGAGGCTAAACCCTAAGAGCTAGCCTATGATGGTATGATTGTAATTGTGATCGGCCTTCTAAGGACCAACCTCTCCGGTTTATATAGACACCGGAGAGGACTAGGGTTTACATGGAGTCGGTTACAAGAAAGGAAACACAATATCCGGATCGCCAAGCTTGCCTTCCACGCCAAGGAGAGTCCCATCTGGACACGGGCCGAAGTCTTGAGTCTTGTATCTTCACGCTTCAATAGTCCGGATGTTGTACACAGTCCGGCTGTCCAGATACCCCCTTATCCAGGACTCCCTCAACGATCACGGAGGGGTTCTTCATCATCTTTGATGCCCCTCCGATGATGCGTGAGTAGTTTACCATGGACCTATGGGTCCATAGTTAGTATCTAGATGGCTTCCTCTCTCTTTTTGATCTTAAATACAATGTTCTAGTCGGTGTTCTTGAAGATCTATTTGATGTTATGACTTTTTGTGGTGTGTTTGTTGGGATCCGATCAATTGTGAGTTTATGATCTGATCTATCCATGAATATTACTTGGGTTTTCTTTGAACTCTTTTATGCATGATTGTTATAGCCTCGTATTTCTTCTCTGATTTATTGGTTTGGTTTGGCCAACTAGATTGATTTATCTTGCCATGGGAAGGGGTGCTATGTGATGGGTTTGATCTTGCGGTGCTCAATCTCAGTGACAAAAAGAGACATGACACGCATATATTGTTGCTATTAAGGGTAACAAATGGATTTATTTCATATGCGAGTTTATCTTGTCTACATCATGTCACCTTGCTTAAGGCGTTACTCCGTTTTTTCATGAACTTAACACAATAGACACATGCTCGATAGCGGTCGATGTGTGGAGTAATAGTAGTAGATGCAGAATTGTTTTGGTCTACTTGTCTCGGACGTGATGCCTATATACATGATCATTTCCTTGGATATCGTCATAATTATTTGCTTTTCTATCAGTTGTCCAATAGTAATTTGTTTACCCACCGTATGCTATTTTCTCGAGAGAAGCCTCTAGTGAAAACTATGGCCCCCGGGTCTATTTTCTACCATATATTGAAACCGAAAATACCTTGCTCCAATTTTCTTTTATTTATTTTATTATGTATTTTTTTGAGATCTGTCTATCAAATCCTATACAATTTAATCTTGCGCGTAACCGTTGAGGGATTGACAACCCCTCTACGTGTTGGGTTGCAAGTATTTATTGTTTGTGTGCAGATGTTGTTTACATAGTTTTTCTTGGTTCTCCTACTGGATTGATAAATTTTGCTTCATAACTGAGGGAAATATTTATCTCTACTATACTTCATCATCCTCTCCTCCTCGGGGAAATCTCAACACAGCTCACAAGTAGCAGGAAGAATTTCTGGCGCCCTTGCCGGGGAGACATCATCAACATATATCAAGTACCTACACATAAACTTTCTACTCCTTGCATTTATTTTATTTGCCATTTGCCTCTTGTTTTAATCTCCCCCACTTCTAAAATGTTTTTACAAAAATACAAAAGCATTTTCTCACTTGCCTTTTTATTATGTCTAGCATAACTATCCCTCCTTTGTCACCAGACTTTGAAGTTCTACACTTCAAATAGAAACAAGGAGAAAATTTGAAAGATGCTTGAAATAGATTAATGGAATATTACCACATTTGCACTATAAAAGGGTATTTAAAAATTTTGCTCCGTAATTTTTACATTGGATTAACCCTGCCCCATAGACAACTCTTAGATTTTGCCGCCAAGGGTAATTTTATTGAATGTGATGTCAACACTACTTATGAAATAATAGAAGGCATATTGGGGGTTCCACCCCCACAAAAGGTATTTTTTCTCACTCAAGAGGGAATTAAAATATTAGAAAAATTGGGTGAGATGCATAAAAATTTGGTTGAATAAAAAAAGTCTTATGAACCTCTTAAAAATATTAGTGGAAACCTTAATCGCATGAACACTTTGATCACCCTTTGCAACAAGCAGTTGGATATTTTGGATATTAAAATTACTTCTCTTTAAGAGATTAATGGGAAATGTAAATAACCTCCTGGATTTGAGAAAACCCCTACAAAGATTATTAAAACCAAAGATGACAATACTTGAAACTATGCCTTATGCCTAGCTAGGGGCGTAAAACAATAACACTTGTTGGGAGGCAACCCAAATAGTTATCTGTTATTATTTTTGTTTTCCTTGCTGTTTTTCAAGACATATACAATTATGCTACTATTGTGTTTTAGTGTTTCGATTAGTGTTTGTGCCAAGTAAAGCCTTTAGGATGGTTTGGGTGATAGTTGATTTGATTTTGTTAAAAACAGAAACTTTTGCACCCATTTCTTAAATTTTGTAAATTCATAGAAACTTGCTTTTGCTCCGAATTTTTAACAAAAATTGATATACAAATTTCCCACGTTGTCCTAATTTTTCAAAACTTTTGGAGTTACAAAAGTACGGTCAAAGTTCAGATTACTACAGACTGTTCTGTTTTTGACAGATTCTGTTTTTGTTGCATTGTGTGCTTATTTTGATGAATCTATGGATTGTATCGGGGGGGCCGGGGGGGGGGGGTATAAGCCATGGTAAAGTTAGAATAAAATAGGTATAATTGAATTAAAAAATATGAATGAGTTTGCAACATTACTTAAAGTGGTGATTTGCTTTATTATACTAATGGCTCTCACGAAGGTTTTGTTAAGTTTTGTGTGATTGAAGTTTTCAAGTTTTGGGTGAGATCACGATGGATGAAGGATTAAGGAGTGGCAAGAGCTTAAGCTTGGGGTTGCCCAAGGCACCCCAAGGTAATATTCAAGGACTCCCAAGCAACTAAGCTTCAGATGCCCGAGAAGGTATCCCCTCTTTCTTCTAATGACCATCAATAATTTTACTTGGAGCTATATTTTTATTCATCACATAGCATGAGCTTTTCCATGAGCATCTTGCATTATATGAGTCTTTGCTTTGTTTGCTATTTAGTTTGTCACCATCATCCTTGCAATATTCTACGTGCTTCACTTAAATATTTTGAGCTTGGCAGTTGCTCTAGTACTTCACTTATATCTTTTTGAGCACGGCGGTGGTTATATTTTAAAGAAAAAAACTCTCTTGCTTCACTTACATTATTTTGAGAGTTGATTTTTTTAAAGAAATATGTTGTCATGCTTCACTTATATTATTCCGAGAGTTGAATTTTTTAAAGAAATATTTATGCTCTCGTGCTTCACTTAGGTCTTTTTGAGAGTTAAGAATAGTAATGGTTATTTGCACGAAATATGAATTTGGTCCCAAAGTGATAGATATCCAAGGGGGATATAGTAAAAACTTTCATGAAGATCGTTGGATATTATAAACTTGATTCCTTGCAATAGTTTTGTGATATGGAGGTAGTGATATGTGAGTCATGTTGGTGAGTAATTATGCTTTAGTAAGAATATTGTTGTGAAGATTTGTGATTCCCTATGCATGCACGCAAAGTCAAGCAATGAAATTATATCCTACTTGTGGTGCATTATTCGGTGTTAATTATGTTCAATGCGTGTTTATGACCATTTTCGTTTTTTGGTTGGTTGATTCTCAATCTATTTGCCAGCCTTCACTTGTACTAAGCGGAAATACTGCTTGTGCATCCAACTCCTTAAACCCAAAGCTGTGCCAAATGAGTGCACCATACCTACCTATATGAAGTATTTCCATGCCGTTCCAAGTAAAGTTGTATGTGCCAATTCTAATTTTTAAAATGAATTTCGATTTTGTGTGCCCATACCACTCATGAAGTGGCAGGGGTTGGCAAATATTTTGCATGCTAGGTATTTATGCTCACAATGAGTGTTTATTCACTTGTCATTGCACGAGAGTTTGGCCCGTAATAGGGATGCCCAGTCCCGAAATGAGAAAAAATACTATGATAATAAGTTCCTTGGAAAATGTTGGTATGGAAGGCAGCTGTGGATACGACTAGCCATTGATTGTGAAAGACTGGTGGAAAGGAAATAAACTTTACTTTTTGTTTGGGAACTGTTGGTGTCAAAATCGGCGGATCTCGGGTAGGGGGTCCCGAACTTTGCGTCTAAGGCTAATGGTAACATGAGGCGGGGGACACAATGTTTACCCAGGTCCAGGCCCTCTCAATGGAGGTAATACCCTACTTCCTGCTTGATTGATCTTGATGATATGAGTATTACAAGAGTTTATCTACCACGAGATCGTAGAGGCTAAACCCTAGAAGCTAGCCTATGATTATGATTGTTCTTGTCCTACGGACTAAACCCTCTGGTTTATATAGACACTAGAGGGGGCTAGGGTTACACAGAGTCGGTTACAGGGAAGGAAATCTACATATCCGAATTGCCAAGCTTGCCTTCCACAAAAAGGAGAGTCCCATCCGGACACGGGACGGGGTCTTCAATCTTGTATCTTCATAGTCCAATAGTCCGGCATAAGCATATAGTCCGGCTGTCCGAGGACCCCCTAATCCAGGACTCCCTCAGTAGCCCCTGAACCAGGCTTCAATGACGATGAGTCCGGCGTGCTGATTGTCTTCGGCATTGCAAGGCGGGTTCCTTCTCGGAATAATCCAAAATAGATCTTGAACACAAGAATCGTGTCCGGCTCTGCAAAATAAATTCCACATACCACCATAGAGAGTACAACATTTCACGAATCTAATCTGCTGTCAACTTTTTTCACAGCGTGACATCACGCCGTGGCCCGTTCATTATTCGAACCGTTTTCTCAACCTTCTACTGCACATCTTTCGAGGCGGTTTTATTGGCACGTCTTGTTGAAGCAGAGATCGTGTCCCCTTATCACGGGATTCTCATCAATATGGGTGTGGCCCAACTGCGCCATTAGCACAGAGCTTGGGGAATAAGCGAGTTTCTAGGGCAAGAAGGGAGGCGCACGATCTGCTGCCTTTATAAGGAGACAAAGACTCCCCTTTTTCACCCACGCCTTCTTCTTCCTCTACTCATCCATTCTCTCTCGCTCGAGATCCAGCGCCCAAGCTTTCACCTCTCCCACAAAGTCATTCCGAACATGTCCGAAGCGGGAGGCAAGTGGATGGCCTCCTCCGTCACGGAGGAGGACATCATGAAGCTTCGGGAGGCCGGATACCTGTCCGCAAACATCGCACACCGGCTTTCCGCTGAAGGGCAAATCATCCCTACCCCGAAACCCCAGGAAAGGGTAGTATTCCTCTCTCACTTCGTCCGCGGACTGGGATTCCCCCTCCACCCATTCGTCTGCGGACTTATGTTTTACTACGGGCTGGACTTCCATGATCTGGCCCCCAACTTCATCCTCAACATCTCGGTGTTTATCGTCGTGTGCGAGGCCTTCCTCCGCATCACGCCCCACTTCGGCCTATGGCTGAAGACCTTCAACGTGAAGCCAAAGGTGGTGGGCGGCTAGCAAGCGGAGTGTGGGGGCGCTATGGTGGGCAAGATGCCCAACGTCACCTGGCCCGAGGGCTCCTTTGTGGAGACCATGAAGGGGTGGCAATGAGGGTGGTTCTACATCACCGAGCCACGCGACACCAACTTGGCGGCGACCCCCGAATTTCAATCCGGCATCCCCATGCGACTCACCTCCTGGAGAGAGAAGGGTTTAGCCTGGGGGTCAGCGGTGGAGCTAACCGCACTTCAGACCTGCGTCCAAAAATGATAGGCAAGAAAATCAAGCTTGTCAACGTGGTCCAGGTTATGCTCCTTCGCCGGATCCTTCAGTGTTAAAGACGGGTCTGCAATCTGTGGGAGTTCGACCCGGCCGAACACCAGACACTGCAAGAGCTCTTCGGCACGACACACGAAGACGTTTGGAAGGTGTTGTTCAAGGCCAACAAGGTACCACCACCCATAACCGAATATCACGGACTCAGCGTGAAATGGCAAGCCAATCCGGTGAGTTTTTATATTTTGCAAGATGAGCCTTTTACCAGCACATCCGCAGGAGGAGCCTAAGCCCCCATTCCGTGTTTACAGGACTAGGTAGCGATAGCGGAGCGGATTGACTATCCGGCTCCGCTACCTGAAGATCTAGAATCGGATCTTTTGACGAAGATGTTGTTTCAGGCGCCCTATGAGGTGCTGGAGAAGAAGGCCAAGAAGACGGCCGCGGAGACCAGGAAAGGTCTCTGGTGCAAGGTTGCATCGGACATGACGTCCGAAGACACCAAGATGCACTCCTCCAACGAAGGTGAGGAGGATGAGGAGGAAATCCCTCCCCCCACCGGGGGGAGAAAGAAGAGGAAGGCCACCCCACATGGGGAGGCCAAGCTATCCAAGAAGGGAAAAACCTTCCTTCCGGACCATTCCACCACAACCACCTACAGCGGCGAGGAGTGGGAACCCAGGGACAAGCCCCTGTCTAAGTCGTAAGTATCCGGACACAATAGCATTTCCAGTATGTTTGTTTTACTGCTTCCTATCATGCCAGACGTGCACTTGCAGTCTGGCTAAATCCAGCATCGATGTATCCTCTTCGGAGGGGTCTCTGGCGCGTCAGCAATGAATAGCGATTCACTTCCGACCGCTTTCTCCCCCTGGTTTGCGGACAACCCCGAGGTGTTGTATCGAAGGATACCAGGCCAAGGGGAGACAGTTTCGGAGACGCCCTCAGGCAAAATCCCAGTCGCCGAGCGCATGGGGGGGGGGGAGACCCCCATGGAATCCGATAATGGGGGCCGTAGCCAGTTTGGCCGCCAGCCGAATATGGCTCCGGAAATCCAAGTGGTTCCGGATTCAGGCAGGCAGCCTCTATGTAAGGGGGGTGAGCCACCTGTACCGATGAACTCCGTCCATCCAGAGGCACCGGACAACTTGCTAGAAGCGCTTCGCGGCGCTTCCGTTGATGAAGGACACCATACTCTTATGAGTACGGTGATTGAGAAGGTCAGTCCACCAAAAGCGGATTGACCGAAGCCTGCGCCAGCCTCCTAATAGGCTTTGAGGTAAGTAATGAAATTGTAGGAGAATATGACATCATAGACAGTAGCCCCTGATGCTCTGTTTGGTGTTCGGAAAGAAAAGGCGAACAGAGGATCAATTTAATGTTTGCAGGAGTCTAACAAAAGGTGTCTTACGTGAATAAGCAGGCGTCGCTGCTGGCCGCAGCCGCTCGTACTGTGGAGGTCTCCGGACTAAAGCAGGACCTGGAGCGGACCGAGGGAGAGCTCGGCCTCATGAAGAGGCAGCTCGAGGAAAGTCAAGGTAAGTGATACCCCGTTTATATATTTATAAAGGATAAATGGATTTTGTTGATAGAAGCGTTATGAACTTTGATAGGGGCCACAACCGAAGTGGCGGCCCTTAAGAAGGCGCTGGCCGAGGCCGAAGACAAAGCAGCCAAGGAACGCGCCGAGCGCGAGAAGCAGGAGGCCTGGGTCAACGAGGTCCAACAAGAGCTCCAGGATTTTGTTCAAAAATACGAATCCTTGGAGCGTGACTCTAAGACTCAAGAGTCCGAGCTTGCTAAGGCCCTCTAAAGCGTGCAAGACTCCAAGGCCGAAGCCCAGAAGGCCCTCCAGGAGATCCAAGCGGCCAAGATGATTGCGGCGGGTAAGATTTCATTATGCAAAGCAAGCATGCGGGAGACTTTCCTTTTACTTACCCGAATTGTGAGCTCTCCAAGAGCGTTCGCAGATCTGCTGCGCAGCATATCTGATGCTGCAGAGTTCTACCGAGCCGAAGAAGGGAGCTCGATGAAGAAGTTGTTCTGGTCTCAGTATCTTGGGACAGAACATCCGATGCCCTTTAGCGACCAGCTGAAGCAACTAGTCGAACTGCACAAGGCAGCCGAACTGGCAATGAAGGACCTCATAGTCCGGTTGTGGCCTGCCCAGCCTATGCCCAGCAGCTACTTCGGTCTCGTGAGTGCCTGTCCAACATTGGAGGTCATAAAACAATCAGTTTGCATTGAAGGTGCGCGAATGGCTTTCGCCCGTGCCAAAGTGCACTGGGCGAAGATGGATGCCGAAAAACTGATGAACGAGGGGCCACCGAAGGGCAAGGAGCACCACCAACCCGAAAAATATTATGACAGCGTCCTGAAGGGCTCCCGCCTTGTGGCGGAGCAATGTACAAAGGATGAAATCTTTGAATGAATACATTCAATTTATCCTGTAATATGAAACAAGTTCATTTGTGCGATATGATGCTTGTTGATTTAAAATTTTACCTCATGTGCGGCTGTTTACAAAATCTGAGAGTTGGCAAGTCGTCGGCTTCTGCCCCCCATGTATCTAGCACAGGGGTGTTCGGGATAAATCCAGACACTCTTTATCCAAGTTTTTGGTCCTTTAAGGAGGTGTTTAGCGCAACGAACAAGGCAATCGGACTTATAAAGCTTTATCACCCTCACTTAGCCATAGAAGTCCTATAATTTTAAATTTTGGCGTAGCCCCTAGTATTCGGAAGGCTGAACTTGGGACGCTATACACGCCTAAATCGGACAAAAACCGATTCCTCGCGTGAAGCAGAAAAAATCTTTAAGGATTTGAGAACCTCTTGAACAGCGACCAGCTCTCGCTGCATCATGATAGTCAGTTTTCGGCTTTCTCTACTGAGGTGCTCGTCCGGAAGAACTGGGACAGAATCGCAGTAGTTCTCCCTGTGCCGCCTTAGCCGATAGAGGGGAACGTAAGGTAGCAAAACATGGGAGCCGGGCAAACCCAACTATTGACCCAAGACATGATTCGGAGTTGATGCATATAATGCTATAAGTTCGGGGTGCCGCACTGTCGAAAGTGTTCGGACTTTCTTGCCGTGTTATGGGGTACAATGAAGCCCCTGGCAAACTGATTGTACCAGAATGTGCGAGTGCAATTTATGATAAATAAACAGTTAGGGAAAAAAGAAATAAAGTAATAAGCTGACGCTGTAAGTTATTTTCCACTGTTATTTGAATGATACGTCAAGGCGTATGTATACAAGTAGGGCGATAAGCAAAATAGGACTATTTGACATGTCCTAACCAAGAGCGAGCTGCGTGTGGGTATGTAAAAAAGGTATAGAGATCGTTATGAGAGACCACCTGGGGATTCCCTTGTTTGTCAAAGCTCCTTGCCTGCTTGGTTTTTCCGTCTCGTGATGGGTTCGACAATCAGGTTATCGGAAGAGCCTCGAGTGGAGAGGGACCTTAAAGAAAGAAAAAAGTGAAGGTATGCGGATCCTAGGGCGGTTGACCCGCATTGTGGACCACGGTCTAGCTGTGCCTCCGTCTATGCCCATGGTATTTTAAGTGCGTAATTATGAACGCGTGACACAAATTTCACTGCTTGACTAGGACTAGGACGGAAGCCAAATTGCTAGGTGAGCTCTGGACGGGCCGGATGATCCTGTTGCAGAGTACTCCGAACTCGCTTGACGGTGTCCGGGGGCTCTATTTCCGAACTGAAGGTCTGCCTAAGGAGGCTGCTCTGTACTTCTGCTGCAAGGGCCGCAGTGTGCTCCTCCGTACGGAGGGAGCGCTCTGTATTTCCATTGACTATTATAACCCTGCGAGGTCCGGGCATCTTGAGCTTGAGGCAGGCATAGTGCGACACCGCATTGAATCTAGCGTTCCGAGCAGTGCATGATAGCCAGTGCGGAAGGGGACGATATCGAAGATTAACTCCTCTCTTCGGAAGTTGACCGGAGATCCGAAGATTACTTCCAGTGTGATTGATCCCGTGCAACAGGCCTCTACACCTGGTATGACACCTTTAAAGGTGGTTTTAGTAGGTTTGATCCTTGAGGGATCGATACCCATTTTGCACACTATATCCTGATAGAGTAGGTTCAGGCTGCTGCCACCGTCCATGAGGACTCGTGTGAGGTGGAATCCGTCAATGATGGGGTCAAGGACCAGCGCGGTTGAGCTGCCATGACGGATACTGGTCGGATGGTCCCCGCAATCAAAGGTGATCGGACAGGAAGACCATGGGTTGAACTTTGGGGCGACTGGCTCCATCGCATAGACGTCCCTTAGTGCACGCTTCTACTCCGGCTTGGGAATGTGGGTGGCGTATATCATATTCACCGTTTTTACTTGGGGAGGAAATTTCTTCTATCCTCCTGTGTTTGGCGGACGGGTCTCCTCCTTGTCATCACTATGCGGGCGCCTTTTCCTTGTTTTCGGCGTTCAACTTGCTGGCCTGTTTAAATACCCAACATTCTCTGTTGGTGTGGTTGGCTGGTTTATCGGGGGTGCCGTGGATTTGACATGGGCGATCGAGTATGTGGTCCAGATTGGACAGGCCGAGATTGTTTCTTTTGAATGGCTTCTTCTGTTGACTGGACTTGGAGCCACAGAATCCGGCATTGATGGCCGTGTCTTCGACGTTATCGCCATTATTACGACGCTTGTGTTAGTTGCGCCGGTTCTTTCCGTTGCTCTCTCTGGCGTCTGAAGTGCTAGGATTTCTTGATGTGCTGTTACTACGAGCCAACCAGCTGTCCTCGCCCGCACAAAAGCAGGTCATGAGTGCCGTAAGGGCTGCCATGGACTTCGGTTTCTCTTGGCCGAGGTGTCGGGCAAGCCACTCGTCGTGGATGTTATGCTTAAAGGCCTCTAGCTAGGGCTTCGGCATCCGGACAGTCAACAATTTGATTCTTTTTAGTTAAGAACCGAGTCTAGAATTTCCTGGCTGACTCTCCGGGCTGTTGGGTTATGTGACTTAAGTCATCAGCGTCCTGTGGTCGCACGTAAGTGCCCTGAAAGTTGTCAAGGAATGCGTCTTCCAGGTTCTCCCAACTGCCAATGGAGTTTGCCGGCAGGCTATTCAACCAATGCCGAGGTGGTCCCTTGAGTTTTAGTGGGAGGTACTTGATGGCGTGTAGATCATCGCCGCAGGCCATGTGAATGTGGAGAAGGAAATCTTCGATCCATACCGCGGGGTCTGTTGTTCCATCATATGGTTCTATGTTTACGGGTTTAAACCCTTCTGGGAATTCATGTCCATTACTTTGTCAGTGAAGCATATGGGTGTGCGGCGCCTCTGTGTTGGGCTACATCACAACGCGGTTCGGATGAATATGGTCTTCTATATTCGACTCAAACGGATTTGTATTTGGTATATCCGGTGTGGCGGTCATCATCACGCGTTGGGGCACGCCTCCGCGATCCATAGATCGATCTTGACTGTCCTGCTTTGTTTTCCAATTTGTCTCGCAGGTCATGCATGTAGCCCCGGGCCTTCATATTTTTAGTTGTTCGGCGACGTGGTGCGGGCTGGTGTTCGGGCTGGTACGCCGTTTTGTCTCGGCCACGGGATGGTCGGTCAGCCGCATCCTGCGCTGGCCGTGTAGGCTCTAGTGCCTCATCCTCGAATTGAGGTAACAACCTGCGCCTCGGGTAGCTTTTGGTTGGGCACTCGAGTACGTATTCCTCGGCCGCCTGGACTTCAGTCCATCTGTCAGTGAGAAGATCTTGATCAGCTGAAGTTGCTGCTGTTTTTTCTTAGGGCTCTTTGAAGTGGCTATAGGCTGGCGCTTAAAGCTCTCTTGCTCGACGGGGTCCTCAGGCACGATAAATTCTTCATCGCCGAGGCTCACCTCATATTCGGAGAGTGGCATGTAGTTGTCATCCTCCGAATCTCTGTTCATTGCCTGTTCATCAGGGCTAGCTTGCCCGTCCTCCCGTCCGGCCTGCTCGAAGCTTGGCTGGGTGGGATTTGCTTTCGTGTTCGGCATCATCCAGAGTGCTATTATCTCTGGTGCTGGTATCGTTGTTTTTGCTATGGCGGGATTTGGAGCGGCGCCCGATGACGTCGGCGCTTGGGTTGCTTCGCTTGAGGATCATCCTCCGTTGCATCCTTTTGATCCTTGCCATTGTTTTCTTTGGGTGTGTCCACCATATATATGTCATATGATGAGGTGGTTGTCCAGCGCCCTGTGGGCGGTGGTTCCTGTACTTCTCCCGCGTCGTCGTCCATACCGTCAATGTCTTCGGAGTCGAAGTCAAGCATGTCGGTTAAATCGTCGATAGTGTCTATTAAGTGGGTGGTGAGTGGGTAACGAATTCCCTCGTCGTCCGCTTCCCACTCAAGCCGGATATAGTTTGGCCGAGAATCTCCCGACAGAGAGAGAGATTTCAATGAGTTTAGCACATTGCCCAAGGGTGAGTGCTGAAAGATGTCTGCGGAGCTAAACTCCATGATCGGTGCCCAGTTAGATCTGATGGGCACGAATGCACGTGGTTTGGAGTCTACGGCCGGAGACGAGTCCGAAGGTCTGATGACACAGACCTCATTGGAGGGCAGACCTGTGTTCAGCTCTATCGCCGCTGAGTGTGCGGCCTCCGTGGCGGGGTCCATCCTCCCGTCCTCGGATGGCACGATCTGTGCCGGATTTAAAGCCGGGGCAACTTTAGGTGTGTCCGGAACACCGCCCGACGGCAGATTTTGGTCATGCCCGTCGCGACTGTGGGGCGCACCTGACATGGGTTCGGATCCATCAAAGATCAATTCTCCGTGGATGTCGGCAGTGGAATTTAGGCTTCCAAACCTGACCTGATGGCCAGGGGCGTAGCTATCGATCTGCTCCAAATGGCTAAGCGAGTTGGCCCATAGTTCGAAGCTGCCGAATACGAAGATCTGTCCAGGGAGGAAACCTCACCCTGGATCGCATCATTGTAGATGATTGAAGGAGCCATCGAGCCTTATGGTGATGACACAGTGGAACTCTCAATGAAAGCACCAATGTCGGTGTCAAAACCGGCAGATCTGGGGTAGGGGGTCCCAAAATGTGTGTCTAAGGCTAATGGTAACAGGAGGCGGGGGACACAATGTTTACCCAGGTTCGGGCCCTCTCAATGGAGGTAATACCCTACTTCTTGCTTGATTGATCTTAATGATATGAGTATTACAAGAGTTGATCTACCACGAGATCGTAGAGGCTAAACCCTAGAAGCTAGCCTATGATTATGATTGTTCTTGTCCTACGGACTAAACCCTTCGGTTTATATAGACACCGGAGGGGGCTAGGGTTACACAGAGTCGGCTACAGGGAAGGAAATCTACATATCCAAATTGCCAAGCTTGCCTTCCACACAAAGGAGAGTCCCATCCGGACACAGGATGAAGTCTTCAATCTTGTATCTTCATAGTCCAACAGTCCTTCATAAGCATATAGTCCGGCTGTCCGAGGACCCCCTAATGCAGGACTCCCTCAGGAACCGCCTATAATTTGTCTAGCATGGAAGATGTTTAGAATTCTTGGTCGTTTTCCTTGACAGGAAAAGCATGCCTCTCAAAATAATTTTATCTCTAAATTTAAGCTATGAGCTCTGGCACCTCTACAAATCTCTACTTCCCTCTGTGAAGGGTCTATCTATTTACTTTTGTGTAGTTTTTGTTTTATTGAGTCTCCATCTTCTCTTATAAAGCACCAACTAGGGTACACTATTTTCATGCTTGTATATTGAATGTAGTTAATATTTTAGTGTGTTTCATGAATGGATCAACGATTGAGCATATTGGTCTTGGGATAGCTTTCTTTAGCGTTGATATTTTGAAAGACATAGTTGCTGGTTGATATGCTTGAGTATTGATGTTTCCATGTCAAATTATAGACTATTGCTTTGAAACATTCAAGTCCAAGTGTCCATGCTACAAAGAGAAGAATATATGAAGAATATGTTAGGTAGCATTCCACATCAAAAATTATGTTATTATCATTTACCTACTCGAGGACGAGCATGAATTAAGCTTGGGGATGCTTCATACGTCTCTAGCATATCTATAATTTTTTATTGTTCCATGCTATTACATTATCAATCTTGGATGTTTTATATACATTTAAAATCAACTTTATATCCTTTTTGGGACTAACCTATTAACTTAGTGCCCAGTGCCAGTTGCTGTTTTTTTTGCTTGTTTTTTACTTTGCAGAATATCAGTACCAAACGAAGTCCAAATGCCACGAAACTTTTTGGAGATCTTTTTCTGGCGATAAGAGACCCTGGAAGTTTTGTGAGACCATGGGAAGATGGAGTAGTGGCCCACTAGGCACCAGGGCATGCTAAGGGCCTCTGGCACGCCCTGGTGGGTAGCCCACGAGCCTCCGTTTGACCTACCTCCGCCTCTATAAATAATCTAAAATCAGAAAACCTACTAGGTAGTCCATGAAATACTTTTTCCGCCGCCGCAAGTTCCAGATCCACAAGATCCCATTTAGAGGCCTTTTCCGATAATCTGCCAGAGGGGGCAACGATCACAGAGGGGTTCTTCATCATCTGTCGGGGATATGCCGCGCGGTGTAACCTGACCAGATGTATGACCCGGCTAGAGCTTGGCGACTCACTAGTGACCGGCCTGGAGCTTGGTGACCCAAGGGTAACCCACCCGAGATTGGCGACTCATTAGTAACCTGGCGGGCGGGTCAAACAGACGACTAGACCCAATGGCCCATAAGGCGACTCATGGGACTATAGCCTTTGGCCGGACTCCTGGACTATGAAGATACAAGATTGAAGACTTCGTCCCGTGTCCGGATGGGACTTTCCTTGGAGTGGAAGGCAAGCTTGGCGGTACGGATATGTAGATCTCCTACCATTGTAACCGACTCTGTGTAACCCTAATCCTCTTTGGTGCCTATATAAACCGGAGGGTTTTAGTTCGTAAGATGAACAACAATCATACCATAGGCTAGCTTCTAGGGTTTAGCCTCTCTGATCTCGTGGTAGATCTACTCTTGTACTACCCATATCATCAATATTAATCAAGCAGGAGTAGGTTTTACCTCCATCGAGAGGGCCCGAACCTGGGTACAAACATCGTGTCCCTTGTCTCTTGTTACCATCCGCCTAGACGCACAGTTCGGGACCCCCTACCCAAGATCCGCCGGTTTTGACACCGACATTGGTGCTTTCATTGAGAGTTCCTCTGTGTGTTCATCTTTAGGTCCGATGGCTCCTCCGATCATCAACAACGATGCGGTCCAGGGTGAGACTTTTCTCCCCGGACAGATCTTCGTATTCGATGGCTTTGCACTACGGGCCAATTCGCTTGGACATGTGGAGCAGATTGAAAGCTACGCCCCTAGCCATCAGGTCAGATTTGGAAGTTTGAACTACACAGCTGACGTCCGCGGAGACTTGATCTTCGACGGGTTTGAGCCACAGCCAAGCGCGCCGCACTATCACGATAGGCATGATCTAGCTCTGCCGCCGGACAGTGCCCTGGAGGCCGCACAAGTGTCCGCTCCGACCCTTAGCTCGGAGCCGACTGCGCCGATCGAGGATGGGTGGATGGACACCGCCTCGGGGGCTGCTATCTCTACGGCAATTGAGCTGAACACCAATCCTGTCCTTTGCGAAGCTCGCGATCCAAGGTGCCGGACTCCTTTCCGGACTCCGAACCTTCCGTGCCCCTGCTAATCGAACCCGATTGGGCGCCGATCATGGAGTTTACTGCCGCGAACATCTTTCAGCACTCGCCCTTTAGCGACATCCTGAATTCGCTAAAGTCTCTCTCTTTATCAGGAGAGCCCTGGCCGGATTATGGTCAGGAAGGTTGGGATGCGGACGACGAAGAAATTCAAAGCCCACCCACCACCCACTTCGTAGCCACTGTTGATGATTTAACCGACATGATCGACTTCGACTCCGAAGACATCGACGGTATGGATGACGATGCAGGAGACGACCAAGAACCAGCGCCTACAGGGCACTGGAAGGCCACCTCATCATACGACATATACATGATGGACATCCCAAAAGATGGGAATGGCGATGGAACAACGGAGGATGACCCCTCCGAAACAGCCTAAGCGTCGGTGCCAGCGGCGCTGCTGTAAATGCCGCCACAGCAAAAACGGTGATTCCGGCACGGGAGACAATAACACCCCGGACAGTGCCGAGGACAACCCCCTCCAGCAGGATTCAGCACAGGAGGATGGAGAAGCCAACCCTCATGAGAGAGCGGCAGACAGAGAGGTAGAGGACGATAATTACATGCTTCCCTCCGAAGACGAGGCAAGCCTCGATGATGACGAATTTGTCATGCCTGAGGATCCGTCGAGCAAGAGAGTTTCAAACGCAGGCTTATGGCCATGGCAAGCAGCCTCAAGAAAAAGCAGCAACAACTTAGAGCTGACCAAGACTTGCTAGCCGACAGATGGACTGAAGTCCTTGCGGTCGAAGAGTATGAACTCGAACGCCCCTCCAAGAGCTACCCAAAACGCAGGCTGCTACCCCAATCAGAGGAGGAAGCACCCAAACCAACATCACCAGCGCATGATGCGGCCGACCGGCCACCTCGTGGCCGCGACAGAGTGCCCTCTCGGCCCTACACTCAAGCCGCACCCCGGCGCCGCTCAAAAAATACCAAGGCATGACGAAATGCGCCAGACCTGCGGGATATATTGGTGGACAAGGCAAGGCAAACAAGATCGATCTACGGATCACGTGGGCGCCCCACGATACGTGATGATAACCGTCATGCCGGATATGGCAATTCCGGCCGGGCCGAACACATTAGACAAAGCTCATTTGAGCTGCGTCGTGATATAGCCCAATACAGAGGCGCCGCACACCCACTATGCTTCACAGACAAAGTGATGGATCATCAAATCCCTGAGGGTTTCAAACCTGTAAACATTGAATCATACGACGGCACAACAGATCCTGCGGTCTGGATCAAGGACTATCTCCTTCATATCCACATGGCCCGCGGTGATGATCTACACGCCATCAAATACCTTCCACTCAAGCTTAAAGGACCAGCTCAGCATTGGCTTAACAGCTTGCCAGCGGAGTCAATTGGTTGTTGGGAAGACCTGGAAGCCGCACTCCTCGACAACTTCCAGGGCACTTATGTGCGACCACTAGACGCCGATGACCTAAGCCATATAATTCAGCAGCCAGAGGAATCGTCCAAACGATTCTGGACACGGTTCCTAACCAAGAAAAATCAAACCGTCGACTGTCCGGATGCAGAGGCCCTTGCAGCCTTCAAACATAACATCCGCGACGAGTGGCTTGCCCGGCACCTAGGACAGGAAAAGCCGAAATACATGGCAGCCCTCACAACACTCATGACACGCTTCTGCGTGGGAGAAGACAGCTGGCTAGCTCGTAGTAACAACATGACCAAGAGCCCTGGTAATTCGGATACCAAGAACAACAACGGCAGGTCGCGTTGCAACAAGCACAAGCGCCGCATTAATGACGATAATGCTGTGGATACGGCAGTCAATGCCGGATTCAGAGGCTCTAAACCCAGTCAGCGGAAAAAGTCATTCAAAAGAAATACTCTGGGCCTATCCAATTTGGACCGAATACTCGATCGCTCGTGCCAGATACACGGCACCCCCGAAAAACTAGCCAACCACACCAACAGGGATTGTTGGGTGTTCAAGCAGGCAGGCAAGTTAAATGCCGAAAACAATGACAAGGGGCTGCATAGCGATGACGAGGAGGAGCCCCAGCCGCCGAACAATAGAGGACAGAAGGGCTTCCCCCTACAAGTGCGGACGGTGAACATGATATACGCAACCCACATACCCAAAAGGGAGCGGAAGCGTGCAATAAGGGACATATATGCGATGGAGCGAATCGCCCCAAAGTTCAATCCGTGGTCCTCCTTCCCGATCACCTTTGATCAAAGGGACCACCCCACTAGCATCCGCCACGGCGGATTCGCCGCATTGGTTCTAGACCCAATCGTTGACGGATTTCACCTCACTAGAGTCCTGATGGATGGAGGCAGCAGCCTGAACCTGCTTTATCAGGATACAGTGTGCAAAATGGGCATAGACCCCTCAAGAATTAAACCCACAAAGACGACCTTTAAAGGCGTCATACCAGGTGTAGAGGCCAACTGTACAGGCTCAGTTACACTTGAAGTAGTCTTCGGATCCCCGGATAACTTCCGAAGCGAGGAGTTAATCTTCGACATAGTCCCATTCCGCAGCGGCTATCACACACTGCTCAGACGAACCGCATTTGCAAAGTTCAATGTGGTGTCGCACTACGCATATCTCAAGCTCAAGATGCTAGGCCCTCGAGGAGTCATTACGGTCAATGGAAACACCGAACGCTCTCTCCGAATGGAGGAGCATAAGGCGGCCCTCGCGAAGGAAGTACAAAGCAGCCTCTCAAGGCAATTCTCGAGTCTGGCTATTAAATGTCCGAACGCCATCAAGCGCGCCTGGACTAACCTACAACAAGACCGCCTGGCACGTCCCGAGCACGTGTAGCAATGCAGCCCCAACCCCAGCCCTCGCGAAATTGCGAAACCAGTACTACGCGTACATAATTACGCTTTCGAAATACCATGGGCATAGGGGGAGGGGCACGACCACGGCAAGCCCAGAATGCGGCTCAACCGCACCAGGGGCTCCTGATTGTGTCATTCTTTTTTCTCTTACTTTTAGGACTCCGTTCTCAAGAAGCCCTGTCCGGCAGTAGAATCGCCGAACACATGATGCAACAGCCAGGGAAGCAGAAAGCTACGTCGAGTGCCCAGGTGGTCTCTATAATGAGCAGTATACTTGTTTCACATATCATCTCGTAGCTCGCCCCTGGAGGGGGACAGGTCAAATAGTCCCGTCCATTGCTTATCGCACTATTTGTATCGTTCTGCTTTTACCGCAGCCTTTTTGAATAAACAATGCATAGCTTTTGCCTATTATTGCATTCCTCTTTTTTATCTATATATGTTCAATTATGACATGTTGCACCCGTACACTTTGGTACGGCCAAATACACCAGGGGCTTAAGTACCCCAAAATATGGTGTGATAAGTCCGAACACTTTCACAAGTGTGGCACCCCGAACTTATAGCATTATATGTATCGGCTCCGAATCATGTCTTGGGTCAATAGTTGGGTTTTCCCGGCTCCCATGTTTTGGTACCTTACGTTCCGTTATATCGGCTAAGGTAGCGCTAGGAGAACCACTGCGATTGTGCCCCGGTTGAGCTGGGTTAAGCAACTCAGTGGAGAAAGCTAAAACTGACCGTCATGATAGGGCAAGAGCCGGTCGCTGTTGGAGAGGTTTTCGAGTCCCTAAAGACTTATGCCGCTTAGAGCGAGGAGTCGGCTTTGTCCGGGCGTGGATAGCGCCCCAAACTCGGCCTTCCGAATACTAGGGGCTTTGCCGAAATTTAAAATTATAGAATTCTATGGCTAAGTCAGAGTGTTCAAGCATTATAGTCCGGTTGCCTTGTTCGTTGCGTTGAGTGCCTCCCTCGAAGGACCCAAGAATGGGAAAAAAAGCGCTCAAGTTTATCCCGAACACCCCAGCACTCGTGGCATGGGAGCAGAAGCCAGCGACTCGCCATCTCTCAAATTTAATAAACGGCTGCACAGAAGGTAATATTTTAAATTCACAAGTGTTGCTTAGCGCATATGAACAAGTTTTCAAGCGTACAGGATAACAAATGCGAGTTTACTCAAAAATTACATCTTTGGAGCATTCACCCGCTATAAGGCGGGCACCCTTCAGGACGCCCTCATAATACATCTCGGGCTTGCGATACTCCCTGCCCGGCGGTGGAGCGTCCGTCACAAGCTTCACAGCGTCCATCTTGCCCCAGTGTACTTTAGCACGGGCAAGGGCCCTACGGGCACCTTTGATACAGACGGAGCGCTTGATGACTTCAATCCATGGACAGGCATCCACTAGCCTTCTCACCAGCCCGAAGTAGCTCCCAAGCATAGCTTCCTCAGGCCACAGCCGAACTATGAGGCCCTTCATGGCCTGTTCGGCCACCTTATGGAGCTCGACCAGCTGCTTCAGCTGGTCACTCAAGGGCACCGGGTGTCCGGCCTCAGCATACTGAGACCAAAACACCTTCTCCGTCGAGCTCCCCTCCTCGTCCCGGTAGAATGCGGCAGCATCGGACATACTGCAAGGCAGATCTGTTTATGCTCCTAGAGAGCTCCAGATTCGGGTAAGTAACAAGTAATTCACTTCCACGTGCTTGCTTTGCATGAAGAATGCTTACCCGCCGCTATCTTCTTCATTGCCTCAATTTCCTGGAGGTCTTTTTGGGCTTCGGCCTTGGAGGCTTTGGCGCTCTTAAGGGCCGAGGCGAGCTCGGACTCTCGAGTCTTTGAGTCAAGCTCCAAACCCTCGTGTTTTTCCACGAGAGCCTGGAGCTCTCGTAGCACCTTCGCCACCCGCGCCTCCTGCTTCTCTCGTTCGGTGCGCTCCGCGGCCGCATTGCTTTCGGCCTGGGACACCGCTTCCTTCAGGGTTGCCACCTCGTTCGTGGCCCCTGCAATTCTCACGTTATTCCTGTTATTTTTTGCAACCACATCTTTTATATACTTCCATAAGGTATTACTACCTTCCTTGTCCTCGAGCTGCTTTTTGGCAAGGCCGAGCTTGTTCTCGGACCGCTCGAGGCTCTGCTTCAATGCATTGACCTTCGCAGTCAGTGCGGCAGAGGTCAGCAGCACAGTCTGCATTCCCATATTGACATACTTATGTTAGACCCATGCGTACATCTTTTTAGATCCTCAGTTTGTCTTTTCTTTCCGAACACCAAACTGAGCATCAGGGGCTACTGTCTATGCGGTAATATTTTTACATATCTTAAATACATACCTCAAAGTCTGTTAGAAGGCTGGTACAGGCTTCAGTCAGCCCTCTCTTGGCGGACTGAACTTTCTGGATCACCACACTCATAACAGTGCGGTGCTCCTCGTTGATGGAAGCGCCGTTAAGCGCCTCCAGCAAATTATCCGGTGCCTCCGGTTGGACGGAGGTCACCGGTGTCACAGTCTCGCCCTTCTTGCGAAGGGGCCGCCTGCCGGACTCCGGAACCACTGAAGGTTCCGGTGCAGAGTTCGGCCCAGGGCCGGACTTAGAGCCCTTTGGGGTTTTACCCCCCTTGTGCCTGGAGTCCTGGAGGTTTCCTTGCGGCACCTCCTGGACCTCCTCCTAGCTGGGCCCCTTTTGGGACCCCACCTCGGCGTCATCCGCAGCGCGAGGAGAGGAGGCAGCCGGAAGTGAAGTGTTATTCACGTCCGACGAAGCCAGGGAGCCACTCGTTGAAGCGTCGAGCCCGTCCTTAGGCGGGATGCAGGGTTATATTCAGCGTTAGGAGATTCTATACGACAAATGAAACACCATGAGTTATTCTGGTATCCGGACACTTACGATGTCGCCAGGGGCTTAGCCCTCGGTGGCCGCTCCTCTTCGCTGTCGTCGGTGTTGGTGGAGTAGTCCGGAGGAAGGGTCCTTCCCTTCTTGGACCCTCTGGCCTCCCCAGTTGGGGCGGCCTTCCTTTTCTTCTCCCCCCCACTGGCTTAATACGCTTAATACGCTGGCTTGGCGCTTCGCGCAGAATCCGCGAGCCTCGGTAATGGGAGGGGGAACCTCGGTGCCCTTGAATAGCACCTTCCAGGCATCCTCGTGCGTTGTGTCAAAGAGCCTGGTCAAAGTTTGGTGCTGGGCCGGGTCGAACTCCCACAAGTTAAAAGCCTGTCGTTGACACAGGAGGATCCGGCGGAGGAGCATGGCCTGGACTATGTTGACAAGTTTAACCTTCCTGTCCACCAGGTTTTGGACGCAGGTTTGGAGTCCGGTCAGCTCTCCCGAATTACCCCATGACAGGCCCTTCTCTTTCCAGGAGGTGAGCCGTGTGGGGATGCTAGATCGGAATTCGGAGGCCGCTGCCCATTCAGGGTCACGCGGCTCGGTGATGTAGAACCACCCCGATTGCCACCCGATGATGGTTTCCACGAAGGAGCCCTCGAGCCATATAACGTTGGGCATCTTGCCCACCATGGCGCCTCCGCACTCCGCCTGCTGGCCGCCCACTACCTTCGTCTTGACATTGAAGGTCTTCAGCCATAAGCCGAAGTGGGGCTTGATGCGGTTGAAGGCCTCGCACACGACGATAAACGCCGAGATGTTGAGGATGAAATTCAGGGCCAGATCATGGAAATCCAGGCCGTAGTAGGACATGAGCCCTCATACAAATGGGTGGAGTGGGAAGCCCAGTCCGTGGGGGAAATGGGGCAGGAACACCACCCTCTCATGGGGCCTGGGGGTGGGGACGAGCTGCCCCTCGTCTAGAAGCCGGTGCGCAATGTCGTTGTGCAAGTATCCGACTTTCCTCAACTTTTTGATGTGCCCCTCCGTGACGGAGGAGGCCATCCACCTGCCTCCCGCTCCGGACATGGCTGGAGAAGGTTGAGGTGGTAAGTGCGGACTTGGGCGCTGGAGCTCGAGTGGGCGGAAAAGGATAAGCAAAGGAGGAAGAAGGCATAGATGAAAAATATGGATCCTTATCCCCTTATATGGGCGGACGAAACTATGTTCCCCCACCAGCCTGGTAAAACCCGCTTATCTCCCAAGCGTCGTAATTAATGGCACGGTTGGGTTACCCACGCCTGTATTGATGAGAATCCCGGAATAAGGGGACACGATCTCTGCTTTGACAAGACGTGCCAAGGAAACCGCCTCACTAAACGCACTGAGGTGGGACAGTAAAAACGATTTGAATAAAGGCCTGGCCGTGGTGTGATGTCACGCCACGAAATACGTCAGCAGATTGAATTTGTGTAAATATTATTCTCTCTACCGTGGTATGTGGAACTTATTTTGCAGAGCCGGACACTATCCTTGTGTTCAAAATCTTCTATGAAGTATTTGGAGGAGGAACCCACCTTGCAATGCCGAAGACAATATGCGCGCCGGACTCGTCCTCATTGAAACCTGGTTCAAGGGCTACTGAGGGAGTCCCGGATTAGGGGTGTCCGGATGGCCGGACTATAGACTTTGGCCGGACTCCTGGACTATGAAGATACAAGATTAAAGACTTCGTCCAGTGTCCGGATGGGACTTTCCTTGGCGTGGAAGGCAAGCTTGGCGATACGGATATGTAGATCTCCTACCATTGTAACCGACTCTGTGTAACCCTAATCCTCTTCGGTGTCTATATAAACCGGAGGGTTTTAGTCCGTAGGATGAACAACAATCATACCATAGGCTAGCTTCTAGGGTTTAGCCTCTTTGATCTCGTGGTAGATCTACTCTTGTACTACCCATATCATCAATATTAATCAAGCAGGAGTAGGGTTTTACCTCCATCGAGAGGGCCCGAACCTGGGTAAAAACATCGTGTCCCTTGTCTCCTGTTACCATCTGCCTAGACGCATAGTTCGGGACCACCTACCCAAGATCCGCTGGTTTTGACACCGACAGGAAGGCTGACTCACATTATGGTGGGCCAGATTTAGAAGGAAGGCATAAGGAATATTCCCTTAAAAAGAAAGCAAGACTAGGATTCTAGTTGTAATAGAATAGTCCTAATCCTACAAGGACTCCACATGTAACCCGCCCTCCAACTTATATAAGGAGGGGCAGGGCACCCCAAGAGGGACAAGTTTCACAAGTTTAGACAGACAAGTCAATAGCTCTAGAGAGAGAGGTAGCCCCTCCAATGATGCATGAGTAATTTAGCATGGACCTATGGGTCCACAGTTAGTAGCTAGATGGTTTCAACTCTCTTTTTGATCTTCAATACAATGTTCTCCTCGGTGTTCTTGGAGATCTATTTTATGCAATGACTTTTTGCAGTGTGTTTGTTGGGATCTGATGAATTGTGAGTTTATGATTTGATCTATCCATGAATATTATTTGGGTTTCACTGAACTCTTTTATGCATGATTGTTATAGCCTCATATTTCTTCTCCGACTTATTGGTTTGGTTTGGCCAACTATATTGATTTATCTTGCCATGGGAAGGGATGCTTTGTGATGGGTTTGATCTTGCGGTGCTCAATCTCAGTGACAGAAAGAGACATGACACGCATGTATCGTTGCTATTAAGGGTAACAAGATGGGATTTATTTCATATGTGAGTTCATCTTGTCTACATCATGTCATCTTGTTAAGGCATTACTCAGTTCTTTCATGAACTTAATACACTAGATGCATGCTGGGTAGTGGTCGATGTGTGGACTAATAGTGGTAGACGCAAGATCGTTTTGGTCTACTTTTCCCAAACGTAATACCTATATACATCATCATTGCCTTGGATATCATCATAATTATTTGCTTTTTTATCATTTTCCCAATTGTAATTTGTTTACCCACCATATGTTATTTTCTCGAGAGAAGCCTCTAGTGAAAACTATGCCCCCCAGGTCTATTTTCTATCATATATTAAAAACAAAAATACCTTGCTGCAATTTCCTTTGATTTATTTTATTTTGTATTTTTTCATATCTATGTTTCAAATCCTATACAATTTAATCTTGCTCGTAACCATTGAGGGATTGGCAACCCCTCTGCGCACTGGGTTGAAAGTATTTGTTGTTTGTGTGCAGGTGCTGTTTAGATCATGTTGCTTGGTTCTCCTACTGGATTGATAACCTTGGTTTCATAACTGACGGAAATACTTATCTCTAATGTATTGCATCATCCCCTCCTCTTCGGGGAAAATCCTAACGCAACTCACAAGTAGCAATGTTAAAACCTTTACTCTAATAGTACCTAGCCATGGTGTCCTTTCTAGTACCTAATCATGCTATCTCAACCATACCATAACATCACACAATTCTATCATAAGCAAAGTGAAGCAAAAAGAATTAACACCGAAGAAAAAAAAGCAGGAAAAAGGGAATGCAAGTTTTTGCTAGAAAAATTGGACGAAGACATATGTCCCAAAAATTATGCAGCAAGGATCCCAAGAAAATAAAATTTACAAAAGATTCCCAAGAGATCTCTGCACACATCGAAACCAATAGCCGCCTCCACAATCTAGTGTCACCAAAGCGCTCACTAGCAGAAGAGAAAAACAACTTCCAACATCTCAAGATCAAGGGCAGCATCATCACCAAAATGGCTTTTAAAACCGATGAACAAACTTGTTGCATGCAACAAGGCACTTGTAGCTGTGGCATGTCGGTCGGGGAACATCCCCATGCTGGCCTAGACCCAGATCCATTGATTCCCACCGATGAAGTCGGGGGAGAACGTTGGGACCGCCACCATCGGACCATAAAACCTGTTTCTGGATCATCATCTTGTCCTAACCGATGGCACCGCTGCGAGAGACGAAAACCACGAACACACAAAGAACACCCCAAAGGTTCCGGTTATACCCCAGTTGAATCTTGTCGTGACCCAGGATGGAGATGGGCGGTGTAACATCCCAAAATTCTAAATTTTGGAATGTTATATTAATTAAATAAATTTGATTGTTTGTTTGTTTGATTGACTGAAAGTGAGTGAAATTTGAAACTTAAGAAAAACAAATGAGAGGGAGTAAGAGAACTTTCCAAAAAAATTCTATTTGAATCCCTATTTAATTTTAAGTTTGAATCTTGTCAAAACACTCTCAAAAAACTATGAGAGGAATATGAACTCCAAAAATCAGAGACAATGTTCGACAATTTATTTGAAACTCAAATTCCCTTTCATTTTGAAGTTATTGCAAAAAAAATAATTTTTTAAAGTATTTTATTTCGTCATGAAAATATGTTCATGTTTTATGAAATTTTATTCTAGAAATTTTGGTATATAATATGCCTATATAAAATGTTTTTTTAGTTTTTGTATTTGTTTGCATCACTGTTTATATATATATATAAAAAAGCAGTCAAGCGCCCGCCAGGCCAGCCGGCCCAGCAGGCTGAGCCAGGCCGGCCTTAGCGCCCAGGTTCGCACGAGAGCTGTCCCAGCTCCTAGGAGTCGCCGATGATAGTTTTCTTTTCTTTAATGCAACACCCGAGATGGCAAAAAGAGTTGACAGCCTACTCCAAAGATATTGTGCGGCTTCAGGGCAGCATATCAACAAGGATAAATCTTCCATATTCTTCAGTAAGGGCTGCTCGAAAACCTTGAGACAAGAGATCAAGCAAGCTCTTGAAGTCCAGAATGAGAAATTGTCCGACAAATATCTAGGCCTCCCTGCCGATGTAGGTAGAGCCAAGGAAGGATCCTTCAAGTATCTCAAAGATATAATTTGACAGCAAGTCCAAGGCTGGATGGAGAAGGCCCTTTCTGTTGGAGGTAAGGAGGTGCTTATCAAGTCCGTTGCTCAAGCAATTCCTATATATTCTATGGCTTGTTTCAAGCTACCCCGTGGCTTGTGTCAGCACATCAATGGCATCTTGAGGAAATTCTGGTGGGGAGCAAAAAATGGTGAAAGGAAGACTGCTTGGGTCTCCTGGGAAGTTATGACACAGCCAAAGTTCATGGGGGGTATGGGTTTCCGTGACATTGAGCTTTTCAATCTTGCCTTGCTTGTGCGACAAGCATGGCGTCTACTACAGGAGCCAAATTCCCTAAGTGCCCGGATTCTTAAGGCTGTGTACTATCCTACCTCTTCGATCCTTGAAGTAGAGCTGGGCAAGAATCCTTCACAAGTGTGGCAATCTCTAGTGGAGAGCAGAGACACATTAAAACTTGGGCTTGTAAAACGAACTGGATCCGGTGAGGACACCAACATCTGGTTAGATAATTGGATCCCTCGAGATTTCAAATTAAGACCGGTTTGCCCAAAATCGCCGAACCCACCGCAGATGGTCTTGGAGCTTATCAATCCCATTACCTCATCATGGGAAAGTGACGTACTAGAGGGGCACTTTTACCCGATGGACAAGGAAGCAATCCTAGACATCCCTCTCAGCTCTCGGGTATGCCACGATTTCTGGTCATGGCACTATGAGCGCAAGGGCATATTCACAGTCAGGTCTGCGTACAAGCTGCTCACCTCTACCAAGCAGCAACGTACAGACTGGCTAGAACATAATGAAGGTCACTCCCACATAGAAACAGATCGTCGGTCGTGGTCCAAACTCTGGGGAGCAGCAGTACCTTCGAAAGTTTGTGTCTTTGCTTGGAGATTGGCCAAGTGCTCCATCCCTACAGGAGAGGTACGTAAGCATAGAAGTATGGCTGATTCGGCAGAGTGCTCCATTTGTCATGCGGTAGTGGATACATGGCATCATTCTCTCTTTGATTGCCGCATGGCCCGATGTGTCTGGGCCCTCACTGATGAGGATCTTACAGAGACCATCATCTCGAACAGGATGGAAGATGCAAAACTCCGGATGCTTTGGCTTGTTGACACCTTACCCACAGCGGACCTAGCACGAGTTTTGGTTACAATGTGGGCTATATGGTGGGCGAGACGCCGGGCTATACATGACGACCAGTTCCAGAGTCCTCTGAGCACTCACATATTTGTTAACAAATTCTTAGCAGAACTTGAGATGATCCCAGCGACGAAACCACGCACCGAGGACTTGCATGTAAACTCCAGGGACCTGCATGCAAGCGCCAGGGACTTGCATGTAACGAATGGAAGACGTGCGGACCGACCACAGTTACGTTGGCTACCACCTGAGCATCATGATGTCAAGATGAACGTGGATGTAGGCTTCTCCAAGGTTGGCGACCGTGCTGCGTCAGCAGTAATTTGCAGGGATAAGGGGGGCAACTATTTGGGTGCTTCGGCCATCATCTATGAAGGACGCCTTAATCCAGCAACACTCGAAGCACACGCATGCAGCGAGGCCCTCTCGCTTGCATCGGATCTGCAGATTCAATCCGTGTGTGTGGCATCTGACTGTCTGGAGGTAGTGATGAGTATACACGATGAAGTTCCATGCCGCTATTACCCCATCCTGCAAGATATTAAACACCAGATGTCGCGCTTTCATAATATCTCGTTTCTTCACGAAAGTAGGAAGTATAATGTGGAGGCCCATGCCTTAGCAAAGGCAGTCGCTTATCTTTGTCCCGGGCACCATGTGTGACTTAGTGTTTTGCCCGATATCATTTGTATCCCCATGTGTTTGAACGTTTAATAAAGGATGCAGTAGCTCAAAAAAAGCTCCTAGGAGCCGTCGGTGCCCCTTTCCCTCGTTCTCTCTCTTTCTCCCTTATGCCTCATACATCTCTCTTTTTTTAGCGCTGGGACCCACATGGTCTTGTTCCTCCTCACGAAACAAAAGGATTTCTGTTCCCGCACGAACCGGAAACAACTTCGGCCCAAGCTCATCAAAACCCTAGCCCAAGGATTTCCCCTCCTCCAAGAAGTTATCCTATAAATACCCAGCAACCTCCTCGTCCGAGCCGCGAAAAACCCCATGCCCAAGACCACCTCTATACGCCGCCCTCG
Organism: Triticum aestivum; assembly: GCF_018294505.1. Classification (NCBI taxonomy): domain Eukaryota; kingdom Viridiplantae; phylum Streptophyta; class Magnoliopsida; order Poales; family Poaceae; genus Triticum; species Triticum aestivum. Next base: position 456,817,086 of record NC_057810.1, on the reverse strand, counting down.
CTATTCCGATCTAGGCCGGCCGAGCAGAGTTCATCGCTGGACACCGACCTCGGGTGAGCTTTCCAAGACCCCCCTTTTCATATTCTACTTCCCCTCGGGATTGCACATCTATTTGACATAATCTGTTTCCTTGAATCCCTCTACAAAGAGCACCTCGAGCCCGCACGCTACGTCGGAGCACGAAGTTCACACTGATGTCCCGCTCACCTCCGTCATCCCGATCTCCATCTTCAACAAAAATCGGTCGCACTAGACGACCCGCATCTGCTGGACATCACCGTCGACGCCTCCATCGACTGGAGCCCCCGCCACGCTGAAGCCCACTTCCGTGCCTACGCGTACTCTTCTCTATTCTTCTGTAAGCGCCTCCCTCATCCCTTCCTTTTTTTTGCTTTTTTGTAGATCGAATCGTTATGTTAGGTTTGATCGGTTTAGTAGATCGTTTTCTTCTTCAGTAGATCGGTTTTCTTGGTTTAGATCGAACCGGTAAACAGGTTTTATATTACGGCCGAGCGCTGTTTAGCTTCGAATCGCACACCATTGTGCAGCCCGCTATGTAACTAGCGCACAATCTGTTTTTTTCGTCTCTGTTTTTAGTTTAGTATTGTTTCTTTATATCTTTACATCTACAACTCCAATTTTGATGATTCTTTTTGCTATGGATTCACAAAAATCCCATGTATCCTGTGGACACAACGTAAAATAGTTTTGAACTTTTTAAATTTAGAATTCAAACATATTTGTTACAAACACTATATTGCTAATAACTTTTATTTAAAAATAGCTTTTTGATTAATTCTTTTTTCTAGTGATCACTTGATCTTTTATCTGAACAGTAGGCTTTTTCAAATCAGTTTTTATTTATTCTAAAATAGGGTTTTATGCAAAAACAGTGATGTTTTACATAGTTTAGTGTTATTATCTTTTTCCTTAGTATTTAAATGTTTTTAATTAAAACTTTCCGTCACTTTTGACAAATTTAGTTTTGTTTCTATTATTGAACGGTAGAAAATTTTATTTTGTTTTAAACATTTATTTACTTTAGTTTTGTATAAAAACTTGTATAGGTCATAGTTAGAGTCTTAGCAAAGCTTTTTATTTGTTTCTTTTTGCTACTAAAAGTTTATTAAAAAATATTTCTGTTATTTTAATGAAAACCTATTTTTTCTTTTAATTTGTTAGTTTAGTGTGTTACCTATTGTTAAATTACTTAGGATAAAACAATTTTGTAGTTGAGTCAAAAGGTTTTCTTACTAGGTTCTTTATAGTTTCTTATGTAGTTTTACTTTTATTTGGTGTTCCACATTGATTTTCTTTGTTACTTTTATCTGTGAATGATAATTTGAGTGCTAATATTTGCTTTCTAGAATGTATGCTTATGTGAATGTCATGTTTGTGATTATAGACTTACATCAGAGTGACGAATAGTATCAAGTTGTTTCTAAGAGTGTTATATCTTCATCAACTTACCAAGCAAGTTCACTTTGACCATGCTTTTCATGCCTATGTTTTTATTGCATTTAGTGTCATCTTTGCAACAATCCTCCAGTAGTGATATTGAATCCTTGTAGTTGAGTAGTATGCATGAGGTAGGAACCCATCACCCTGTTACCAAGCCCGGGACATTATTTATTTTAATGCTACGCTATAGTAGACGGGGTTGTTATGATTGTTCGGGAGTGGTGTGAGAATGGAGGACTCTACGTCAATGACAACAACTTCATGATGGCATCAACAAGGGACTACATCTTCAGGACCTCAAGACTTCAAGACTCGAGACAAGAATTCAATACACACTACTGAGTGAAGGATGATTCAGATGGGCACCCTGGAGCAACCAGTGGATGACCCGGGATGCATGGAGAAGCACCATGACATCTTGCGGAAAGCTTCACCGAGACTCAAAGAGACGGAAGAATACTTCATGCCCAGAAGCTTAGCTGTGCAACCGCAAGTCATTATGGGCTCTGGCTTGGTTGACCATAGTTATGACTCTGGCTGGAACGGTGCTAGCAGATGTAGAACTATGGTAGGATTGGATGAGCACCAGACAGTGGTCAGGGGAACTCTCGGAAGACCATGTCTTGGTCATCTTGATTCTCAAACACCCTGAAGTGCGAGAATGTAAAAAGAGTTATCTAATCTTGCGGGTAAAGTGTACAAACCTCTGCCGAGGGTTAAAACCTAATCGATTAGTCGTGTCCCCGGTTATGGACAATTTGAGCATCTGGACTTGGATCTATCTCAGAACACTCAACACGGGATCAAAAACTTAATTGTGGGCAACTTATGATGATATGGGCAAATGAGACATCGGTTGGCGGAACCATGCCATGATAGAAAACTCCGTAGTGTAGACACCTGATATTCCTCTGTTGTAGGGAAAATAAAATCAGTTTTTACGCAAACAAAACTCAGATATAGAGCCACAAAGCCATATTGCATATAGAATAAGTTTATCATCTGTTTTCTTTTATTGTGATATTGCCGGTACATTCAATGTACTGACCTACACGGCTGGGAATGTATCATGTTGCAGGATTATTTCTACGACGAGTGAGTTTTGTTGTACAGTTGTGGTCTACACTCAACCTGCTGATGGCGTTGATGGGACTCCACAGCCGAATTATTGTTTCCGCTGAAACTTATGTGGTATATATCAGTTTTACGTTATTTATACATGTGATTGCACTCTGATATATACATTGATGTACTGTGTGTGCCAGCATACTGATCCAGGGATGGCACAGATACACAGAGGCTTGACCGTCTGAGGTCGGGTCACTACAGATATGGTATCATAGCACATGTTGACTGTAGGAAGTGACCCTAGAAACTGGAAATGCATAGGATAGGAAATCTCTAAAACTTTATTTTCAAAAAGATCCCTTACTTCTCATCTTTTTCTGATTTTATCAAATAGTCCCTCTTACCTCAAATAGTTGGAATATACCCCATTCCCTTGACCACACGGAGGATCAATTGAAGCTGCTCCGAAAGGACAAGATAGCAGACAATTGATGGCCTCTTTAGAGTAAAGAGTATTTCACCATGCATTAGAAGAGTTGAAGCTACACTAGTTTAAGACTCCAAAGACTTGAAGAATTTGAAGACTCTGAAGATTTATGTGACATTTAGAAGACCAAACCCCCATTACATACTTACGTTAGATGCGATGATTTGTGAGCTGTCATTATTTGATGTTTTTGACAGCCATAAAATAAAACCCGTTTCTTCAAAACTATTGTTTGTATTGTGTGTATCTCTCTCTATTGTTCTCTCGTATCTCATCCCAAAACCTTTGGACCCCATAGATGATGAATGAAGTTGGACTGGTATTCTTTGGACCGATGACTTAGTTGGAGGCAGAGGTATGGATTCAAAACATGGAGAACCACTTCAGGAAAAATTTGATTGCTAGGAAGTATGAGGTTCAATATGCTCTTTAGTATTTTGCTGAGAGTGCTGCAACTTGGTGGAAAATGCATCAAGCCATACAAAGATGCAACAGAGCAAAAACTTGGGAGGAATTCAAGAAGACTCTGTTGTTACCCTCTTATCCGGAAGAACTATGATAACCCGAAGAAGAAACCTTGTGCCTGCAAGATTTACGGAGAAATAAGACACACCCAGGATGAACACAAGGATGAATGCCCTCATTGTGAGGAAAATCACCCAACTGAAAAATGCCTGACTGGGCAGGTTACTTGTTTCCTGTGTGAAGGAATTACACACTACCCTATTCAGTGTCAGATTTACCCCAAGGTACAAGAAATTACCAAGCGGCAGAAGGAAGCCATGAAAGAAGCCCTCAGGTAAAGTTTAGAAGAACATGTGATGCAGGAAGATGTTGAAGACCCTGATGGAGAAGGCCGAAACAGATTTTACGCCCAAGCCTGCTATTCATGTGGAGACAAAGGACATTTTTCTCATTATTGCAAAAAGGAAAGAGAAGAGCCTCTCAGAGACTTCCCGACAGCAGAAGTGAAGTTTGACCCTTGCGAAATAGAAGCTTTGATCATTACGGAGAAATCAATGAAGAGAAAATGAAGGCATCCCTAGAACAACCTAATTTTTGTAGAGAAGGACCTGAGTCATATCACTTGTTTGCAGATGCAAGGATTTAGGTCATTACGCTGACAAATGTCCAGAGAGGAAGCTAAAAATCCAAGGATTCTACATAATCACAAAGAAGCCCCAAGACATGTTGGCAGTCAGTTGTTTTTGCTGCAAGGAAGCAGGACATTTTGCATGGGAATGTTCAGATCAGATGAAAGCTGGAGCTGAGTAGTTGAGATTTTGATATGGATAATAAGAGTAGTAGAAAGCAATTTTATTTTCATAAGTTCGATGAGTTGAATTATGTAATGTAAGCCTTAGAGTTTGTAATGAATTCATGAATCAATAAAATTAATGTGTCATGATTTCAAATGTTGAATTATATGAGTTATTACTTTACAAACACATATGTTGACCATTTTCGAGGATATAAGAAATATGGTCTATGGATGAAATTATGCATTTAATTTTAAGGGTAGTAGTACCCAGTAAGAACACCCAACCAATGGAAAGGGAAATGTGTCCCACAGATTGGAGTTTGGACAAAATGAGTTGGAGTTTTATCTTTGATATGATGGTATGAAGAAATGATGTACTATTGGATTTAAAGGAGGTGTAATGCTAGAATTTGGAACAGTAATAACTCTAAGGATGAGTTAGAGTTGTACTAGTGTTGATGTGGGCCATAACCCACAGGCCCAGGATTTGAAAATGAACAAACAAAACCTTGATGAAGGAAGCATTTTGGAAGAAGCTGGTTACGCAAAAACCCGAGAGTTATGAAGAAACGTTAGATGTTTTGTTTGGCTTGCAGGACCAAAGGATTTACCCGAACCCAGTTCGAGGACAAGAGAAATTCTGCAATGCTTGTGAGACTTTCCGAGTGTTAGAAATGCGAGATTCGCTAAACCTTATACATGGTAATGATTTGGGTGCAGAATGGATTGATCACCATACTGGCTTATTCTCATCATCTGCTCTTGCTATTTGGAATGGTAAATCTGAGTGACTTACCCATAGTAGAGAGATGTCGATATCCAAACTTTGTTTAAACCCTAGAATGAATAGGACGATGGAACTCTGTACAGGAAACCGTTGCCAACCGTAGGTTATGACGATACCATGGACCTAGGGTAGGTCATAGGCTTGACCTATACGCCCTACCCAAGGTCACAATCCTAGAATCAAGGACATTCAAAGTATAGCAAGATATACCGACTGAAGTAACCATGGAGTGCAATCCACTCAACCAGTTACCCAACTCGGATACCCCTAATTTCACTCGACCAATATGAAGTCATTCGACCATACAAGAAACCACTTGGAGTACAGAAGACCTAGAGTCACTCAGGATGGCAACAGTCAGGCGTTCACTCTGTAGTCTAAAAGATCATTAATAGCTCTTTATAGATGGCGTTACCAGTAACACCCTGTCTTAATGTACATTGAACTCTGTAATGGGGGACGACTGGGGTCCTGGCACACTCTATATAAGCCACCCACCTCCTCTGGCACAAGGGTTCACACCCCCTGTAACATACACCCATATTCCAGTCGACTGCCTCAGGGCACTGAGACATAGGGCTTTTACCTCCTCCGAGAGGGGCCTGAACTCGTAAACTCGTATGTACAATCTCACCATAGCCAGGGCCTTGCCTCCTCATAGGTACCCCCTACTCTTACTGTCAGACTTCGTACCATGATAGTTGGCGCCCACCGTGGGGCAAAGCATCTTGGTAACTTCCGACGAGGTTGCATTTTTTCGATCTTCATCAACATGGTTTCTGGTGGTGGTCTGGTCATGGGCCGCAAGTTCCGACTCGGCGCGCTCACTTTCGTCGTCGCCGACTCTGCTTGGCTCCAAGAAGCCCCCCTTGAAGTCGAGGCTCTTCCGATCCGCGGGGCGTCACACTTCCGCGCGAGTGCCTGCGGCATTCTTCTACGATAGCCGTCGACTCCGTATCGGTCGGTCCTCGCATCATCTGCTCACTCCGCTGGACACCGCCACAAGTGATCTGGTCGGTCGCGGGTTCAACGATGGGTAAAGCATGAGGTGGCCCGTCAGACGGCCACCCCTCAAGTCGCGGCGATCAAGCCCGACGAGTTTCTCTACGGTCCAGTCGACCCGTCGACTGGCTCTGCGGATACTCTTTCCGAGCGCAGGAGCAGCGACCTTGCAGTAGAAATTCTCATGATCGACTCCCATCGCAACCCACCCATGTTTCACTGCAACAACGGCAACGGCGATGGTGACGGTCCGTCGTATGACCATGATGAGTATGAGCCCCAACCTCTCAATTCGCAGCAGAGGGAAGAGTTGCACCGCCGCAACGTGGAGGCGCTCTAGACCCCCATCGCAGGGGAGACTGCCGAGGCTTGGGCCTTGGAGGCTGCGCGCCTGACCACGTCGGCTGAGCACGAGTGTCTAGAGAACCTTCAACATTCTCTCGATGAACGCGCCCGTTGAATGATCCCCGAATCCAGTCAACGACAATTTTTTCCGCCTGAGCCCTAGGTATACTGCACTTTGATCCAGAATCTTACAGCTGCTGCACGTATAGCAGAGTCTATTCAGCCGTCCCGTTCAAAAGCTGGAAGAGGCTTGGAGCAGATCCGAGCACTGCTCCGGGCAGTAGGAGAGCAAAACTTCGCCATTTCTCAGTCGTGCAACAGGATCCACAGCAGGTCAGTGAGGGCAGATACAGCTCAGTCGGCACACAGTCCTGGGTTTCCTTTGCGACGTGAAGATCATGATTGCCATAGAGATCGGCACCTGGGGAGAGCCCATGGAGAATTTGATCGTGAGTATGCCCGTGACAATCATCATCGAGTGCCTTTGCCCCCTCCAAGGGACAGGTCATACGCCCCGGCGGTATGATGATAGGTGCCCGTATGGTAATGACCGCAGAGTTCCAGTCGACCCAAGAGAGCCTGGGTTCAACGCAAGGTCAGTCCTTATACAAGGTCTGGTTGACAGGAATAGAGCATACAGAGAAGGGCTGGATAGAGATCGACCCAGTGTAAGCAGAGTGCACGTTTCCAGCCCCGAGTGCTTTGGAATAGCCATCCGAGCCACTGAGATCCCTCACAACTTCAGGTTGGCAACGGGCGTAAGTAAGTTCACCGAAGAGTCAAAGCCCGACACTTGGTTGGAGGATTACGGAGTGGCTGTGCACATTAGTGGTGGTAATGATGAGGTGGCCATCAAACACCTCCCTTTGATGCTTGAGGGTTCTTCCAGAGCTTGGTTGAATCAGTTGGCCCCTGGGAGCATTTTCAATTGGGAAGAGTTAGCCCGAGTGTTTACCAAAACATTCGAGGGCACCTGCAAGCGGCCTACTGGTTTGGCAGAATTACAACATTGTGTTCAGAAACAGAATGAGTCTTTGAGAGACTATATCCACAGATGGAGTACACTTCATCACACAGTGGAGAATGTCTCAGAACACCAAGCAGTTTGTGCCTTTAAAGAAGGCGTTTGTTACAGAGAGCTCAATCTGAAGTTCAGTCGGACCGGAGACATTTCTCTGACTCGGATGATGGAGATTGCCACTCGATATGCTAACGGCGAAGAAGAGGACCAACTCTAGAGCGGCAAGAACAAATCAGTCGCCCAGGACACCGGAGGAGGAAACTCCAGTCAGAAGTAGAAACGAAAAGCTGAGGCTGCAGGCCCTGCCGAGGCAGCAGTTTTGAATCAAGGGAAGTTCAAGGGGAAGCCTAAAGGGCCCTGGACCCCTAAAAAGTGAAAGATCAAGCGGGAAATGATGTGCTTGATTCACCGTGTCATATTAACACCAAAAAGGATGAAGAGGGAAATTTGATTCTTCCCAAGCATACCACTCGACAGTGTCGACTCTTGATTCAGAGTTTCCGAGAGAGTCAACCCAGTGAAAAGGACAAAGAGTCTGATAAGGAGGAGGACAAAGAGGAAGATGGTGGTTACCCCAATGTTAATGCCACTTTGGTGATTTTTGCTGACCTCGGGAGCAAAAGTCGACTGAAGGTTATTAAGTGAGAAGTAAACATGGTTGCTCCAGCAATGACAAAATATTTGAAGTGGTCAAAAACTCCTATCACATTCGACTAGTCCGACCACCCAGCACACGTTGCTACCCCTTGGCGGCAAGCATTGGTGGTCGACCCAGTCGTTGGGGGCACTCGGCTGACCAAGGTTTTGATGGACGGTGGCAGTGGTTTGAATATATTGTATGCTGAGGCCCTCCGAGGGATGGGCATTCCAATGTCCAAGCTCAGTGAGAGCAACATGAGATTCCATGGTGTCATCCCAGGAAAGAAAGCCGACTCACTCGGTCGGATCACTCTTGATGTGGTTTTCGGTGATTCAAAGAATTACCGCAAGGAAAAGTTGACATTTTAGGTGGTGGATTTTGACAGTGCCTATCATGCCATTCTAGGCAGACCCGCTTATGCTCGTTTCATGGCTTGACCATGTTACGTGTACCTCAAGTTGAAGATGCCTGGCCCTGGAGGCGTGATCACAGTCACAGGAAATCGGCAGAGAGTAGAAGATTGCCTCTAGAAAGGCTCAAAGATAGCCAATGAACATATGGCAGCAGTAGAAATGCAAGAATTCTAGAAGAATGTAGATTTGAGTGATTTGTTACGTGCCAAGAGGCAGTTTCCGAGTCCGCATTTCAGTCGTATGGTGAAACAAAACCGGTTCACATTCACCTGACCGATCCCAATGCTGCTCTGACTCATATCTCAAAAACACTCGACGTCAAATAGGAAGAAGCACTCATCCAGTTCCTCCATGAGAACTGGGACATCTTCGCATGGAAACCATCAGACATGTTGGGTGTACCTAGGGGACTGGCTGAGCACCGTTTGCGAGTCAACCCGAAAGCAAAACCTCTTAAAGAGCATCTCCGTCGGTCCACCGCAGAGAAGAGGAAGGCAATTGGCGAGGAGGTAGCTCGGCTTCTGGTTGCTGAGTTCATCTGCAAGATATACCACTCCGAGTGGCTCACCAATGTTGTTATGGTCCCCAAGAAATATAAGTCACTTCAAATGTGTATTGATTTCAAGCATATCAATTAGGCCTGCCCGAAAGATCATTTTCCTCTGCTCCGCATTAACTAGATAGTCAACTCAACTGCGTGGTGTGAGCGATTGTCGTTTTTAGATGCTTATTCCGAGTACTATCAGATCCGACTGTATGGACCCGACGAAATAAAAACAACTTTCATGACCCCATTTGGGTGTTTTTTGCTATGTTACTATGCCCTTTGGCCTCAAGAATGTTGGTGCCACGTTCATGCGCATGATTCAGAAGTGCCTGCTCACTCAAATCAGTCGGGATGTGGAAGCATACATGGATGACATAGTGGTCAAGCCACGCAAAGGTTCCGACCTACTGATTAACCTTGCTGAAACCTTTGCCAACTTAAGAAGATATGATATCAAGCTCAATCCATCAAAGTACACATTCAGAGTCCCTGGTGGAAAGTTACTCGGTTTCCTCGTTTCTGAACGAGGAATCGACGCAAACCCATAGAAAGTTGGCACGATCCTCCGAATGAAATGCCCTGTGCGTGTGAACGATGTTTAGAAGCTTACGGGTTGTTTGGCTGCATTGATTTGATTCGTCTCACGCCTCGGTGGAAAGGCATTACCTCTTTACTGACCGATGAAGAATTCTGACAAGTTTGAGTGGGATGATGAAGCCGAAGCAGTGTTTGAAGAGCTCAAACCCCTGCTTTCCACCCGGCCGGTGCTTGCCAGTCCAATCAGCAAGGAGCCTTTACTGCTTTACATCGCAACCACTAGACAAGTATTCGGCACAATGCTCACGGTCGAGCGGGAAGAAGAAGGCAAAGCCTACAAGGTTCATCACCCTATGTATTACATTTCTAAAGTCTTAACCCCGTCCAAGAAGATATATCCTCATTATCAGAAGCTTGTTTATGGAATTTACTTGACCATGAAGAAAGTTGCACATTACTTGTCAGACCACTCGGTTTCAGTCGTCAACGACGCTCCATTGTCAGAAATTCTGAATAATAGGGATGCAACTGGTCGAGTGGCAAAATGGGCGATTGAACTCCTTCCATTGGATATCAAGTTCGAAGCAAAGAAAGCCATCAAGTCCCAAGCAATAGCAGATTTCCTCGCAGAGTGGATTGAACAGCAGCAACCGACTCAGATTCACTTGGAGCATTGGACTATGTTCTTTGATGGGTCCAAGATGTTGAATGGCTTTGGTGCAGGAGTGGTTTTGGTATCCCCAAGAGGTGACAAGCTCAGCTATGTCCTCCAGATTCACTTTGATTCTTCAAATAATGAAGCTGAGTATGAGGCACTGTTGTATGGGTTACGTATGGCCATTTCACTCGGCGTCCGATGCTTGATGGTCTACGACGAATCAGACTTAGTGGTTAATCAAGTAATGAAGTAATGGGACATCAGGAGTCCGGCAATGAACGGTTATTGCAATGTAGTAAGAAAGCTAGAGAAGAAGTTTGAGGGGTTAGAGCTCCACCACATACCCCGAATCAAGAATGACGATGCTGATGATCTGGCAAAGATAGGTTCCACTCGGAAGCCTATCCCCAGTAATGTGTTCTTGGAGCATCTCCACACCCTGTCAGTACAAGAATATCCCTTCAAGGAAGAGCCCTCGCAACCGATAAGTTCAACCAATCCAACTGAGATTGAAGTCCCTGTTGTAGTCAACTTGGTCATGGAAGTTTTAGTGATCACGCCCGACTGGACGGTGCCATATATCGCGTACCTGCTCAGGCAAGAACTATGAGAAGATGAAGATGAGGACCGCTAGTTCATCCATCGATCCAAAGCTTTCACCGTGATAAGAGGGCATCTTTACAGGGAAAGTGTCACAAGAGTGGCTCAGCGTTGCATCTCCCCAGAAGAAGTTCGAATGATTCTAAATGAGATCCACTCGGGGACCTGTGGTCACCATGCGTCCTCTCGGACCATCATGGCCAAAGCATACTGAGCGGGATTCTATTGGTCGGGTGCAAATGAGATGACAAATGATATAGTCGACAAGTGCGCAGGTTGCCAGTTCTGCTCCAACATGTCTCACAAGCTTGCATCCGCCTTGAAGACTATTCCACTCGTCTAGCCGTTTGTAGTCTGGGGTTGGATATGGTTGGACCCTTCAAGACCGGCAGAAGTGGTTTCACTCATTTGCTCGTGGCAGTCAACAAATTCACCAAATGGATCGAAGCCAAGCCTATCAAGAACCTTGACTCAAGCACTGCCATCAGTTTCATCAAGGAGTTGCTATTCAGATATGGAGTCCCTCACAACATTATCATAGATAACAGCTCCAACTTTGCTTCTGATGAGTTCAGGGTGTTTTGTGCTTCCCAAGGCAGTCGGGTCGACTACACATCTATTGTTCACCCGCAGTTGAATGGGAAAGTGCAAAGGGTGAATGGTTTGATCCTTCAAGGGCTGAAACCCCGACTGATGCGCGACCTTAAGCACGCTGCTGGAGTTTGGGTGACTGAGTTGCCGTCCGTCTTATGGGGATTGAGAACAACTCCAAACCGGTTGACTAACCAAACCCTTTCTTCATGGTGTATGGTGTTGAAGCTGTGCTTCCGACTGACTTGCTGCACAACGCTCCCCGATTGGAACTCTTCTCAGAAGCTGAAGCAAAACAGGCATGCCAGGATGTAGTTGATCTCCTGGAGGAGGAATGTGAGATGGCTCTGATCCGATCAACCATCTACCAACAAGACCTGTGTCGATTCCATGCCCGTAATATCAGAGGTCGAGCATTCCAGGAAGGAGACCTTGTGCTCCGAGTGCATCAGAAGCGACCTCACAAGCTCGCTCTGGCCTAGGAAGGTCCCTTCATCATCACCAAGGTGCTCCACAACGGGCCGTATCACCTCTACAATGTAGCCAAGAAAGAAGACGAGCCACACTCGTGGAATGCGGAGCTGCTCCACCATTTCTATACCTAAACCACTCAGATCTACGAGTTGTAATAAGAATCCTTCGGTTTGCTTATCAAAGACAAGATTTTTGCAGTATTTTAATGATTGTTTTCCCATAAACACATGTGTTCAAATCCCCCAGTGGGTGGCTTAGCCGTGAACCTGATTAGCCTAAGTTTCAAAACCACTCCTAGTGAAGAGCAACTGAGGGAGTCCTGGATTAGGGGGTGTCCGGATAGCCGAACTATCACCTTTGGCCGGACTCCTGGACTATGAAGATACAAGATTGAAGACTTCATCTCGTGTCCGGATGGGACTTTCCTTGGCGTGGAAGGCAAGCTTGGCGATACGGATATGTAGATCTCCTACCATTGTAACCGACTCTGTCTAACCCTAACCCTCTTCGGTGCCTATATAAACCGGATGGTTTTAGTCCGTAGGACGAACAACAATCATACCATAGGCTAGCTTCTAGGGTTTAGCCTCTCTGATCTCGTGGTAGATCTACTCTTGTACTACCCATATCATCAATATTAATCAAGCAGGAGTAGGGTTTTACCTCCATTGAGAGGGCCCGAACCTGGGTAAAAACATCGTGTCACATGTCTCCTATTACCATCCGCCTAGACGCACAGTTCGGGACCCCCTACCCGAGATCCGCCGGTTTTGACACTGACATTGGTGCTTTCATTGAGAGTTCCTCTGTGTCGTCATCTTTAGGACCGATGGCTCCTCCGATCATCAACAACAATGCAGTCCAGGGTGAGACTTTTCTCCCTGGACAAATCTTCGTATTCGGTGGCTTTGCACTGCATGCCAATTCGCTACGCCCCTGGCCATCAGGTCAGATTTGGAAGTTTCAACTATACGGCTGACATCCGCTGAGACTTGATATTCGACGGGTTCGAGCCACAGCCAAGCGCGCTGCACTGTCACGATGGGCATGATCTAGATCCGCCGCCGGACAGTGCCCTAGAGGCCGCACTAGTGCCCGCTCCGACCCTTAGCTCGAAGCCGACTGCGCCGATCAAGGACGGGTGGATGGACACCACCTTGGGGGCTGCTATCTCTATGGCGATCGAGCCGAAGACCAACCCTGTCCTTTGCGAAGATCGTGACTCCAAGGTGCCGGACTCCTCTCCGGACTCCGAACCTTCCGCGCCCCTGCCAATCGAATCCGATTGGGCACCGATCATGGAGTTCACTGCCGCGGACATCTTTCAGCACTCGCCCTTTGGCGACATCCTGAATTCGCTAATGTTTCTCTCTTTATCAGGAGAGCCCTGGCCGGATTATGGTCAGGAAGGTTTGGATGCGGAAAACAAAGAAATTCAAAGCCCACCCACCACCCACTTCGTAGCCACTGTCAATGATTTAACCGACATTCTCGACTTCGACTCTGAAGACATCGACGGTATGGACGACGATGCAGGAGACGACCAAGAACCAGCGCCTACAGGGCACTGGAAGGCCACCTCATCATACAACATATACATGGTGGACATCCCAAAAGATAGGAATGGTGATGGAACAATGGAGGATGACCCCTCCAAGAAACAGCCTAAGCGCCGGCGTCAGCGGCGCCGCTCTAAATCCCGCCACAGCAAAAATGGTGATTCCGGCAAGGGAGACAATAACACCCCAGAAAGTGCCGAAGACAACCCCCTCCAGGAGGATTCAGCGCAGGAGGATGGAGAAGCCAGCCCTCATGAGAGAGCGGCAGACAAAGAGGTAGAGGACGATAATTACATGCCTCCTTCCAAAGACGAGGCAATCCTCGACGACGACGAATTTGTCGTGCCCGAGGATCCTGACGAACAGGAGCGTTTCAAACGCAGGCTTATGGCCACGGCAAGCAGCCTCAAGAAGAAGCAGCAACAGCTTAGAGCTGACCAAGATTTGCTAGCTGACAGATGGACTGAAGTCCTTGCGGCCGAAGAGTATGAACTCGAACGCCCCTCCAAGAGCTACCCAAAACGCAGGCTGCTACCCCATTAGAGGAGGAAGCACCCAAACCTACATCACCAGTGCATGATGCAGCCGACCGGCCACCTCGTGGCCGCGATAGAGAGGCCTCTCGGCCCTCCACTCAAGCCGCACCCCGACGTCGCTCAAAAAGTACCGAGGCACGGGGAAATGCGCCAGACCTGCGAGATATATTGGAGGACAAGGCAAGGCAAACAAGATCGATCTACGGATCGCGTGGGCGCCTCACTACACGTGATGATAACCGTCATGCCGGATACAGCAAATCCAGCCGAGCTGAACACAGCAGACAAAGCTCATTTGAGCTACGTCGTGATATAGCCTAGTACAGGGGCGCCGCACACCCACTATGCTTCACAGATGAAGTAATGGATCATCAAATCCCCGAGGGTTTCAAACCCGTAAACATCGAATCATACGATGGCACAACAGATCCTATGGTATGGATCAAGGACTACCTCCTTCATATCCACATGGCCCGCGGTGATGATCTACACGCCATCAAATACCTCCCACTCAAGCTTAAAGGACCAGCTCGGCATTGGCTTAACAGCATGCCAGTGGAGTCAATTGGTTGTTGGGAAGACCTGGAAGCCGCATTCCTCGACAACTTCCAGGGCACTTATGTGCGACCACCAGACGCCGATGACCTAAGCCACATAATTCAGCAGCCAGAGGAATCGGCCAGACAATTCTGGACACGGTTCCTAACCAAGATAAATCAAATCGTCGACTCTCCGGATGCAGAGGCCCTTGCAGCCTTCAAACATAACATCCGCGATGAGTGGCTTGCCTGGCACCTAGGACAGGAAAAGCCGAAATCCATGGCAGCCCTCACAACACTCATGACCCGCTTTTGTGTGGGAGAGGACAGCTGGCTAGCTCGTAGTAACAACATGACCAAGAGCCCTGGTAATTCGGATACCAAGGACAACAACGGTAGGTCGCGTCGCAACAAGCACAAGCGCTGCATTAACAGCGATAATGCTAAGGAGACGGCAGTCAATGCCAGATTCAGAGGCTCTAAACCCGGTCAGCGGAAAAAGCCATTCAAAAGAAATACTCCAGGCCCGTCCAATTTGGACGGAATACTCGATCGCTCGTGCCAGATACACGGCACCCCTGAAAAACCAACCATCCACACCAACAGGGATTGTTGGGTGTTCAAGCAGGCAGGCAAGTTAAATGCCGAAAACAATGAAAAGGGGCTGCATAGCGACGACGAGGAGGAGCCCCGGCCGCCAAACAATAGAGGACAGAAGGGCTTCCCCCTACAAGTGCGGACAGTGAACATGATATACGCAACCCACATACCCAAAAGGGAGCGGAAGCATGCACTAAGGGACGTATATGTGATGGAGCCAGTCGCCCCAAAGTTCAATCCGTGGTCCTCCTGCCCGATCACTTTTGATCGAAGGAACCACCCCACTAGCATCCGCCATGGCGGATTCGCCGCATTGGTTCTAGACCCAATCATTAACGGATTTCACCTCACTAGAGTCCTGATGGATGACGACAGCAGCCTGAACCTGCTTTATCAGGATACAGTGTGCAAAATGGGCATAGACCCCTCAAGGATTAAACCCACAAAGACGACCTTTAAAGGCGTCATACCAGGTGTAGAGGCCAACTGTACAGGCTCAGTTACACTTGAAGTGGTCTTCGGATCCCAGGATAACTTCCGAAGCGAGGAGTTAATCTTCGACATAGTCCCGTTCCGCAGCGGCTAACATGCACAGCTCGGACGAACCGCATTTGCACAGTTCAATGCGGTGCTGCACTACGCAAACCTAAAGCTCAAGATGCTAGGCCCTCGAGGAGTCATTACGGTCAACAGAAACACCGAACGCTCTCTCAGAACGGAGGAGCATACGGCGGCTCTCACGGCGGAAGTACAAATCAGCTTCTCAAGGCAATTCTCGAGTCCGGCTATTAAACGTCCAGACACCGTCAAGCATGCCCGGAGTAACCTACAACAAGACCGCCTGGCATGTGCGGAGCACGCATAGCAATGCGGCCCCAACCCCAGCCCTCACGAAATTGCGAAACCAGTACTACACGTACATAATTACGCTCTGGAAATACCATGGGCATAGGGGGAGGGGCACGACCACGGCAGGCCCAGAATGCGGCTCAACCGCACCTGGGGCTGTCGATTGTGTCATTCTTTTTTTCTCTTACTTTCAGGACTCCTTTCTCAAGAAGCCCTGTCCGGCAGTAGAATCGCCGAACACACGATGCAACAGCCAGGGAAGCAGAAAGCTACGTCAAGTGTCCAGGTGGTCTCTATAACGAGCAGTATACTTGTTTCACATATCATCCCGCAGCTCGCCCCTGGAGGGGGACATGTGAAATAGTCCCGTCCATTGCTTATCGCACTATTTGTGTCGTTCTGCTTTTACCGCAGCCTTTTTAAATAAACAATACATAGCTTCTGCCTATTATTGCATTCCTTTTTTTTATCTATATATGTTCACTTATGAGATGTTGCACCCGTACACTTTGGTACGGCCAAATACACGAGGGGCTTAAGTACCAAAAAATATGGTGTGATAAGTCTGAACACTTTCACAAGTTCGGCACCCCGAACTTATAGCATTATATGCATCGGCTCCAAATCATGTCTTGGGTCAATAGTTGGGTTAGCCCCGCTCCCATGTTTTGGTACCTTACGTTCTGTTATATCGGCTAAGGTAGCGCTGGGAGAACCACTGCGATTGTGCCCCGGTTGAGCTGGGTTAAGCAACTCAGTGGAGAAAGCTAAAACTGATCGTCATGATAGGGCGAGAGCCGGTCGCTGTTCGAGAGGTTTTCGAGTCCCTAAAGACTTATGCCGCTTAGAGCGAGGAGTTGGCTTTGTCTGGCCCAGGCATGGATAGAGCCCCGAACTCGGTCTTCCGAATACCAAGGGCTTCGCCGAAATTTAAAATTATAGAATTCTATGGCTAAGTGAGAGTGTTCAAGCATTATAGTCCGGTTGCCTCGTTCGTTGTGTTGAGCGCCTCCCTCGAAGGACCCAAGAATGGGAAAAAGAGCGCTCAAGTTTATCCCGAACACCCCAGCACCCGTGGCATGGGGGCAGAAGGCGACGACTCGCCATCTCTCATATTTAATAAACGGCCGCATAGAAGGTAATATTTTAAATTCACAAGCATTGCTTAGCGCATAGGAACAAGTTTTCAGCGTACAGGATAACAAATGCAAGTTTACTCAAAAATTACATCTTTGGAGCACTCACCCGCTATAAGGCGGGCACCCTTCAGGACGCCCTCATAATACATCTCGGGCTTGCTATACTCCTTGCCCGGCGGTGGTCTGTCCGTCACGAGCTTCTTAGCGTCCATCTTGCCCCAGTGCACTTTAGCACGGGCAAGGGCCCTACGGGCACCTTCGATGCAGACAGAGCGCTTGACGACTTCAATCCATGGACAGGCGTCCACCAGTCACCTCACCAGCCCGAAGTAGCTCCTAGGCATGGCTTCCTTAGGCCACATCCGAACTATGAGGGCACCGGGTGTCCGGCCTCAGCATACTGAGACCAGAAAGCCTTCTCCATCGAGCTCCCCTCCTCGACTCGGTAGAACGTGCAGCAGCGGACACACAGCAGGGCAGATCTGCGAATGCTCCTGGAGAGCTCTGGATTCGGGTAAGTAACAAGTAATTCACTTTCACATGCCTGCTTTGCATAAAGAATGCCTTACCCGCTGCTATCTTCTTCATAGCTTAAATTTCCTGGAGGGCTTTTTGGGCTTCGGCCTTAGCAGCTTTGGCACTCTCAAGGGCCGAGGCGAGCTCAGACTCTCGAGTCTTTGAGTCACGCTCCAAACTCTCGTGTTTTTCCACGAGAGCCTGGAGCTCTTGCCACACCTCCGCCGCCCGTGCCTCCTGCTTCTCTCGCTCGGTGCGCTCCGTGACCGCATTGCTTTCGGCCTTGGACACCGCTTCCTTCAAGGTCGCCACCTCGTTCGTGGCCCCTGCAATACTCACGTTATTCTTGTCATTTTTTGCAACCACATCTTTTATATACTTCCATAAGGTATTACTTACCTTCCTTGTCCTCGAGCTGCTTTTTGGCTAGGCCGAGCTCGTTCTCGGACCGCTCGAGGCTCTGCTTCAATGCATTGACCTCCGCAGTCAGTGCGGCAGAGGTCAGCAGTGCAGTCTGCATTCCCCATATTGACATACTTATGTTAGACTCTTGCGTACATCTTTTTAGATCCTTAGTTTGGCTTTTCTTTCCGAACACCAAACTGAGCATCAGGGGCTACTGTCTGTGCGGTAATATTTTTACATATCTTAAATACTTACCTCAAAGCCTGTTAGAAGGCTGGCACAGACTTCAGTCAGCCCGCTTTTGTCGGACTGAACTTTCTGGATCACCACACTCATAACAGTGCGGTGCTCCTCATCGATGGAGGCGCCGTTAAGCGCCTCCAGCAAATTATCCGTGCCTCCAGTTGGACGGAGGTCACCGGTGTCGCAGTCTTGCCCTTCTTACAAAGGGGCCGCCTATCAGACTCTGGAACCACTCAAGGTTCCGGTGTGGAGTCCGGCCCAGGGCCGGACTTAGAGCCCTTTGGGGTTTTATCCCCCTTGCGCCTGGAGTTCGGGAGGTTCCCTTGCGGCGCCTCCTAGACCACCTCCTCCTGGCTGGGCCCCTTTTGGGACCCCACCTCGGTGTCATCCGTAGCGCGAGGAGAGGAGGCAGCCGGAAGTGAGGTGCTATTCACGTCCGATGAATCGAGGGAGCCGCTCGTTGAAGCGTGGAGCCTGTCCTTGGGCGGGCTGTAGGGTTATATTCGGCGTTAGGAGATTCTATGCGACAAATGAAACGCCATGAGTTATTCTGGTATCCGGACACTTACGATTTCGCCAGGGGCTTAGCCCTTGGTGGCCACTCCTCCTCGCCATCGTCGGCGTTGTTGGAGTAGTCCGGAGGGAGGTTCCTTCCCTTCTTGGACCCTCCGGCCTCCCCAGTTGGGGCGGCCTTCCTTTTCTTCTCTCCCCCCGCTGGGAGAGAGGCCTCTTTTTCCTCCTCCTCGTCTTCGCGGGAGGAGTCCGCCTCGGAGTCATCAGACGATGAGTCTGACAACACCTAGCGCCGGGAACTCCTTCGAGTTCCCGTGGCCTTTTTCTTGGCCTTCTTCTCCGGCACCACGTGAGGTGCTGGAACCAACAACCCCTTCAATCGGGCGTCCGCTGGGTCTTCTGGCAAGGGAGCCGGACAGTCAACCTGCCCGGACGTCTTCTGCCAATCCTGTTAAAGGCAAGGGAGTTTAGATCCCGCATAGAGTCAAACTATGGAAAACAAGAGTACCGTAAAGGGTAAAGTAGCTTACCTCGCTGGCTTGACGCTGCGAGCTGAATCCGCGATCTTCGGTAGCGGATGTGGGAGCCTCAGCGCCCTTGAATAGCACCTTCCAGGCATCTTCGTACGCAGTGTCGAAGAGCCTGCTCAAGGTTTGGTGCGGTGCCGGATCAAACTCCCACAAGCTGAAGGCCCATTGTTGGCACGGGAGGATCCGGCAGATGAGCATGACCTGGACTACGTTGACAAGCTTGAGCTTCTTGTTCACCAGGTTTTGGACGCGGGTTTGAAGTCCGGTCAGCTCTTCCGAATTACCCCACATCAAGCCCGTCTCTTTCCAGGAGGTGAGCCGTGTAGGGAAGCCAGATCGGAATTCGGGGGCCGCTGCCCATTTAGGGTCGCGCAGCTCGGTGATGTAGAACCACCCCGATTGCCACCCCCTTATGGTCTCCATGAAGGAGCCCTCGAGCCAGAGGATGTTGGCCATCTTGCCCACCATGGCACCTCTGCACTCTGCTTGGCGGCCGCCCACTACCTTCGGCTTGACATTGAAGGTCTTCAGCCATAAGCCGAAGTGGGGCTGGATGCAAAGGAAGGCCTCGCACACGACGATGAACACCGAGATGTTGAGGATGAAATTCGGGGCTAGATCGTGGAAATCCAGGCCGTAGTAGAACATGAGCCCCTAGACAAATGAGTGAAGTGGAAAACCTAGTCTGCGGAGGAAGTGGGTGAGGAACACCACCCTCTCATGGGCGTGGAGGTGGGGATGAGCTGCCCCTTGTCGGGGAGCCGATGCGCGATGTCGTTGGACAAGTATCCGACCTTCCGCAGCTTTTTGATGTGCCCCTCCATAACGGAGGAGGCCATCCACTTGCCTCTCGCTCCGGACATGGCTGGAGAAGGTTGAGGTGGGATGTGCGGACTTGGGCGCTGGAGCTCGAGTGCGCGGAAATGGATGAGCAAAGGAGGAAGAAGGCGTAGGTAACAAGGTGGATCCTTATCCCCTTATATGGGCGGACGAAGCTATGCGTCCCCACCAGCCTGGTAAAACTCGCTTATCTCCGAAGCGCCATAATCAATGGCGCGGTTGGGTTACCCATGCCCGTATTGATAAGAATCCCGAAATAAGGGGACACGATCTCTGCTTTGACAAGACGTGCCAAGGAAACCGCCTCGCTAAACGCGCTGAGGAGGGACAATAAAAACGATTCGAATAAAGGCTTGGCCGTGGTGTGATGTCAGGCCACGGAATACGTCAGCAGATTGAATTTGTGTAAATATTATTCTCTCTACAATGGTATGTGGAACTTATTTTGCAGAGCCGGATACTATCCTTGTGTTCAAAATCTTCTATGAAGTATTCGGAGGAGGAACCCGCCTTGCAATGCCGAAGACAATATGCGCACCGAACTCGTCGTCATTGAAGCCTGGTTCAGGGGCTACTGAGGGAGTCCTGGATTAGGGGTTGTCCGGATAGACGAACTATCACCTTTGGCCGGACTCTTGGACTATGAAGATACAAGATTGAAGACTTCGTCCCGTGTCCGGATGGGACTTTCCTTGGCGTGGAAGGCAAGCTTGGCGATATGGATATGTAGATCTCCTACCATTGTAACTGACTCTGTGTAACCCTAACCCTCTTCGGTGCCTATATAAACCGGAGGGTTTTAGTCCGTAGGACGAACAACAATCATACCATAGGCAAGCTTCTAGGGTTTAGCCTCTCTGATCTCGTGGTAGATCTACTCTTGTACTACCCATATCATCAATATTAATCAAACAGGAGCAGGGTTTTACCTCCATCGAGAGGGCCCGAACGTGGGTAAAAACATCGTGTCCCTTGTCTCCTGTTACCATCCGCCTAGACGCACAGTT
Source organism: Triticum aestivum (assembly GCF_018294505.1). Taxonomy (NCBI): domain Eukaryota; kingdom Viridiplantae; phylum Streptophyta; class Magnoliopsida; order Poales; family Poaceae; genus Triticum; species Triticum aestivum. The sequence continues at coordinate 456,795,918 of NC_057810.1, read as the reverse complement.
CGGGACCCCCTACCCGAGATCCGCCGGTTTTGACACCGACAGCAACCCTCTCACTCTGAGGCTTAGCCATGAACCTGGTTTGCCTAAGTTTCAAAACCACTCTGAGTGAAGAGCAACCCTCTCACTCGGAGGCTTAGCCGCGAACCTGATTCGCCTAAGTTAAAAAACTACTCCGAGTGGAGAGCAATCCTCCCACTCGGAGGCTTAGCTGCGACCCCGTACTCTCCTAAGTTAAAAAAGCACTCCGAATGGAGAGCAATCCTCCCACTCGGGGGCTTAGCTGCGACCCCGTACTCGCCTAAGTTAAAAAACCACTTCGAATGGAGAGCAATCCTCCCACTCGGGGGCTTAGCTGCCACCCCGTACTTGCCTAAGTTAAAAAACTACTCCGAGTGGAGAGCAATCCTCCCACTCGGGGGCTTAGATGCGACCCTGTACTCGCCTAAGTTAAAAAACCACTCCTAGTGGACAGCAATCCTCCCACTCGGGGGCTTAGCTGCGACCCCGTACTCGCCTAAGTTAAAAAACTATTCCGAGTGGAGAGCAATCGTCCCACTCGGGAGCTTAGCTGCGACCCCGTACTCGCCTAAGATAAAAAACCACTCTGAGTGGAGAGCAATCCTCCCACTTGGGGGCTTAGATGCGACCCCGTACTCGCCTAAGTTAAAAAACTATTCCGAGTGGAGAGCAATCCTCCCACTCGGGGGGCTTAGCCGCGACCCCGTACTCGCCTAAGTTAAAAAACTATTCTGAGTGGAGAGCAATCCTCCCACTCGGGGGCTTAGCTGCGACCCCATACTCGCCTAAGTTAAAAAACAACTCCGAGTGGAGAGCAATCCTCCCACTCGAGGGCTTAGCTGCCACCCCGTACTCGCCTAAGTTAAAAAAGTACTCCGAGTGGAGAGCAATCCTCCCACTTGGGGGCTTAGATGCGACCACGTACTCGCCTAAGTTAAAAAACCACTCCTAGTGGAGAGCAATCCTCCCACTCGGGGGCTTAGATGCGACCCCATACTCGCCTAAGATAAAAGACCACTCTGAGTGGAGAGCAATCCTCCCACTCGGGGACTTAGCTGCGACCCCGTACTCGCCTAAGTTAAAAACTATTCCAAGTGGATAGCAATCCTCCCACTCGGAGGCTTAGCTACGACTCCGCACTGGCCTAAGTTGCAAAGTTCCTCTGAGCTGCGTCACAAGTACAACGTTTGCTCCATCCTGATCTGCAAGGACGACAAGGTGCCAATCGACACGTCATCGGAGCTGCTTCACAAGTACAACATCTACTCCATCCTGATCCGCAAGGACGACGAGGTGCCAACCGAACACGTTGTCCGAGCTGCATCACAAGTACAACATCTGTTCCGAGAGAGAAGTCAAGTTCCACTCGGAATTAAAAAAGATCTAAAAATGGTAAAGGCAAAGCCACCATATTCGAGGAAAAACCAAGTTAACATAAACACAAAAAAGCTTAGCATGGGCAGAAGTACTCAGGCGTCAGGCCTGAAAGAGTTTAACGCTTACAAAATAACTCGGAATTCTGAAGCAAATGAAGGTGAGGCATAAAGTTTGTTCACTCGGCAGGAGGAGGGCTTGCTGGCTCGATGAAGCTGTCGAGGTCGATGCCGTCTACTACTCATAGTGGCAGCGTCGATGAAGGTCTCCATGATGGACTGGAATTGAAGCTTCTTGGTGTTGGCAACCTTGAGAGCCGCCAGCTTGTCTTCTTTTACCTCCTTGCAATGGACTCGGACCAAGGACAGAGCCACATCAGCGCCATAATGAGTAGATGACTTCTTCCACTCTTTCACTCGTACATGGATTTCTTTGAGTCGAGTCATCAGGGACTCGAGATCATTCTGGAACTCCACTTGGAGCCAGAGCTCCGTGTCACTCCATGACGCCACCACTTTGAGACGAGCAAGGTAATCCACAACACTGTCAAGACGAGACTCCAATCGTAGCACGTTCATCGCAACTTCATCCTTGACAAGAGAGTTTATGGGGTCTAGATCCGTCTCAATCCGCCCAGTCTCTGCCTTCAAGTCTTGACAGATTTCTGCACACCTGGAAAAATGGTGAGTTGGCAGCTATATGATGAGTCGACAGTTGCAAATCAGCCGGACAAGAGAAAGTACCTTCAAGCTTCAAGAGCATCTTCTCAGCGAGTCTTCCCAGATAAGCCTCCAGTTCACCCTTCTTCTGTGTGAGATCTTCAACCTTGTCAGACAAGGCCTCCTTGTCCTTCTTCAGTTGCACAACTTCTTTGTTGGCTTCGTTAACAACAGTATTCAGCCTGGTGTTTTCCTCTTCCAACTTGCAGACTGAAGCCAGCTTCTTGTCAGCAAGTTCTGTTTTCTCTCGTACCTCCCTCTGTGCTGCGGCAAGGTCAAGGTCCTTCTGCTCCAAAGCCTGCTTCATTTGACTAAAGAAATAGCATTCTTCAGACGAGCTTGGAGTTGACGGTTTTCACTATGCACATCTGTTTGAGTGGAGTTACTCGGTTCAAAAGACTTAAAGGGAGGGCTATAAGGTGGACAGTCGACGAGTTGTTACCTCCCATAGCAGCAACATCATCCTTGGCCTTCTAAAGATTCTTCTTGGCTAGCTCGAGGTCATGGTTCAGACTGATCTGCTTCTTCTCCAACTCAGGAAATTGGGCCCCGAGCTCACAAGATTTCTAGAGTCAACAAATAAGACACGTCAGTCGACAGAAACAAAAGTCAATCATAATAGAAAATGTTCTAAGAGTACTGCCGAATCAAACATTCAACAGTAGTCTTGGGGACTACACCCAGTGGGTGCACTTGGCGTGCCCCCACTGGTCCGATTTACCAGTCGGCATGGTCTGCCCATCACGAGTATATATACACAAAAAAAGAGAAGAAGATAGATTCTCAGACCACGACCGACTGCCCGCAGTCGACCGTGGTCTCGGGGACTACACCAAGTGGGTGCACTCTGCATGCCCCCACTGGTCTGGAGCCCACTCGATTCAGTCTATTCCGCCAAGTGAGAGGACTATGAAGAGACATTTGATAAAGACCCCCACTGAATCAAACATTCGACGACGGTCTCGGGGACTACACCCAGTGGGTGCATTCTGCGTGCCCCCACTGGTTCAGAGGTACACTCGACTCGACCTGGTCGACTCAAGAGGAAGAACTATTCAGCTAAAGTTAAAACACCCACTGGGTGAGTGGATATAAAGTGCAAACTCATGATAGATGCACCTAAAAGGTTCCAAAACGCTTATCCAGGGACATCTTACGGATAACAAAGCAGTAGTTTCTGTTCAGTCAGAAATCAACTCACCTTGACATTGATCTGTAGAGCAGAGCTGGCATCATAGGCAGCCTTGCTAGCCTCATGCACCACCTTTATTTGGTCCATCATAAAACCCGCTTGGAGTATAGCTTCCTTAGCTGCACACACCGGGTCTTCTGGAGTATGATGGGTAACAAAGAGAGGAGTTGGTGGAATAGCCGGAGCAGCCAGAGGATCTGAGGCATATAGTTGCATAGACGGAGCAGGAACTTGAGCAATTGACACCGAAGGACGGTCATTTGACACAGGATTGGCAAAAGAAAAATAGGCCCGAATCGGATCTCCGGATAGCTGGACCACTGTTTTCGGCACTGATGTCGACTGAGGCACCTGGTTGGCAGGCGTTCTCCTTATTGAAGTCCTATCTCTCCTTCCCGTATTCTTCTGAGGCGCCTCTTCATCGTCGTTTGGAAGTTCAATGAAATCTTGTGGGGTTGCACAAAATTCGACCATAAGAGTTCAGTCGATCGACAGTTCAATCGACAAAATAAACACAAGATTGCAGAATCTTACCTGCTTTGCAAGTAGCCACGTCATCAGTTTCTTCATCATCCTGAGCCTTGTCAATGTCCATGGAGGTCCCAGAAGTTGCACCACTGAAAGATTCAGAACTCACTCGGTCAAGCAGAGGTATGAATCGACAGTAAAATACAGAAAGACAGAACACTTACACAGAAGCGACGGGAACGTCCATCTTGATCCTGGGCAAGGTATTCCAAGGCTTTGAAGGGACAACCTTGGGCTGCTTGTCGACCTTTTCAGACGGCTCCAGAGATGAAGTCCGAGTGCATTTCTGCACTCGTGTGCTTGGAGGCGCTGCCTTGTTGCGCCCACCTGCAGGATTGTGAGATTGTTTGGATCGATGCTCTGTGCGGGGTGGTGAGTCGACATCTTCTTCATCGTCCGAATCATCACTCTCTTCCTCATTGTCGTCGTCGAGGGATTGCCAGTCGGCACTCTCGTCTGGACTCTCCGCTCCCTCCTGGGCTTGCTCCCCGTTCGGCATGAAGTACATCACGGTATAAATCTGCAAAGCAAGAAGTTAAACAAACATCAGCCAGATTCAAAGATGGATGCAAGTCAGAATGAAAGACACTCGGTAATAGGGATCAAACCTTGTCCGGCTAACTTTCAACATCGAATGGGAGGACTCTTCTAGAATCCATGGGATTGTCTTTGTTTCCAGTAATGCCCTTTAGCCATTGGGCCACCATCTCATCAGCGACCTCCTCTGGGTGGACCCGAGCAGTGTCATTGGAGCCCGAATACATCCACATTGGATGATCACGAGCTTGGAGTGACTGGATGCGTCGACTGAGAAACATTTCCAATAAATCCATGCCAGTCACGCCCTCACGAACCAATTGGACTACCCGCTCGACTAGCATGTTCACCTCTACTTTCTCTGCTGCAGACACGATCAATGAAGAAGGTTGTTGAGCTAGATACAAGGTGAAGGGAGGAAGACCGGTCCACTGACCGGGAGTCGGAATATCTTGGCAGTAGAACCAGGTCGACTGCCATCCCCTAACCGACTCGGGAAGTGTCATAGGGGGAAAAGTACTCCTAACCCTCATCTAAATCCCTAAACCCCCGCACATCTGAATCACGTGGGTCCTCTCGTTAGTCAGATTCTCCTTCTTCATAGATTGGGAACGGAAAGTCAAGATATGTTTGAATAGACCCCAATGCGGTCTACAACCCAAGAAGTTTTCGCACAGAGAAACATATGCAGCGAGGTATGTGATAGTATTGGGAGAGAAGTGGTGAAGTTGGGCACCGAGAAAGTTCAGAAACCCCAGAAGAAGGGATGCGGGGGCAGAGAGAAACCACGCTCGACATGGGTTGCGAGGAGGACGCACTCACCCTCCCGTGGCTGAGGCTCAACCTCGTTTCCAGGCAGCCTCCAAGACCCATCGGAGATCAAGCCCATAGAGGCCAGATCCTCCAGATCTTCTTTCTGGAGCGTGGACTGAATCCAGTCCCCCTGGATCCAGCCAGGCAGCAGTCCGGACCTCGACAACGACCCCCGACTCATCTTCTTGCCCTTCGCCGTCGCTGTCGCCTTCTTCGCATGCTCCAGGGCCGCCGTCTTGTCCTTAACCATCGCGGCGGACTGCGCACGGGCGGGGTGTCGGCATCGAGAGTGGAAGAACACGCAGTGGAGAAGCAGAGGAAGAAGAAGGGGAATGGGGCACACTGTGCAAACGCATCAGCCTCGATGCCTTTTATGAGCCTGCTTCCGAGTGGCTGACACGTGGGCCCGAGCAATCCTGTCAAATCCCGCAACAGTCACGCGCCCGATATGTGCCGAAAAAGGTGGTGCAAGAATCAAGGCACCCTTGTCTATCCATCCCGTTTACTGCGGCATGCTCCCTCCCGCGCGCTTCTCCAAAGTTTTGAATCCCGTGAGTTCCGGGAACCGTAGTAACCAATCGCACCAAAGATTTCACACCATATCAACACTCGAAGACTGCCAGTATAAGTTCACTCGATGGCCTCTAAATCGTTCAAGGCGACTGAAATAAAGTTGAAGTTTCAACATGATTCCAGTACTTAGTAAGAATGCCTATGAAGCATAAAAGTCGGGATAGGATTAACTTCAACTCTCTTTTCACTCGGACCTCAATCCATTCGAATGACGAGACCATAGACCTAGGGTAGGGTCATAGGCCTGACCTATACGCCCTACCCAAGGTCACTACCCTAGAATCAAGGACATTCAAAGTATAGCAAGAGATACCGACTGAAGTAACCATGGAGTGCAATCCACTCAACCAGTTACCCCACTCGGATACCCCCCAGTTTCACTCAACCAAGATGAAGTCATTCGACCATACAAGAAACCACTTGGAGTACAGAAGACCTAGAGTTACTCGGAATGGCAACGGTCAGGCGTTCACTCCGTAGTCTTAAAGATTATTAATAGATCTTTATAGCTGGCGTTACTAGTAACACCCTGTCTTAATGTACATTAAACCCTGTAACGGGGGACGGCTGGGGCCCTAGCACACTCTATATAAGCCACACCGTCCTCTGGCACAAGGGTTCGCACCCCCTGTAACATACACCCATATTCCAGTCGACCGCCTCAGGGCACAAATACGTAGTGCTTTTACCTCCTCCGAGAGGGGCCCGAACTCGTAAAGTCATGTGTACAATCTCGCCGTAGCCAGGGCCTTGCCTCCTCATACGTACCCCTTACTCTTACCGTCAGACTTAGTACCACGACAGGTTATATGGTGAGATTCAACCCAGACCCCCTTTCCTGCAAGAGAAGCCAAAAATGATTGACCACCATGAGATTTCGATAGCTGCTTAGTATTGGCGACAAACCTATCAGCTAAGAAGACCTAGTCTCAGAAGAACCTCACCAGGTTGAAAGACACGGGTTTGAGGAAAAGATTATGCCCCTACTGGAAGGACACGAGTGAAAAAGTTATCTCAGAGAATACAGAAGGCCGACACCAACCCAAAGGATGGAGTACATGAGTTTTTCGGAGCCATAGCCTTGCTTTTAAGTGTGGTAGCACCCAGACCTCTCTGGTCACTGGAAAATTGTTGGAAGACCCCAAACCCTAACCTTTTCTTGCTAGCCTCTTCGAATCTCGAGGACGAGATTCATTTTAAGTGTGGTAGGTTTGTACCATCCCAAAATTGTAAAATTTGGAATGTTATATTAATTAAATAAATTTGATTATTTGTTTGTTTGATTGACTGAAAGTGAGTGAAATTTGAAACTTCAAAAAAACAAATGAGAGGGAGTAAGAGGACTTTCCCAAAATTTTCTATTTGAATCCCTACTTAATTTTAAGTTTGAGTCTTGTCAAAACTCTCTGGAAAAAAAATATGAGAGGAGGAATATGACACTCCAAAAACCAGAGACAATGTTTGACAATTTATTTGGAACTCAAATTCCCTTTCATTTTGAAGTTATTGCAATAAATAAAATTTTCAAGTATTTTATTTCGTCATGAAATATGTTCACGTTTTAGGAATTTTTATTCTCAAAATTTTGGTATATAATATGCCTATATAAAATGTTTTTTTGTTTTTTGTATTTGTTAAGGAAGCACAAGAGTATAGCTGAAGTTTCAGTCAAGAAGATCCAAAGGAGTGCATGACTCCATTGTGCACACAACAAGGCACGCAATGTGTCTTGGCTTGTGCAATTTACAAAGAAAATAGCTTCGCATTCAAGCAATGGAGTATTATATTGGGCTGGTTTGTATACCCAGGCATGTCATAGCAATATTTTACCACGCAACGAGAAGCCGGTCTCTCAGCCACAACAAGGTCTCCTGTCTAGACAAAGTTCTCAGTCTAGACAAAATTCCCAGTCTAGACAAAGTTCTCACTCTAGCATCGGAGTCACGCAAGGTTGATTGTGCAAACATTGAGGCACTTTGGTGGCGCATAAGGCATGTCAAGGTACGAGAATCTCCAGCTTCCAGCTATGACACAGAAGAATAAAGAAAGGAGCATCCAACATCCCTCACGCTCTATGAAAGGAGGAGGACTGAGCGTGGACACACAACACCAGTCTCCAGAGCATCACAGCACCAGAGCACCACATCCCTCACTCTCCTCAGTAGTAGTAGTAGTAGTAGCCATCTCCAGTTGTAATAAGCCTTTGAGGCATTGTATCATCCAGTGGTGGAGGTAGGCAGAAGGTAGTCTTCTTTTCTCTTTGTAATCCCTTTGCGGTCTCCCGAAAGGGAAATCCATATGCAAATTATGTTGTCGAAGTGAACTAGTTTCGGGTTTCACTTAGTTTTCATATTATGAATTTATAAGATGAGTTTTTACGCTAGGGATCCTATAGGAGAAACCTCTGCGTGTAGTTCTCTGTTTAGCCTATGTGTGGCGTCTGAATGAGAACCTTGTGGCCGTAGAGAAGTGTTCCCTTCGGGTGGAACTGCCTGGGAAGATGGTAGGAATTTATCGCATAAATTCGCAAGACAAACATCAAGTGAAAGAACATAGCTGCTTCTGAAGCAACATAGTGATAAATACGGAGAGTACTGAGTAGGATTAACACAACTACTGCATACCCGTAGGCCGTCGTGTTGGTTAATTAATAATTTCGTATATTAAATATTGTAAAAAGATAAATTAATCACAAATTAGTTAATTAAATAATTAAAAAGATAAATAAATTACCTAAGTATTTAATAATTTCATATATTAAATATTGTAAAAATTTATAACAATTTTAATTTTATTTTATATATTTGTGTGTGTGTGTGTACACGCCAGGCTAGCCGGCCCAGCCGGCCAAGCCAGGCCGGCCTTAGCACCCAGGTTCGCACGAGAGCTGCCCAAGCAAGCGCTCCCAACTCCCAGGAGCCGCCGCTGCCCCTTTCCCTCATTATCTCTCTTTCTCCCTTACGCCTCATCCATCTCTCTCTTTTTTAGTGTTGGGACCCACATGGTCTTCTTCCTCCTCACGAAACAAAAGGATTTCTGTTCCCGCATGAACCGGAAACAACTTCAGCCCAAGCTCATCAAAACCCTAGCCCAAGGCTTTCCCCTCCTCCAAGAAGTTGTCCTATAAATACCCAGCAACCTCCTCGCCCGCCCCCCCCCCCCCAAAACCCCACGCCCAAGACCACCTCTAGACGACGCCCTCACTATTCCAATCTAGGCCGGCCGAGTAGAGTTCATCGCTCGACACCGACCTCCGGTGAGCTTTCCGAGACCCCTTTTTTTCATATTCTACTTCCCCTAGGGATTGCACATCTATTTGACATAATCTCTTCCCTTGAATCCCTCTATAGAGAGCACCTCGAGCCTGTCGTGGTTCTAAGACTGGCAGTAGAAAGGGGGGTAGGTATGGAGAGGCAAGATCTCAACTATGGTGAAGGTGTACACACAAGTTTTACGAGTTCATGCCCTTCACGGAGGAAGTAATAGCCCTACGTCTCGGTGCCCGGAGGTGGCCGACTGGATTATATGTGTGTGGTGTTACAGGGGGTGCGAACCCTTGTCCCAGAGGAGGGGGGGGCTTATATAGAGTACGCTAGGACCCCAGCCGTCCTCCATTACAAGGGGCTTAATGTACATAAAGTAAGGGTGTTACAGATAACGCCAGCCATAAGTGCTGTTAATGACCTTAAAGACTACGGAGTGAATGTCCGACCGTTGCAGTGCTGAGTGACTCCTGGCCTTCAGTAGGTCGAGTGATTCCTTATATGGTCGAGTGATATGATTGGTCGAGTGGATTGCACTCGACACCTTTGACTGGGGGTTCTTCATTGCCTCTTGCACTTGTTATCTTCTAGGGTAGTGACCTTGGGTAGCGCATATAGGTCAGGCCTATGACCCTACCCCGGGTCTGTATCCTCATCAGTAGCCCCCGAATGGATTAAGGTTCGAATGGAAAGTAGGTTGAAGTTGAACTTGTTCTGAGATTTGCATCTCACGAGTGTTTTACACAGGACGGAAGGCTTACGTTAGTACTTCAGCTTCGACTCAGTCGCCTTGATCCATTCAGAGAGTTGCCGACTAAACTTGTAGCATCATCCGCCGAGTGCTGTCTTGGGGTGCAGACTCTTCGACGCGATTGATTGTAGTGTATCCCGGATTTTACGGGATTCAAAATTTTGGGGAAGCGCGCGGGACAGGATATGCCGAAGTAAGCGGGGCGGATAAACGATAGTGCCTCGATCTCCGCACCACCTTTTTGGCCACGTACGTCACGCGCGACTGTTGCGGGATTTAACAGGATTGCCTGGTCCCACGCGTCAGCCACCCGGAAGCGGCCCTTTATAAGGCGACGGAGCCGAGGCACCTGCGTAGCGCGAGTCTGTTTTTCTTTCTTCTTCCTCTGCTTCTCCACTACATCCGGCTCCTCCGCTCTCGACGCTGCCGCTCCGCCGCCATGGTAAAGGACAAAATGACAGCGCTGGAACGCGCGAAGAAGGCGATGGGGGTGGCGAAGGACAAGAAGCAGAATCGCGGGTCGTCATCGCGCTCGGGGCTGCCGCCGGGTTGGATCCAGGGCGATTGGATCCGGTCTTTGCTCCGGCAGGAAGATCTGGATGGGCTGGTGGAGTCCGGGCTGATCGCCAAGGGTGCGGCAAGGCTGCCTGAGCGGGAGATGGAGCAGCAACCTCGACCGGGTGAGTGTGTACTACTTGCCACCCACGTCGATCGGGGCTTCTCGCTTCCTTCGCACCCCTTCTTTCGGGGCTTCTTGAACTTCTTAGGTGCCCAACTCCATCATTTTTCTCCCAATACCATCACGTATCTTGTCGCGTTCGTGTCTATGTGTGAGAACTTTCTGGGGTGTCGACCGCACTGGGGTCTTTTCAAACATATTTTCACCATCCATTCTCAGTCGGTGAAGAAAGCGAACACGAGTGATGAGAAAACCCATGTCATTCAGATGTGTGGGGGTTTGGGTATCCAGAGGAGGCAGAGGAGTTCTTTCCCTTCCATGACTCTCCCTGAGTTGGTTAGGGGCTAGCAGTCGACCTGGTTCTACTGCCAGGACCTCCCAACTCCAGGTCAGTCGACCGGCCTTCCCCACTTCACTTTTCACAGTGTCCAGACTCCTTCCTCACTGAAAGTGACTGCTGCTGAGAACGTGGAGACGAAGATGCAGGTTGAGAAAGTGGTCCAACTGATCAATGAGGGTGTCACTGGCATGGGCTTGCTGGAAGTATTCCTCAGTCGATGCATCCAGCCTCTTCAGGCCCGTGACCATCCTATGTGGCTGTACTCTGGGGCTAACGACACTGCTCATGTTCATCCAGAGAAAGTGCCAGCCAAGACTGTGGCCATGTGGTTGAAGAGCATTACAGGCAACAACGACAACCCCATAGGAGCCAGGAGAGTCGTCCCGTTTAGTGATGACAATCAGCCTGACAATGTATGTTCTTTATTCCGACTGTCTTTGCATACACATTCCGACTGCCCTTGAGCTCAACTGATTTTTACTTGACTTCTTGCCTTGTAGGTTTTTACCGACATGTATTTGATGCCCAACAGTGAACAAGTTCTAGAGCGGGGCCAGGAGGGAGAGGCCATCACCGAGGAGAGTGGTGAATGGGAATCTTCAGATGAAGACGAGGAGGAGGAAAGCAAGGAGTCAGCTGATGAGGAAGCGGTTGACTCGCCGCCGCGCTCTGAATGCCGATCCAAGCAACACCATGATCCGGCAGGCGGGCGTGGAAAGAACGTGGCCCCAAGTACCCACACACAGAAGCACACTCGGACGTCGACTCCGGAGCCGACAGAGAAGGTCGCCAAGCAGCCCAAGGTTGCTCCTCCAAAGACTCGGAAGACTATGCCGAGGATCAAGATGGACGTCCCCGTTGCTTCAGGGTGAGTATCTTTCTTGCATTTATCTAGGCCGACTGAATCTTCTATTCTGACCGAATGGATCATGTATCTTTCCAGCCCAACCTCTGCTGCGACTGACATGGATATCGACAAAGCTCCAGGAGATGAGGAGACCGACGACTTGGCTACCTCTCGAGCTGGTAAGTCCATTCGGCTAGAACTCGTTAGTCGATTGAGTTATCGGTCGACTGAATTTTTGATGTTTTTCTTTTGCTACAGTTCCACGAGACATCGTCGTGCTTCCCGATGAAGATGAAGAAGAATTTCCTCTACAGGAGGGGAGCAGGAGAGGCGGGAGCTCAAGAAGGAGAGGGCTTGAAGTTCAAGTCCCTCAGTCGATGCTGGTGCTTGAGGTGGTGGTAGAATGTTCCGAAGATCCGGTTCGAACCAATTTCACATTCGCAAACCCACTGATGACTGATCATTCGTCGGGGTCGACTGCTCCGGCTCCTGCTGCTTCAGTGCAACTCCACGCATCCGACCCAGTAGCTGCCTCGGTCGCCTTGGAGCCATCACTTTTTGCTGCAGACCAGACCCCAGATGATTCACCAAGTGCTGCCAGGGAGGCTCTTCGCCAAGTGAACCTTGTTATGGAGCAGGTGAAGGTGATGCATGAGGCCAGCCAGGTGGCCTATCACACCAGCACAGCTCTGTAGACTAATGTTAAGGTCAGTGAACTCCCGAATGAACTTTTGAATGTTGTTTTATATCTGATCACCCACTGGGGTGTGCCTGTTTTTAGAGTTTAGGAAGTCTTCCACTCCACTCGACTCGTGCTGAGTCTTAGTGTTTTTTCCGAACCAGTGGGGGCACGCCGAGTGCACCCACTAGGTGTAGTCCCCGAAACCACGGTCGAGTGCTGGCAGTCGGCTGAGGTCTTAGAGTCTTCTTTTTTACTTTTTTTGACTCACGCTGGGCAGACCATGCTAAGTGTTGATCTAGATTAGTGGGGGCACGCTAAGTGCACCGACTGGGTGTAGTCCTCGAGACTACTGTTGAATATTTGATTCGTCAGTAGTCTTAGAGTTACTTTCACTATCGTTGTCTTTTATTTTTGTCGACTGATACGTCTCCCTCGCTGACTGCAGAGGTCTTGTGATCTTGGAGCTCGGCTTTCTGAGTTAAACAAGAAGCACATCAGCCTCGAACTTGATCTTGAACTTGCAAAGAAGAACCTCAAGACTGCTCAAGAAGAAACAACCATCATGGGAGGTAATCAATTGACACTTGTCCACCCAGTAGCTCGTGCCTTTTAGTGTTTTTTGTTTCAGCCTCTTTGAACCAAGTGACTTCACCCAAGCAGATGTGCATAGTGAAAACCGTCAGCTTCAGGCTCGTCTGAAGAGTGTTGTTTCTTTAGATAAAATGAAGGACGCTCTGGAGAAGAAGGATCATGACCTTGTTGCTGCTCAGAAGGAAGCACGAGAGAAGACAACACTTGCGGACAAGAAGCTAGCTTCGGTCGGCAAGTTGGAAGAGGAGAACACGAAGCTGAAGACTGCCATCTCTGAAGCCAATCGGGAAGTTAAGCAACTGAAGAAGGACAAGGAGAACCTGACAAATGAAGTTGGAGGCCTCAGAGCCAGGATAGGCAAGCTGGAGTCCTATCTGGGACAACTTGCCGCAAAACTAGTTCTGAAGCTTGAAGGTACTGCTGCTCGACTGGTTAGTTGTCGTCGACTGAAGTATCTTGTTATATTGTCGACTCACTATTTTTCCTGATTGTGCAGAACTTTGTTAGGATTTTGAGGCTGAGAGATGACAGGTCTCGACCCCATCAATTGTCATGTGAAAGGTGATGTTGCGATGAACTTGCTGCAGTTGGAATCACGCATGGACGGCGCCGTTGCTTATCTGGCTCGACTGAAGGCGGCGATGACTCGGGTTGACGCTGAACTCTGGCCTCAGGCGGAACTTTCACAAGATCTCGAGTCGCTGATGACTCGACTAAATCAGATCCCTGGCCGAGTGCAGGAATGGAAGAAGTCGTCCGCTCATTGTGGCACTGACGTTGCCCTGTCATTGGTCCGAGTGCACTGCAAGGATGCTAGATAAGACAAGTTGGTGGCTCTCAATGTTGTGAATACTAAGAAGCACACCTTCCAATCCCTCATGGACACCTTCCTTGAGGTTTCCACTTGTATTGCAGACAACATTGATCTTGACAGATTCTGTGATCCAGCCAGCCCTTCTCCTAATGAGTGATCGAAAAACATTATGCTTCACCTTTATTTGCCTCGGAATGATGAGTGATTTTGTAATCGTTGAAACTCCTTCGGCCCTGATGCCCGAGCACTTTAGTCCGCGGTTTGGAACCTTTGGATTTATCTGAACTTGGTTTATCTTTGAATATGTTGTGTTTGTCTTCGAGTGGAACTCGTTCTTCACTCGGATTGGTTCTTGAACTTTCGATGCAGCTTCTGAGGAAGAGGCCGCAGTCAACCTATTGGACGAGCCCTGAGCAGCATTGATTAGCTCATCAGCAAGGCACTCAGCAATGGCCTTGATGTTCCTGAAGGCAGCTCGTCTTGGCACTAGTTGTTGGATGAGCCTTTGGCAGCATTGATCAGCTCATCAGTGAGGCATTCAGCAATGGTCTTGACATTCCTGAAAGCGGCTCGCCTTGGCACCAGCTGTTGGATGAGCCTTTGGCAGCACACACAATCTCGTCCTTCTTCTTGACGATGCAGCCCAGGGGGGGTCGTGGTCGACCTGCACCACTTGGTAGGATTTTTTACACTTAGGCAAGTACTGGACTGCAGCTAAGCCCCCGAGTGGGAGGATCGCTCACCACTCCGTAGGATTTTGTATACTTAGGCGAGTACTGGACTGTAGCTAAGCCCCCGAGTGGGAGGATCGCTCACCACTCGGTAGGATTTTTTATACTTGGGCGAGTACTAGACTGCAGCTAAGCCCCCGAGTGGGAGGATCGCCCACCACTCGGTAGGATTTTTTACACTTAGGCGAGTACTGGACTGCAGCTAAGCCCACGAGTGGGAGGATCGCTCACCACTCGGTAGGATTTTTTATACTTAGGCGAGTACTGGACTGCAGCTAAGCCCCCGAGTGGGAGGATCGCTCACCACTCGGTAGGATTTTTTATACTTAGGCGAGTACTGGACTGCAGCTAAGCCCCCGAGTGGGAGGATCGCTCACCACTCGGTAGGATTTTTCAAACATAGGCGAGTACTGCACTGCAGCTAAGCCCCCGAGTGGGAGGATCGCTCACCACTCGGTAGGATTTTTCAAACTTAGGCGAGTACTAGACTGCAGCTAAGCCCCCGAGTGGGAGGCTTTCTCACCACTCGGTAGGATTTTTCAAACTTAGGCGAGTACTGGACTACAGCTAAGCCCCCGAGTGGGAGGCTTGCTCACCACTCGGTAGGATTTGTCTTTTCAACTTAGGCAAAACGGATTCATAGCTAAACCTCCGAGTGGGAGGCTTGCTCACTACTCGGTAGGATTTTTCTTTTCAACTTAGGTGAAACGGATTCGTAGCTAAGCCTCCGAGTGAGAGGTTTGCTCACCACTCGGTAGGATTTTTCTTTTTGACTTAGGCGAAACGGATTCGCGACTAAGGCACCCACTGGGGGATTTAGAACATGTAAAAAATGAACAACAATCATTCGGAAGACTATAAAATCATGTCTTTGATAATCAAACTAGAAGGTATTTCTTATTACATCTCAACGATCTGAATGCTTAAGAGTAAAAGGGGTGGAGCAGCTCCGCATTCCAAGTGCGTGGCTCGTCTTTATTGTGTTCGACATTGAAATGACGATATGCTCTGTTGTGGAGCACTTTGATGACGACGAAGGGGCCTTCCCAAGCAGGAGCAAGCTTGTGTGGTTTCTGCTGGTCCACTCGAAGAACCAAGTCTCCCTCTTGCAATGCCCGACCCCTTACATTTCTGGCATGAAATCGACTCAGGTCTTGCTGATAAATTGTCGACCGAATCAAGGCCATCTCCCTTTCCTCTTCCAAGAGATCGACTACATCTTGTCGAGCCTATTCTGCTTCTTCTTCTGAGAAAAGTTCGGCTCGGGGCGCATTGTGAA
The DNA here is from genome assembly GCF_018294505.1 of Triticum aestivum. NCBI lineage: Eukaryota > Viridiplantae > Streptophyta > Magnoliopsida > Poales > Poaceae > Triticum > Triticum aestivum. Next base: position 456,780,187 of record NC_057810.1, on the reverse strand, counting down.
GCAAATCACTCGGGGTACAACTTCAGCACCGTAGACCAAGAAGAATGGAGTTCGTCCAGTAGACCGATTAGGAGTTGTCCTCAATCCCCAAAGTACTGATGGAAGTTCATTGACCCAGGCACCTGCCGCATGCTTGAGGTCACGCATCAATCGGGGTTTAAGTCCTTTGAGAATCAATCCATTTGCTCTTTCAGCCTGCCCATTCGACTGGGTATGGGCGACTGAAGCATAGTCGACCCTCGTGCCTTGGGAAGCACAAAAGGCTCTGAACTTGTTAGAATCGAAGTTCGACCCATTATCAGCTATGATGTTGTGCGGAACACCATATCTGAATGTCAATTCTCTGATGAAACTTACAACTATACTTGCTTCAAGGTTTTTAATGGGCTTGGCTTCAATCCATTTGGTAAACTTGTTGACTGCTAATATCACATGGGTAAATCCACTCCTACCAGTCCTCAGAGGTCCAACCATATCCAATCCCCAGACAGTGAAAGGCCAGACGAGTGGAATAGTCTTCAGAGCTGACGCAAGTTTATGGGACATGTTGGAGTAAAACTGACAGCCTTCACATTTATCTACTATTTCTTTCGCCATCTCGTTCGCATGTGGCTAGTAAAATCCAGCTCGGTATGCTTTAGCCACGATGGTCCGAGAGGACGCATGGTGACCACAGGTCCTCAAGTGAATATCATTGAGGATCATTCGGCCTTCTTCTGGCATGATACATTTCTGGCAGACTCCAGTTATACTTTCTCTGAACAACTGACCTTTTATCAAGGTAAAGGCTTTAGATCTTCGGACGATCTGTCGAGCCTCTTATTCATCCTATGGAAGTTCTTTCCTAAGAATGTATGCAATGTATGGCACTGTCCAGTTAGGAGTGATGACCAAAACCTCCATGACTAAGTCGACCACGGCTGGAATTTCGACTTCAGTCGGATCTGTGGCACTCTTAGGCTGTGGGGGCTCTTCCGTGAAAGGATCTTCCTGAACTGAAGGTGTGTGAATATGCTCCAAAAACACATTGCTGGGAATGGTATCTCTCTTAGATCCTATCTTTGCCAATTCATTTGTAGCTTGATTTTTCAGTCGGGGTATATGGTAAAGCTCCAACCCTTCAAACTTCTTTTCCAACTTTCTTACTGTGTTGCAATAACCAGTCATGGCCGGCCTCCTAACATCCCACTCTTTCATCACTTGATTAACCACCAAATCCGAGTCACCGTAGACCATAAGGTGACGGACGCAGAGTGAAATGGCCATACACAACCCGTATAAAAGTGCTTCATATTCAACTTCATTGTTGGAGGAATCCAAATGAATCTAGAGAACATAGCTAAGCTTGTCTCCACGGGGGGATACCAATACTGCCCCAGCACCGGAACCATTCAGCATCTTGGAGCCATCGAAGAACATGGTCCAATGCTCCGAGTGAACTTGAGTCGGCAGTTGCTGCTCAATCCACTCGGCAAGGAAATCTGTGATTGCTTGGGACTTGATAGCTTTCTTTGTCTCAAACTTGATATCCAATGGAAGGAGTTCAATCGCCCATTTTGCCACTCGACCAATTGCATCTCTGTTGTTTAGAATTTTAGATAATGGTGTGTCGCTGATGACTGTAATGGAGTGATCAGAGAAATAGTGTGCAACCTTCTTCATGGTCATGTAGATTCGATAGACAAGCTTCTAATAATGTGGATATCTCTGCTTGGATGGAGTCAAAACTTCAGAGAGATAATACACTGGGCGCTGAACTTTATAAGCTTTTCCTTCTTCTTCTCGCTCGACCGTGAGTAATGTACTAAGAACTTGTCCAGTGGCTGCAATGTAAAGCAGTAAAGGCTCTTTGTTGATTGGCGCAACAAGCACCGGATGGGTGGAAAGCAGGGTTTTGAGCTCTGCAAACGCTGCGTCTGCTTTATTAGTCCACTCAAACTTATCAGATTTCTTCATCAATCGGTAAAGAGGTAAGGCCTTTTCACCGAGACTAGAAATGAATCGACTCAAGGCGGCCAAACAACTAGTAAGCTTCTGAACGTCGTGCACACACACAGGGCGTTTCATTCGGAGGATGGTATCGACTTTTTCTGGATTTGCATCGATCCCTCGTTCGGAAACAAGGAAACCGAGTAACTTTCCACCTAGAACTCCGAATGTGCACTTTGACAGATTAAGCTTGATATCATACCTTCTTAGGTTGGCAAAGATTTCTGCCAGGTCAGTCAGCAGGTCGGAACCTTTGCGTGACTTGACCACAATGTCATCCATGTATGCTTCCAGATTCTGACTGATTTGAGTGAGCAGGCACTTCTGAATCATCCACATCAATGTGGTGCCGGCATTGACCAAATGGTATGGTGATATAGCAAAAGCACCCGAATGGGGTGATGAAAGCTGTTTTTATTTCATCGGGACCATACAGTCATATCTGATGATACCCGGAATAGCATCTAAAAAAGACAAGCGCTCACACCCCGCAGTCGAGTCAACAATCTGATCGATTCGGGGAAGAGGGAAATGTTCTTTCGGGCAGGCCCGATAGATATGCTTGAAATCGATGCACATACAAAGTGAATCGTCCTTCTTAGGGACCATGACCACATTGGCAAGCCACTCAGAGTGGTAGATCTCTCGGATGAACTCTGCTGCTAGAAGCCGAGCCACTTCCTTGCCAATTGCTTTTCTCTTCTGCACGGCGGACCGCCGAAGATGCTCTTTGATGGGTTTTACCTTGGGATCGACACGCAAACGATGCTCAGCCAGTTCTCTAGGTACACCCGACATGTCAGAAGGTTTCCATGCAAAGATGTCCCAGTTCTCATGGAGGAACTGGATGAGCACTTCTTCCTATTTGCTGTTGAGTGCCGTTGAGATATGAGTCGGTGCAGCATTGGGATCGGTCAGGTGGATATGAATCGGCTTCGTTTCTCCAGACGACTGAAATGCAGAATCCGTGGCAGGCTTATTAGCTCGGAGCAAATCACTCGGATCTGCATTCTTCTGATACTCTTGAAATTCAACTGCCGCCATTTGTGCAACGGCAATTTTGGAACCCTTTTGGAAGCATTCTTCTGCCTTATGCCGATTACCAGTGACTGTGATCACTCCTCTGGGACCGGGCATCTTCAGCTTGAGGTACACATAACATGGCCGAGCCATAAAATGTGCATAAGCAGGCCTACCCAGAATAGCATGATAAGCACTCTGGAAATCTACTACTTCAAATGTCAACTTTTCCTTGGGGTAATTCTTGGAGTCGCCGAAAACCACATCAAGGGCGATCTGGCCGGGTGATTCGGCTTTCTTTCCAGGATAATGTCGTGAAAACTCATATTGCTTTCACTAAGTTTGGACATCGGAATGCCCATCCCCTTTAAGGTTTCAGCATAAAGGATATTTAGGCCGCTACCACCATCCATTAGCACTTTGGTCAGTCGAGTGCCTTCGACCACTGGGTCGACCACCAACGCTTGCCTCCCAGGAGTGGCTATACGCGTCGGGTGATCAGACTGGTCAAATGTGATGGCTGTTTGTGACCATTTCAGGTATGTGGTCATAGTCGCTGGAGCAACCATATTCACTTCTCTGTTGATAACTTTCAATCGACTCTTTCTCTCAACATCAGCAAAAATCATCAGGGTGGAATTGACTTTGGGATAACCATCATCTTCCTCTTCATCCTCGTCTTTGTCCGACTCTTTTTCCTTCTCACTGGGCTGTTTCTCTCGGAACTGCTGGATCAGGAGTCGACATTGTCGAGTGGTGTGTTTAGGATAAATCATATTACCCTCTTCATCCTTCTTCGTATGAATGTGACATGGTAAATCTAACACATCAATTCCCGCTTGATCCTTTACCTTCTTAGGGGTCCAGGGCCCCTTAGGTTTTCCTTTAAACTTTCCTTGAACCAATGCCGCAATTTCATCGGGTGCTGCAGGCTCGGCCTTATGTTTCTGTTTCCGATTGGAATTACCTCCGCCGGCGTCTTGGCCAACTGGTTTACCCTTTCCGTTGCGGAGTCGATCCTCTTCTTCCCTGTTAGCATACCGGGTGGCTATTTCCATCATCTGAGTCAGAGTCATATCTCCAGTCCGACCGAACTTCAGGACCAGTTCTCGATATTTAACGCCTTCCTTGAAGGCACACACTGCTTGATGCTCAGATACATTTTCCATTGTGTGATGCAAAGTGGTCCACCTCTGAATGAAATCCCTTAGAGTCTCACTCGGTTTCCACACACAATGCTGCAATTCTGTCAACCCTGCTGGCCGCTTGCAAGGGCCCTCAAAAGTTCTGACGAACACTCGAGCAAGCTCTTCCCAACTATATATACTGCCTGGGGCTAACTGAGTCAACCACGCTCTGGCTGACCCTTCCAACGTCAGAGGAAGATGCTTCATTGCCACTTCATCATTCCCGCCACCAATCTGCATAGCCACTCGGTAATCCTCAAGCCAAGTTTCAGGCTTGGACTCTCCAGTGAACTTGCTGACTCCAGTCGCCAACCTGAAGTTGGGAGGAATCACTGCAGCCCTGATGGCTCTGCTGAAACACTCTGGAACCGAAACATGAACTCTGCTGCCAGTCGGACGATCTCTGCCAAGGTCTTCCCTATGCGCTTTGTTTTGGTCGACTAGACCTTGAACAGGAATAGATCTTGCATCAAAGCCTGGCTCTCTTCGGTCGATTGGTGCTCTGCGCTCGCCACTGTGAAGGCGTCTATCATCATACTACCGAGGCACATATGATGCAGGCTGGGGCCCCGAGGCCGGCTCAATTGAGTACGGGTACCGGGTCCCATTCGGTGGAATCCACATCTTCATCGGCAAGATCACCGAGCCGGAACCTAAGCCGGACATCTGCACCGACATCATCGAGACGGCTCAGCGTGGGAGACCCGTGCTACGTCTTAAGCTTGCGTTGGTTTTCTTCGAAGAGGAGAGGGTGATGCAGCAAAGTGTAGCGTAAGTACTTCCCTTAGTTTTGAGAACCAAGGTATCAACCCAGTAGGAGGCTCCTCAAAAGTCCCACGCACCTACACAAACAAACTGAGAACTCGCAACCAACACAATAAAGGGGTTGTCAATCCCTTCACGGCCACTTGCGAAAGTGAGATCTAATAAAGATAGTATGATAAGATAAATATATTTTTGGTATTTTATAATATAGATGCAAAAAGTAAAGATGCAAATAAAGGTAGATTGAAAGCAAATATGATAAGAGATAGACCCGGGGGCCATAGGTTTGACTAGAGGCTTCTCTCAAGATAGCATAAGTATTACGGTGGGTGAACAAACTACTGTCGAGCAATTGATAGAAAAGCGCATAGTTATGAGATTATCTAGGCATGATCATGTATATAGGCATCATATCCATAACAAGTAGAGCGACTCCTGCCTGCATCTACTACTATTACTCCACACATCGACCGACTCCTGCCTACATCTAGAGTATTAAGTTCATAAGAACAGAGTAACGCATTAAGCAAGATGACATGATGTAGAGGGATAAACTCATGCAATAGGATATAAACCCCATCTTGTATCCTCGATGTCAACAATACAATGTGTGCCTTGCAACCCTTTCTGTCACTGGGTAAGGACACCGCAAGATTGAATCCAAAGCTAAGCACTTCTCCCATGGCAAGAAAGACCAATCTAGTAGGCCAAACCAAACTGATAATTCGAAGAGACTTGCAAAGATAACTCAATCATACATAAAAGAATTCAAAGAAGATTCAAATATTATTCATAGATAAACTTGATCATAAACCCACAATTCATCGGATCTCGACAAACACACCGTAAAAAGAGTTTACATCGAATAGACCTCCACAAGAGAGGGGGAGAACATTGTATTGAGATCCAAAAAGAGAGAAGAAGCCATCTAGCTAATAACTATGGACCTGTAGGTCTGTGGTAAACTACTCACAACTCATCGAAGGGGCAAGGAAGTTGATGTAGAGGCCCTCCGTGGTTGATTCCCCCTCCGGCAGAGTGCCCACAAAGGCTTCAAGATGGGATCTCGTAGATACAGAAGGTTACGATGGTGGAAATTATGTTTCATGGTGCTCCTAGATGTTTTCGGGGTACGTAGGTATATATAGGAGGAAGAAGTACGTCGGTGACCGCCCGAGGGGCCCACGAGACAGGGGGCACGCCCTACGGGGGGGGCTATCTCGTGGGGCCCTCGGAAGCTTCTTGACTTGCACTGGATCATGTTCGTTCCAAAAATCACGCTCCCGAAGGTTTCATTCTATTTGGACTCCGTTTGATATTACTTTCTTCGAAATACTAAAATAGGCAAAAAAAACAGCAATATGGGCTGGGCCTCCGATTAGTAGGTTAGTCTCAAAAATGATATAAATGTGTAAAATAAAGCCCATAAACATCCAAAAGCGGTAATATAATAGCATGGAACAATAAAAAATTATAGATACGTTGGAGATGTATCAAGCATCCCCAAGCTTAATTCCTACTCGTCCTCGAGTAGGTAAATGATAAAAAGAAATTTTTGATGCGGAATGCTACCTAGCATAATTCATAATGTAACTTTCTTTATTGTGGCATGAATGTTCAGACCCAAATGAATACAAAATAAAAGTTCACATCGACATAAGAAATAGTAATACTTCAAGCATACTAATCAAAGTAATCATGTCTTCTCAAAATAACATGGCTAAAGAAAGTTATCCCTACAAAATCATATAGTCTGGCTGTTGCTCTATCTTCATCACACAAAGTATTTAATCATGCACAACCCCGATGACAAGCCAAGCAATTGTTTCATACTTTAATAATATCAAACTTTTTCAACTTTCACGCAATACATGAGCGTGAGACATGGACATAGCACTATATGTGGAATAGAATGGTGGTTGTGGAGAAGACAAAAAGGAGAAGATAGTCTCACATCAACTAGGCGTATCAACGGGCTATAGAGATGCCCATTAATAGATATCAATGTGAGTGAGTAGGGATTGCCATGCAACGGATGCACTAGAGCTATAAACATATGAAAGCTCAACAAAAGAAACTAAGTGGGGTGCATCCAACTTGCTTGCTCACGAAGACCTAGGGCATTTTGAGGAAGCCCATCATTGGAATATACAAGCCAAGTTCTATAATGAAAAATTCCCACTAGTATATGAAAGTGACAACATATGAGACTCTCTAACATGAAGATCATGGTGCTATTTTTGAAGCACAAGTGTGGAAAAAGAGATAGTAGCATTGTCCCTTCTCTCCTTTTCTCTCATTTTATTTATTTTCTTCTTCTTTTTTTCTTATATTTTTTTTCTTTTTTTTCTTTGTCCTTCTTTTTTTCTTTTTGGCCTTTCTCTTTTTTTATTTTTTTTATTTTTTTTGTAATGTCCGAAGTCTCATCCCGACTTGTGGGGGAATCATAGTCTTCATCATCCTTTGCTCACTAGGACAATGCTCTAATAATGAAGATCATCACACTGTTATGGATTTACAACTCAAAGCTAGAACAAGATATGACTCTATATGAATGCCCCCGGCGGTGTACCGGGATATGCAATGAATCAAGAGCGACATGTATGAAAATTATGAAGGTGGCCTAGCCACAAATACTATGTCAACTACATGATCATGCAAAAAGCAATATGACAAAAGTAATGTGTGTCATATGAACGGAACGGTGGAAAGTTGCATGGCAATATATCTCGGGATGGCGATGGAAATGCCATAATAGGTAGGTATGGTGGCTGTTTTGAGGAAGGTAAATGGTGGGTGTATGGTACCGGCAAAAGTTGCATGGTACAAGAGAGGCTAGCAATGGTGGAAGGGTGAAAGAGTGCGCATAATCCACGGACTCAACATTAATCAAAAGAACTCATATATTTGTTGCAAAAATTTAGAATTCATCAAAAACCAAAGCACTACGCGCATGCTCTAGGGGGATAGATTGGTAGGAAAAGACCATCGCTCGTCCCCGACCGCCACTCATAAGGAAGACAATCAATAAATAAAATTGTGCTCCAACTTCATCACAAAGCGGTTCACCATACGTGCATGCTACGGAAATCACAAGCTTCAACTCAAGCATTCTTTAAATTCATAATCACCCAACTAGCATGACTTTAATATCACTACCTCCATATCTCAAAACAATTATCAAGTATCAAATTGATCATAGCATCCAATTCACTTTCTATGATAGTTTTTATTATACCCAACTTGGATGCTCATCATTCTAGGACCAACTTTATGATCATAGCAAATACCATGCCGTTCTAAAAGACTCTCAAAATAATATAAGTGAAGTATGATATACTAGCAATTTCTTCAGAATTAAGACACCACTGTGCTCTAAAAGATATAAGTGAAGCACTAGAGCAAAAACTATTAAGCTCAAAAGATATAAGTGAAGCACATAGAGTATTCTAGCAAATTCTAATCAAATAGGCTTGTCCCAAAAGGTGTGTACAGCAAGGATGATTGTGGTAAACGAAAAAGCAAGGACTAATATAATACACGACGCTCCAAGCAAAACACATATCATGTAGCGAATAAAAATATAGCTCCAAGTAAAGTTACCAATGAACGAAGACGAAAGAGGGGATGCCTTCCCGGGGCATCCCCAAGCTTAGGATTTTGGCTATTCTTGAATATCTTGGGGTGCCATAAGAATCCCCAAGCTTAGGATCTTGCCACTCCTTATTCCATAGTCCATAAAAGCTTTACCCAAAACTTGAAAACTTCACAACACAAAACTCAACAGGAAATCTTATAAGCTCCGTTAGTGAAAGAAACAAAACCACCACATAAGGTACTGCAATGAAATCATTCTTTATTTATTTTGGTGTTAAACCTACTGTATTCCAACTTCTTTATGGTTGATAGACTGAATTACTAGCCATAGATGCATTGAAATAAGCAAACAACACACGAAAAACAGAATCTGTGAAAAACAGAATAGTCTATAGGAATCTGTAACTAACGCAAACTTCTGAAACTCTAAAAATCCTACCAAAATAGGAAGTCCTGTAAAATGTGTTTACTGAATATAAGAAAAAATAATCAACGCAAAACCACGTTCCTGTGATTTAAAAAAATTATATTCATGCGTGCAAAGTTTCTGTTTTTCAGCAGAATCAAATCAACTATCATCGTAGGTTATCCTATAGGTTCTACTTGGAACAAACACTAATTAAAAGATAAAAACACATCTAAATAGAAGTTAGATGGAAGATTTATTACTAAACAGGAGCAAAAACAAAAAACCATAAAGAAAATTGGGTTGCCTCCCAACTGGCGCTATCGTTTAACGCCCCTAGCTAGGCATAAAAGCGAAGATAGATCTAACGAGTGCCATATTTGGCACTAAATTCATAAGTAGCACGCATGATAGATTTATAAGGTAATTTGACTTTCTTTCTTCGAAAGTGCTCCATGCCTTTCTTTAAGGGAAATTGGAATCTAATATTCCCATCCTTCATATCAATAATCGCACCAATCGTTCTAAGGAAAGGTCTACCAAGAATAATAGGGCAAGAAAGATTGCAATCTATATCAAGAATGATAAAATCTACGGGCGCCAAATTTCTATTTGCAACAATAAGAACATCATTGATCCTTCTCATAGGCTTTTTAATGGTGGAATCCGCAAGTTGCAAATTTAAAGAGCAATCATCAAGATCATGAAAACCTAGAATATCACATAAAGTTTTCGGAATCGTGGAAACACTAGCACCCAAATCATACAAAGCAAAACACTCATAATCTTTAATTCTAATCTTTATAGTAGGTTCCCACTAATCATTAAGATTTCTAGGTATAGAAACTTCCAAATTAAGTTTTCCATCATAAGATTGCATCAAGGCATCAACAATATGTTTGGTAAAAGCTTTATTTTGACTATAAGCATGAGGAGAATTAACAACGGATTGCAACAAGGAAATACAAACTTTTAAAGAACAATTATCATAATCAAATTACTTAAAATCCAAGATAGTAGGTTCAATATTATTGGAAGTTGAGGATTCTCCAATCTCACTTTTACCAAATTTAGCATTAAGATCTAAAGACTCCGAGTTTCTGGGATGCCTTCTAGGCAAAGTTGATTCATAATCACTCCCATAATCATCAAAATTCTTATTGCAAAACATAGATCTAATCGGAGACGCATCAATAACTTTAAGATCCTCATCATTATTTTCACGAAAACTAGAAGAACACGCTTTTATAAAGCTTTCTTTTTTAGCACGCAATCTAGCGGTTCCTCCCTTGCACTCGTCAATGGAAATTCTCATTACTTTCAGAGACTCATTGATGTCATGCTTAGGAGGAGAAGATCTAATTTTAAGAGAATCAACATCAAGAGAAAGTCTATCAACGTTCCTAGCCAAATCATCAACTTTGAGAAATTTTTCTTCAATCAAAGCATTAAAATTCTTTTGAGAAATCATCAATTCTTTCACACTATTCTCAAAATCAGAGGGCATCTTATTAAAATTACCATAAGAATTATTGTATGAATTTCCATAATTATTAGAGGAATTACTAGGGAACGGTCTAGCATTAAAATTTCCTCTATAAGCATTGTTTCCAAAACTATTCCTACCAACAAAATTCACATCCATAGATTCATTATTATTCTCAATCAAAGAAGACAAAGGCATATCATTAGGATCAAGAGGAGTATTTTTAGTATCAAACATCTTCATAAGTTCATCCATCTTTCCACTCAAAACATTGATTTCTTCTATAGCATGCACTTTTTTACTAGAAGACCTTTCGGTGTGCCATTGAGAATAATTAGCCATAATATTATCAAGCAATTTTATAGCATCTCCTAACGTGATTTCCATAAACGTGCCTCCTGCGGCCAAATCTAAGAGATTTCTAGAAGCAAAGTTCAAACCGGCATAAATTTTTTGTATGATCATCCATAAATTCAAACCATGAGTAGGGCAATTGCGAAGCATCAATTTCATTCTTTCCCAAGATTGGGCAACATGCTCATGATCAAGTTGTTTAAAATTCATAATATCGTTCGTAAGAGTGATGATCTTAGCGGGAGGAAAATACTTAGAGATAAAAGCATCTTTGCACTTGTTCCAAGAATCAATACTATTTTTAGGCAAAGACGAAAACTAAACTTTAGCACGATCTCTAAGTGAAAACGGAAATAACTTCAATTTGACAATATTGTTATCCGTGTCTTTCTTCTTTTGCATATCACACAAATCAACAAAATTGTTTAGATGAGTAGCGACATCTTCACTAGGAAGGCCGGCAAATTGATCTTTCATAACAAGATTCAGAAAAGTGGTATTGATTTCACAAGACTCAACATCATTAAGATAAGCAATCGGAGTACTAAGGAAATCATTATTATTGGTATTCGATAAGTCACACAATTTGGTATTATCTTGCGCCATGGCAACAAGTAATCCAACACACAAGCAAACAGAAAAACGGCAAGCGAAAAAGAGAGGAGATTGGGAAAGAGAGGGCGAATAAAACGGCAAGGGTGAAGTGGGAGAGAGGAAAATGAGAGGCAAATGGCAAATAATGTAAATGCGAGGGAGATGGGTTTGTGATGGGTACTTGGTATGTCTTGACTTGAGTGAAGTCCTCCCCGGCAACGGCGCCAGAAATCCTTCTTGCTACGTCTTGAGCTTGTGTTGGTTTTCCTCGAAGAGGAGAGGGCGATGTAGCAAAGTGTAGCGTAAGTATTTCCCTCAGTTTTAAGAACCAAGGTATCAATCCAGTAGGAGGCTCCTCAAAAGTCCCACGCACCTATACAAACAAACTGAGAACTCGCAACCAACGCAATAAAGGGGTTGTCAATCCCTTCACGGCCACTTGAGAAAGTGAGATCTAATAAAGATAGTATGATAAGATAAATTATTTTTGGTATTTTATAATATAGATGCAAAAAGTAAAGATGGAAATAAAGGTAGATTGAAAGCAAATATGATAAGAGATAGACCCGGGGGCCATAGGTTTCACTAGAGGCTTCTCTCAAGATAGCATAAGTATTACGGTGGGTGAACAAATTACTATCGAGCAATTGATAGAAAAGAGCATAGTTATGAGATTATCTAGGCATGATCATGTATATAGGCATCACGTCCATAACAAGTAGAGCGACTCCTGCCTGCATCTACTACTATTACTCCACACATCGACCGACTCCTGCCTGCATCTAGAGTATTAAGTTCATAAGAACAGAGTAACGCATTAAGCAAGATGACATGATGTAGAGGGATAAACTCATGCAATATGATATAAACCCCATCTTGTTATCCTCGATGGCAACAATACAATACGTGCCTTGCAACCCTTTCTGTCACTGGGTAAGGACACCGCAAGATTGAACCCAAAGCTAAGCACTTCTCCCATGGCAAGAAATACCAATCTAGTAGGTCAAACCAAACTGATAATTCGAAAAGACTTGCAAAGATAACTCAATCATACATAAAAGAATTCAAACAAGATTCAAATATTATTCATAGATAAACTTGATCATAAACCCACAATTCATCGGATCTCGACAAACACACCGCAAAAAGAGTTTACATCGAATAGATCTACACAAGAGAGGGGGAGAACATTGTATGGAGATCCAAAACGATAGAAGAAGCCATCTAGCTAATAATTATGGACCCGTAGGTCTGTGGTAAACTACTCACAACTCATCGGAGGGGCAAGGAAGTTGATGTAGAGGCCCTCCGTGGTTGATTCCCCCTCCGGCAGAGTGCCGGCGAAGGCTCCAAGATGGGATCTCGCGGATACAGAAGGTTACAGCGGTGGAAATTGTGTTTCGTGGTGCTCCTGGATGTTTTCGGGGTACGTAGGTATATATAGGAGGAAGAAGTACGTCGGTGGCCACCCGACGGGCCCACGAGACAGGGGGCGCGCCCTATAGGGGGGGCACGCCCCCCTATCTCGTGGGGCCCTTGGAAGCTTCTTGACTTTCACTCCAAGCTCTCCGGATCATGTTCATTCCAAAAATCACGCTCCCAGAGGTTTCATTCCGTTTGGACTCCGTTTGATATTCCTTTTCTTCGAAATACTGAAATAGGCAAAAAAACAGCAATATGGGCTGGGCCTCCGGTTAATAGGTTAGTCCCAAAAATGATATAAATGTGTAAAATAAATCCCATAAACATCCAAAAGGGGTAATATAATAGCATGGAACAATCAAAAATTATAGATACGTTGGAGACATATCAACCCGCCCGAGCTCAGCCTGCCGTGAAGCATGCCTTCGTGGGATGCATCCATGGAGCGGAATTTGATGAAGGATCTATGTCTGGCGGTGAGACGGCCATCTACTCTGATGGTGAGTCATCCAGGGGCGAGACTACTTTGTTATACCAGCTGCAAGATGGCGGGCTTGGGGGCTATTCCGATGGCGACAGTATTTCGGACTCCTATGAGCCGCGAAAGAGAGTCGGGATCTTCATGGCTGGTACCCATCCTGGGCAAAATTCTTCAACCGCAGCGGCGATGACTTCCGGGTCAGCGGCGGTGACGATACCGGGGAAGGAGGCCCTGCACGCCCATAGGCTCAGGTTTTGACGGCTTTAATGGATAAATTGGCGGCTCTGTTAACAGCCGTGGTCAACCCGGCGAATCAAACTCAGCATGATGCGGAGGTGGGAAAGTTATGTGATGAGGTAGCACTAGCCAAGGAAGACCTGGCGGCAGAGGATGTCAGGATAGCTGCGAAACGGGCTGCTTTGGATGCTCAGGCCCAACGGATTCAGTCGGAGGCTTTCCAGCTTACGATGGATCAAAATGCTTCAAATGAAATCATGAGTTGGAGGCACCAGTCCCATCGACCTCTGGTTTACGAGGCTAGAAACCTCTTCCGCATGCCTGGTGCAGGGCCCAGTAACCCGCCAGAGATAAACCGAGCTGCGGCACTCGGGGTTGGGACGCCGGTTCAACCACTCATGATGGAACCCCCTCGTCTGAATACCGTTCCGCCTCAGCATGTACCGACACCACCGGATCATTACTCTAATCCTTTGGAGAACATGATTGCTGCGGCGGCACGATTGGCGGCTCTCCCGGTGGATGGCGACTCTCCAATGGCTATTGAACCACGAAGGGTCAAAGAACTTCTTCAGACAGCATTGGCGCAGTAGGAGGCATAATCTTACAATCGAGATAGGATTCACTCGACCCCTCGCCCAAGCCGGAGTTATAGCAGACACATGGACTCACCAACCATTTCAAGCAACGCCCAACACCGTGACCAGTCGCGTGGGCATGACCCGGTGCGTGATGGAGCTTTCAACTTGGTTGATCAGGACATAGTGCGTCAAGAAACCGAGCAGGCGGCTCAGCAGGTGGCTGTAACGCCCCAGATCCGATGCGCCATGTGTCTAACAGTTATTCGCCGTTGTTGCCATGTCATTTGCTTGCGTCTTGCATTTTATCATGTCATCGTGTGCATCTCATTTTGCATACATGTTTGTCTCATGCATCCGAGCATTTTCCCCGTTGTCCGTTTTGAAATCCGACACTCCTATGTCACCCGGCGCCCCTTTTGCCTCTTTTTATGTGCGGGTATTAAACATTCTCGGAATGGACCATGATTTTTCAAGAGGCCTTGGTATAGCACCGGTAGACCGCCTGTCAAGTTTCGTGCCATTTGGAGTTCGTTTGATACTCCAACGGTTAACCGGGTAACCGCAAAAGCCCTCTTCATGTTGCAGCCCAACACCCCTTCAAAGTGGCCCAAAACCCATACAAACCCCCTCCATGCTCTCGGTCGTTCGATCACGATCGTGTGGGTGAAAACCGCTCCTCATTTGGAGTCTCCATCTATAAATATGCCCTCCCCGTCCAAATTCGCGGATAAATTCTCCAAAACCCTAGCCTTCTCTTCCCCGTGCCGCCGGACGCGTCCGCCCGACGGCCGGACATGTCCGCCCGCCCCCGCAGCCATCCACGGGC